>NC_048233.1:32064536-32409836 GCF_002007445.2 Ailuropoda melanoleuca
GTGGGCTGTCTCTTAGTTTTTTTGACTGTTTCCTTGGCTGTGCAGAAGCTCTTTATCCTGATAAAGTCCCATAAGTTCATTTTATCTTTTATTTCTCTTGCCTTTGGAGATGTGTCGTGAAAAAGGTTGCTCTGGCCGATGTCATAGAAGTTGTTGCCTATGTTCTCCTCTAGAATTTTGATGGATTCCTGTCTCACATTGAGGTCTTTCATCCATTTGGAGTTTATTTTTGTGTATGGTGTGAGAGAGTGGTCAAGTTTCATTCTTTTGCATGTAGCTGTCCAATTTTCCCAGCACCATTTATTGAAGAGACTGTCTTTTTTCCACCGGATTTTTTCTCCTGCTTTATCAAAGATTAGTTGCCCAAATAGCCGAGGGTCCATTTCTGGGTTCTCTATTTTGTTCCATTGGTCGATGTGTCTGCTTTTGTGCCAGTACCATGCTGTCTTTGTGATCACAGCTTTGTAGTACAGCTCGAAATCCGGCATTGTGANCCGGCATTGTGATGCCCCCAGCTTTGTTTTTCCTTTTCAACAGTTCCTTGGAGATTCGGGGCCTTTTCTGGTTCCATACAAATTTAAGGACTATTTGTTCCAGTTCTTTGAAAAATGTCCTCGGTATTTTGATCGGGATAGCATTGAAAGTGTAGATTGCTCTGGGTAGCATGGACATTTGAACTATGTTAATTCTTTCAATCCATGAGCATGGAATATTTTTCCATCTTTTAATGTCTTCCTCAATGTCTTTCAAGAGTGATTTATAGTTTCTAGAATATAGGTCCTTTATGTCTCTGGTTAAGTTAATTCCAAGGTAACGTATGGTGTTTGGTGCTATTGTAAATGGGACGGATTCCCTAATTTCTCTTTCTTCAGTCTCGTTTTTCGTGTATAGAAATGCAACTGATTTCTGGGCATTGAAGATTCTTACTTTTTATATTTACACCCTTGCTATTTTCTACTTTCACATTTCTGGATCCGTCTAAACTTGAAATACATCTACAGACATGACTTGTATACAGCTATTATTTTGTAGAGGTTCACACTTGAGAGCTTCCCAGGGCTCTTGTCAATAGCACATACTTTATCTATTGCATGAGTCTAGTGGCTGCATGCCCCCCCCCCAGTACTCAGCTTAATTGTTCTCTCTGCTCCATGGTCTACATTAATCTCCCTTTACCGCAGTGTTATAATAAATCCATAGATTTCCTAACATAGAACCATCCTTTTAACCAAAAGAGTATTAATTTAAGTCATTTTGGAGCTTGAGTAGCTAGGGTTTTATTTATCATTTAGCACCTATGACTACATCTATATTTTGTCCTTTTTGTCCTTTGTTAGATTTGGTTTCAGAGCTATAGTTTTAGGTTTATACAATGGAAATGGTAGCTTGATCATCTCTGACATAGTGCAATGCAAACCTGGGACAATTAAAGTTAAATGTAACAAGAAACTGTCATAATATAATGGAGTAGCTAATGTTTTAGATGACAGACTCAGCATTCAAACTCGTTACAACAATTATAACACTGAGCTCAAACCAATAAGATAAAATGTTTCAGAAATAAATACAGAATTTCCTCCTTTACACTTGAAAATACAGTTCTATAAATTTGGATGGTAAGGATTTAACTGGTCAGCAGTTGTACATTTGGGAAGTACCATATGCACTACCACAGTGCATCGGCTGCTCATTCATAAAACAGAAAAGGAGTGGCACTCTTCTCACCATGTCTCTGAGGTTCTTTCACAGCCGGAAATATGGTACATGAAAAGACTGGTACCAAATGTATGATTTTTGCTGATGAGGCCCACATTTGGTTACTCTTTGGCACTTGACATATGCCGCTGATGCCCTTTGCTGCCTCTCAGGGTAACAGATGAACTGCTAGAGCCAGTGAGTCCCCCTAGCAGCTTTTAAAGGAAGACAGTCTTACTGGATTTAGGAGGCCACATTTCTTAATTATGCCGAGTGAGCTGTTACCACCATTATAGTACTATCCTTTCATTCTGCCAGGATACCTCTTATAAGACTTGATCCCTAGGTTAGAGCTTCCAATCATGGTCTGTGGACTAACCTAACAGGAAACTCACCATTCTCTCTCTGCATCACTGTCCCATAGAAAACTAGAGGCGACTTTGCCCTTTTCTCCTTTCGTGCCTCTTGGCCATCTCACAGCAGTTCGGTCCCCAGGCCCTGGCAGTGCTGGAAATATCTCGGATTCTCCTGGCTTAGTAACCTGCAAGCAGGAAAGCAGAGCCAGGGTCATCTCACATTCCAAATCACTTGCAAATCTCAAGGGAGGGGTTTTTTGTCTACCTCTTGGAACCCTAGGACAACCCAAGAGAGGAGGGAGAGCAGTATGAATCTCTTATTTCACCATTAATTCTTCTCTCCCACTCTTTTTCTGAAGCTTCTTTTCAAATTTCTTCTGTTAAAAGATCCCAGAAAACCAGTTCTGCCTGTTTTCCAACAAACAATGCCCTAGCTCAAATTTGAAGGAGGCTGCTTTATAGCAAATAACGGCAGGGCCTTTATTCTCAGGTAGCCTTCCCTCCACAGAATCCCTGCCTTTTTCTTTTAGACACAACTGATAAGAGAGGCTTTCTACTAGCTATGGCTTGGTTAGGAAGGAACATTTTTCTCAAATTTTTGTTTTGTATTATTACAACAATTTTTTTTAGTTGTTGCCATTAGAACTAATTTTCTACCCTTTTTAGGTGCCATATGGGGAAAATTTAGAATTATTTGCACACTTGGATGCATATGATATGTATGTAATTTATCAACTGGTTACCTTTTTACATTTTAACAATTGAAAAGGTGATCAATTTTGAGATGGCATCAATTATCTTTCATTTTACCCAACCCATGTAATTGTATTACCTTCAGAAATGGTTCATCACCTATGCAAGCAGTAAGCACAGGCAGTGTTATAGCTTTATTACCTTTATTACCTTTCAGTACATCCAAATTCCCACTGTTTCACTTATTAATGCTCTTGTGACCAAAGTTGTATCATTTTCTCTAGCAGGCCGATTAAAATACATATGAGCACTGTTTTTTGTTTGTTTATTTTTGGTTTTGTTTTGTTTTCATTTGAAACAGAGACATTGATTCAATTATCAGATTAGTTCAGGGATAAATTTGGTAGGCACTAAGAAGCACAGGTAGAAAATAACCTACCTACATCTTTCCACTGAGCGCTGTCAATGATTCATTATGGGGGGGGGGTGTTATACGGAAGTGAAATAAAGGATAAAACTCCTGAAGATGCAGCATAATCAACCCTCAGATGTTGCAAGTCACTTGCTATCTGATCAGCACTATTTGGAGTTTATGAGTGATGCATAAGAACATAAAATGTGGTTCTGTTCATCAAAGATCTCATAATCCATGTAAGGGAAAATAATTAACCTGAAGAATTAATTAGAAAAACACTAACAGTTAGGGTGTAACAGCATGCTGACCTTGGGAATTCAGAGGATGGTGTCCTAAGAGACTGATTCCTCTAGAAGATAATATGTGAGCTGAGCTTTTGAAAGAGGAGATAAAGCTGGGCTCAACTCTTACCTCCTCCAGTCACTCTTTATATTTTGGGGGGAATATTACTTAACCTCTTTGAATTATGCATGGCTATAGTGGTGAAACAAGGAGGCAATGTCTACTTTACTCACTTCAAAAACTGTGAGGATTAAGTAAGAAGTTTTAAATAAAATACTTAGAATGCTTGGCAAAAAAAGAAAAAAAACCACATTCAATCGCTATCATTTCTCTTTCTTCTCTCTTCTTCGAGATTGCTAAAAATCTGAATATGTAAAGGAAGGAACTTGAAGTATTCAAGAAGGAAGAGAAGGAAAAATATGGTAAACCAAAACACAAAGTAGGAATGAGCAGAGTAAACGCAGACAGCACGGGGAAACAGGCTTACCTGGCTTACCTATGGAGCAATGGAAATAATATATTAATTTCCAAAGACCTCCTCTACAATAATTTTTATCTTGATTTTGAATTGTTACTTTTGAATTGTCATATATCTTAGCTATGAGGTCTTGACCACTTTTATTTTGCTTTTTTTTTTCAGTTATAGTTGTTTGTTTTTATTCTCCATAAACTTTGGCAAAGTTTCTTGCATATTATGGATGTTATTCATTTATGTATTCATTAAGTAATATTTATTCAGCACCTACTGTGTGAGTAAATTCAGGTTGTATAGATAACATGAAACCAGATCATGAAACATGTTGGACTTGGACATCAAATTTTGATACTGATGGAATGGAAAAGAGTGCCTTTCTCTCCTTTCCACTCTAAGGCATACATCATGCTCTGCGGTTCTTTAAATAAGGTGAGCTAGGCTGTGTCATTCCTTAATGCTTTTAAGTGGCCTCCTCTTCCTGGAATAACTCCTCCGTCCTCCATCTTATCCATTTGGAAAATATCTGCTCCTGTCCCAATGCTCAACCAAATGAAACCTTTCCTGACCTTCTTCTTCCCCACCTTCTCAGGTTGATTATACCAGTTCTCCTTTCTGCTTCCTCTGAACTCAGTACTTATTCTTATCATTGCACGTATAATACTTCATTGTCTCTGTTCACATCTCTCCCTATTAGGTTAGAGATTTAAATACTGAATGGGGGAGGGGGAGGGAGGAATTTCATGCAGGTAAATTTAGATCATTTCTCTTATGCATACCTAATACCTGTTCTGCAATTCAGGATTTTGCCTAGATATAAGTAAAATGAGAAAAATATTCAGTGTCTTGACAAAAATAAAGAATTTAGTTTAGTATCTGTATCATTGCACAATGAAGAAACCAACTGAGATAAATATGCTCTTCGAGCAGCACTTTTTGTGAGTATTTTTTAGCTTTGCCTGTGAGAGACAGCAACATTATTTTTGTATTGCTGAAGTGCTTTGAGAGCAATGCCCCGGTGACAGTGTAAACAAAATACAAAGGCCAGTTTGTTTTTATATCTAAATGGGGGATTGTTGGTGAAGAGTTGTGCCAGCCAGTACAGAGTGGAATAGTGTTTTATTCCTCTCAAGATAGATGGATTGCTGAATTGCCTGAGTTCCTGCTGTTTTATACTCTGCCCCTTGAATTTGAAAATGAATAACTGCCTTTTTTTTTCTTGAATGGATAGTGAGAAATATATAATTTAAATAAAATTGAGCTCATAATATTGTCATTAAAAATATGTCCACCTGATATTTTACCCACATGACATATTGCCAAAAATATTAAATGTCATATTTGTTAAATGTTTTATGTTTTAGTAAATCATAACATCATTTAACCTGGGAATGCACAGTTTGCTAGTGTGTTACACTATTAAAATGTTGTTCCTTCAGATGAAGTGAATTAAATTTTGCATCATTGATAAAACCATTATTTGAAAGTTTTTGCTGGGAGATAATTTAATAAATTCAACGCTTATCTTCTGAGTACCATTGAAAAGTCTCTGTGAGGGATAAAAATAAAAAGAAAGCATAGTGTCTGTAATCAGGGAGCTCTTAAAAAACATAGAAAAATTACTTCATGTATAGAGGATTATGACAGAGAGGGATACAGAAAAGTTTCAATGACTATGAGAACAGAGAAGAGAAAGTACTTCCCATGGAGATGAATAATTGGCTTCACAAAATGATGGAACTTAAAAAATGAGTCTCACAAATGAGGAGGGAGGAATTAGAACAGACAAATTTAATTAGATCATGGAAATCCCTAACTACCAAGAGATAATTTTTTTTTCTATAGGTATAAAGGAGTTGTGATGGTTATTTTTTATGTGTCAGTTGACTAAGCTGTAGTACCCAGTTCTTTAATCAAATACTAATCTACGTGTTGAGAAGGTATTTTATAGATATGGTTAGCATCTAAAATCAGTTGACTTTAAGTAAAGCAGATTACTATCCATAATGTCAGGGATTTTATCCAATCAGATGAAGACCTTAAGGAAGAACACTGAAGTTTCTCAGAGAAGAAATTCTGCCTTAAATCTGTAGCATCAATTCCTGCCAAGTTTCTAGCCTTCTGGTATACCCCAGGGGTTTCTTGTCTGTTGTACACCCATAATCACATGAGACAGTGCCTTCAGATAAATCTCTTTAAGTATATATACATACATATATCCTATATATTATACAAATGTATTTTATATGTTATACTTTATGTTTTACATACACACATCTCATACATATGTGTGTGTAGGTATATATATATATATATATATATATATATATATATATATGGTTGGTGCTGTTGTTTCTCTGGAGCAGCCTGATTGAATGAGGAGTTATTAAAAATTTTAAACAAAACTGGGTTCATAACTTTTGTGGCAGACATTAAGTCTTGTAATTTTAAGCTTTTATTGAACACTGATTTATGCCAGGTTTTTGCTACATGCTATGGAGTAAAACAAAGCATAAAACATAATGCCACTTTTAGTGATTTTCTGTGCTCTTGTGAGGCATGCAGTTGTGCTGTTTTTTCCAAATTAGTTCATTTAGCCAATCAATGCAACATTCCCTCTGAGATAGATATTATTAATGTGGCTATTATTATATTTCTAATTTGACAGATGAATAAACTGAAATTTTAGTTATTAAATGTGAGGTCCAGGTCCAAACCCTGGGCTGCAGTACATGAAACATTGTATATTTAACCATTAAAATGCATATCTTCTAATGTAAAACAATTTGATTGTGGTCAATGATCAGTGAACAGAATAAAACTATGCTTTTAAATATTCATGAAAGAAAACAAACAGCTATGTTTGTTATAGAAAAATTCTTTAACAGAGGGGGTTTCATGGGTTGTAGAAAGAGGTTGATGGTTTAAACAGTAAAAGTTGAAAGGCAGCTTAGATCATGATGACCAGATTCTAGAAAAGTTAAAGCAATCATGGCATTTTCAAAACCTGACAGTCAACTTCCACCAGATTTTAACAAACTTGTCTCACACTATTGCGGTAGTGCTATTTAAAGTATGATTCTAAGACTCCAATATCTGCATGACCCAGTAGCTTGCTACAAGTGCAAATTTGGGGGCTTTACCCCAGATTTTATATCAGAATTCTGAGTGGGACCTGGGAGACTGTGTTTTAAAAGAGCTTTCCATGAGATCCATGTCATGTAAAGTTTGAAAAGAACTGCACTACAGCAACAGGGAGCAGCAAAGAAGAGTCTTGTGATGCTGAGGTGAGCTTCTCCAGGAAAGTAGAATGAAGAAATCAACCTGGAGCTAACTAGAATTAATAATGGTTGATCAGTGTTCTGACTTGGGCTCAGATGCATGATGCAAACATAAATTCAGGAAGGAAAGAACTTAAGTAGGGGCATGGAGAAGGTGAAAATCTCATTCAAGCGATATGTTTGGACACAGTCAAAACAGGTGACATAGCATTAGTGAAAGAGGTCAGGATGATAAACATCAAGAACCAAAGCAGAATTAAAGATTAGGGCAGACTTGGTAAGGCAAGGAGAGGAAAATCCTGGGACAAGGGAACAGCTTATTTTAGAGAGAAACTAAAGATGTAAGAATCCATAGCCAAAGGTCTGAAGTTCAATATAAACTACTTGGAAGCAGGAAGACCAGATATATTTGCCCAACCCTACAATATTTGCCAATTCTCCATCCTAAGGAATCAGGTCTTAATCACTAATACAATTAATTATTAGCTAATACAGTCACAAATTGTGCCACTGATTAATTTACTTATGATTTCAAAAAATATTTTTGGTATCCTCTATATACCAAATACAGTGATAAATAAACAGAGATAAAATGTGAGACAAATGTGGTCTCTGTCATCGGGAGAGTTAGGCATTAAATAAGCAATTATACAAGTAAGTAATTATGACTGCCATAACTGCTACCCAGAAAAAGTGCAGGTATTGTGAGAATAAATCACAAGATACTTAACCTAGCCTGAAAGGAGGAAGGTTAGGAGGATGATTTCCCAGAGGAACATTTCCTGGGGAAGAGAATTTTAAGGTGCAACCTCAAAGATAAGATGAAGTTGATGAAGACCTGGGGGGAAAGCATTCTAGGCCAAGAGAGCAGTCTGTGCAGAGTGTTTATATAAAGATAGAACAGGAAGATGACCAGGGTGATTGGAAGGTAATGAATGAGGGGAGAAGAATATGAGATGAGACTAGTGATGATACAGAGAATAGCATCCTAATTGAAGTAGGAAAACGGTGGAGGATTTTAAACCAGTAAATAATAGGATGACTTTTTCATTAAAAATATATATCATTCTAGGGCATTTGGTATGGATTATGTAGGGAAATCTTTTAGTAAGTTACTGTAATGCATCTGGCAAAGGATGATGATGATTTGGATTTGGTTAATGGCAGTGACGAGAGAAAGAAGTAGACAGACTCAGTATATATTTACCAAGTACACACTAGTGGCCATAGGGGAAGAAGAAAATATAAAATAGCACATCTAGGTTTCTCGTGTACACAGAGATGGGTACCATTAACTAGAATAGGGAAAATTGGAGAAAATAAATTTTGAGAGAAAAGTCATGAATTCAATTATGGACTGCCTGAGTTTGAGATGCCTGTTAGTTACCTAAGTGTAAATTTAAAGTATTTCGGTAGATTGATGATCTGGAACTCAGAAAAGACATTTTGCCTGAAGATGTAAGTTTGGGTTCATTTTATATGATAGGTCAAGTTAATAGAGGGTATAAAAACACCTAGAAGAAGAGAATGAAAGGGGAAGAGATTTCTTATATTTTAATCTTTTAAGGATGATAATAAAAATGTCGCACTGGCAAAGGAGACTGAAAAGGAATGAACAGAGAAGCAAGAGGCAAAGGCAATAATTTTGTGTCCCAGAAACTAGTTGGAAAAATGTCTGAGTCAGGAATCAGTAAATGTGTGACAGAGAGCCAGGGGGGTTAAAAAGAATGAAGTGCAAGGGACTGACCAATTCACTACCCTCTATTTTCATATATTGATTGTACTTTCTTGGTTAATCTCAGTTATTGTGTCCACACCCACTGATAATTTTTGAAGTCAGAAACCTCAGTGTCATTCTTAACATCTTCTCTCTAAACTCCCACATAAAACCTACATCTTTAGCGTCTTTAAAGTACTGAAAGAAAAAGGGGGGAAATCCCTATCAATCCAGGATTCTATACCTAGCAAAAAAAAAAAAAAAACTCTCAAAAATGCAGATTCATAGTTTTCTTCACATAAACTAAAGCTGAACAGATTTATTGCTATTAGACCTGCACCATAAGTAATAGAAAAGGAAGTTCTTCAGGCAGAAGGCAAATGATACCAGATGGTGTTCACTGGAATTATGCAGTACAGAGGCCCAGAATACTAAAGCCCATATTCTATCCACAGTACTTTCGAATCAGAATCTGAAAACAGTATGAACATAAACCCAAGTGTCATTCTAACCTATTTTCTAACTTTTTATGTGTTTATAAATAAATGTCAGTAAATTAAATTAATATATGTCTGAGGTTATTGGAGCATTATTAAAAGAAGTCCATGGGGGTTGGTTGTGGGAATTATTAGATTTGATAAATCATTTAAAGTACTTGAGAAAATCTCTATGTTTGTAAGCTATTATTATTTGATAATGAATATGTAATCAAATCTGTTACCTATAATGGAATCTATTTGATGTTTTATACCTAATTGGTATTTGTATGCACAATAAAATCTATTGTTGAGTTGTACTTAATAACATATATATAGTAAATTCTATTCCTTAGAATTTGAATTAAGATGATCTGTTTCACCATACTGGAATATTAAAATAGGGTCATACTATGTTCAATATTTAAATTACTTTAAATCCCTGATAAGGTTTTTTTCCTTAGCATTAAGGAGTTAGTAAAAAAAAATAAATAAATAATCAGCAAAGACTTCAAAAATGTGTTTGCATCATTTTTTGGGGGGGGGTGCAGAAGTAAGCCTTCTGTTTCTATGAATGATTTTCCTAGTGGGAAATAGTATTTTGTGAGTCATTAAGACCTGACAAAAGTATCCAGAAAATCTGGTTGAATTTATTGATCAATCAATAAGCATTTATTATGAACCTATTTTATGCAAGCCATGTCCTATATATATACAATCCAGCAGCATAAAGCATGATGCTAGCTTTCAGGCAGTTTATGAAATAATAGTAACTAACAACTTTTAACTCTCAGTATGTTAAGGCACTATGCCAGGTAAGGTTGTGGGGTTTTTTTTTCTTTTTTTTTTTCATGTTCTTGCGTTTAATCAATCCTCACAGTATTCTTATGACAGAAGTATTACTATTGTTAGTAATATTTTCACTTGACAAAGATACTGAGATTTTAGGAAGTTAAGTAATTTGGTTATGGACAAATAGTAAGTGTAAAACACAATACTAAACACCAGGATGTAAGAAATGAAAATTTATTCTTTCATCTGTAAGATACACTGCCTCTCTCTTTGTAACTCATTGGAAAGGCAGGGAAGGTATGATCAAAAATATGAATACAAGTTAGGAGAAAAATACTCTTTAATTTTTCTTTTTTTTTATAACAATCCTACTGTGAAGCATTATTTATGAAATTATTAAATTTAAAAAATTACTAAAAGCTTATTTACCAATTGAGGTTTCCCAGTTTTGATGAAGAAGGAAGTGACAGTTTAATTGTTGAAAGTACATAAATAGATCACACCCTGGAAACCAGAAGTTAGAAAAGTGAAAGACTTCAGGGTTTTTCAGCATCTCTGGCAATCATCCCCACACCAGATTTGAACACATTAGCTTTAAACTACTGGAAATTTAGGAGTCAGCTGGGAAAATTCTCGAAGTGCTAAGGAGAATCTCCCTGGAGAAAGCAAAGTGAAAACAATAGCTAGAGTTATTAGAATTAATAACAGTTAATCAGTGTTCTGTCTTAGACTGAACCTAAGCGGGACTATAAGACAACTGAGAATTCAAGTAGGTCAGAGTGTAGGTAGGGTTGTGGAGAGAATAAAACTTTCCCACTTAAGAATAAATGAGTTTGGACACAGAATCAGAGCAGATTGTCCAGCATGGGTAACAAGAGGTCAAAGTCTACTGACCTGTACAGGTTTGACAAGCTAGGGAGGCAAAATCCTGGGACAGAGACAAGTAGTGATTTTTTTGAGAAAAGCTTAATACACAAGTATTCTTAGCCAAAGGTCTGAAGTTGGAATTCAACCATTTATTCAAAGGCAGGCAGCTCAGTTCTCTCTGGCCAACTCAGGCACAGTGACTGATAATTCAAACCTAAAGAATTAGATCCTCTGATACAAGCACACACTGTGCCATTGATTCATTTGTCCGTGCGCTCAGCAAATGTCATCTATGTGCCAGTCACAGTGATGAACACCAGACCTGTGATAAATGAAAGGCAAACAAGACAAATATGGTCTCTACTGTAGTAAAAATTACATTATAGTGGAAAGTTAAGGATTCAATGCATAATTAATTACAATTTGGATCATCTGTAAAGGAAATTTACTGAGTATTTTGAGAATGAATCACAGAAGGAACTCTTCCAGTTTGCAAAGGGGTTAAATAAAGGATAGAGCCTGAAAGATGAGTCAATTAGCAAAACAAATACTTGGAAAAAAGCATTCCTAGCTTAAAGATAGGAAGAAACAGAGAGATGACCAGTGTGGCTGGAACATAATGAAGCTAGAGTATTAGTCTGGGGACTACAGGACATTGTATGCAATGTTGAAGATTTTTAATATCTTAATTGTAGTGGGAAAACACTGAATGTTTTTATGCCAGTAAACAATATAAGGGCATTTGCATTTTTAAAAGATTCTTTTAGGTGTTCTCATATGGTATTTTGTATGCATAGCAGGCACAAGAGTGGATCTGGAGAGATCACCTATAAAGCTATTTCAGTAGTCCAAGCAAGAGATGGTGATAGCTTGAACTTCAGTTATTGACAATGAAGATAGAAAAAAGTAGATGAATTCATTGTATAATTAGGAAGTAGAAAAGAGAGTTGTAGCTATAGAATCGAGGCATGAGTACATGGTGTAGGGTGGTGCCATTCACCAGGATAGGAAGGACTGGAAGAAAAAAATATTGAGAATTCAGTTATCTCAGAATGAGATAACCAAGTGGGAATATGAAGTTGACATGTCTAGGCTTCAGAAAAGATATCCTGTCTAGAGAAAAAGTTTGAGTTCTCGAGTGAATATATGATCTTTCAAGTGTAAAAGATGATATCTTAGCTTCTGACATGAGCAGATGAATGGACAAGGGTACCATTTCCTAGCATAGAGAGAGAAAAAGGAAAACCAAATTTAGGAAAAATAAGTTGAGTTCATTTGTGAACTGCCTGAGTTTGAGAAGCTTGTGAGATACCCAAGTATAAACATTAAGCATATGAGGGCTGATGGATCTGGAGTTCAGACAAGGTATCTTAGTTGGAGATACAAGTTTAAATTCATTACATGTAATCTGTTATGAGAGTGGATGAGAAATAGCACAAAATGAGAAAAAGAGATGAGAGGAGAGGACAGGACAAGAGAGAAATCTTTAGGGTTATAGATATTTAAGCAGAAATAAAGTAAATGAGCTGATGATTAGAGAGAAATGTCAGAGAAGCAAGGAAGTAACCAGGAGAGTATGGTATCCCAGGATTCAAATAAATAAATGTTCTGGCTATTAGGGATTGGAGAGAACAACTGAAAAGTCAAGGAAGAGCAGGTGAAGTAGAGATATTCAGTTCACTGTCTTCTATCATTTTATATTTATTCTAATTTTTGAATAACCAGTTTTAGTTGTTGTTGTCAACATCCACTGATTTTTCAAGGTAAAAATCTTGGTGTTCCCAACATTGCTTCTTCTATCCCCCACGTTGAATCAGTCAGCAAATATTTCAATTCTACCTCAGAAAACACTTTGATCTCTTCCTGCCTCTTTATGCTTACAGTGTCTCCTTTCAGGTTGAGGTATTTTCACCATTTGACTACAATATACATAAACATTTATTTATTTAAGTAACCTCTACCCCCAATGTGGGTCTTGAACTCAGGACCCAGAGATCAAGAGCCACATACTCTACTGACTAAACCAGCCCAGGCACCACCTCCCCATTTTTAAGTGACTACAATATACATTTTAAAGCCTCGTGTCCTCATTGTCCAATCCTAAAATATCCTTGTTCCGATGTCATTGAATGTGTTTCTATTGACTATTTACTCTCTTGATACGGGACACAGTTTCTTGTTCCTTTTTATATCCTGCAGTATTTTTTTATTGTACACTGTAGGTTATGTGTAAAAGGACAATAGATTCTAAAGTAATAGTATTTATCACCAGAATAAAGCATGTTTCTTCTTTCAGTCTGGACATCTGAGTCAATGTAATTTATGGTAGATCCAGATGGAGGCTTTATTGCCACTTTGGTTAAATCTAATTCACAACTAATTTCGGATATTTTAAAGGGTAAGAAAAAGACTAATGTTAGTAGCACTTAAGATATGAGTGTACAGAGCTCCGACAGAGCTCTGATGTTAGACATTTTCAAAGAGCTAGCTTAAGAAAACCTAAAGACAGTTCTCGTCTGTCCAAAAGCTAGTGCCACCCTCTTCTCAAGTTGAAGTCTTCTTCTGTACCCAGATCAAAGCCTATTGATTTCGAAGATTCTGAGGTAGTCCTGTAAGTGTTCCAAATTTGGAGGGATTTAAAGATCCTAAGTAAGACTGGCTAGGAGTGGACCTCCCAACCTCCTTCTCATATTCTGGCAGAATCTTATTATCATTCTGTGTTCCTATATTTTTTTCAAGTGGAATCTGTAATACTTATTTTCTATCTTACTCTCTTAAACTATTGCATTATTCTTATTGTTACATATTTTTAGGTGGCCACCTTACTAACTTATTCAACTATAGCAAAAATGCGCATCTGGGACAGATTGTGTATTTCTAATTATTTTATTATTTGAAAATTCTTTTACTATTATTGGGGAAGAAGGAAGGGCAATCAGATAGTTAAAAGCATATTTATTGGTGATGCTACATAGCATTTTTCTGTGATTTGATGAAGGGATGTTAACCACAATAATTTTTTTTTTTTTAAGATTTTATTTATTTATTTGACAGAGATAGAGACAGCCAGCGAGAGAGGGAACACAAGCAGGGGGAGTGGGAGAGGAAGAAGCAGGCTCATAGCAGAGGAGCCTGATGTGGGGCTTGATCCCATAACGCCGGGATCACGCCCTGAGCTGAAGGCAGACGCCCAACCGCTGTGCCACCCAGGCGCCCCAGTTTTTCTAAATTCTTTGTTTACCTGGATGATATAACCACCTTTGAAAGTATCCTGACTTTTTTTTTTCCAGGTTTTTTTTTTTAAGTTTTTATTTATTTATTTGAGAGAGACAGTAAGAAAGCACAAGCAAGGGGAGTGGCAGAAGGAGAAGCAGGGAGCCCAAGTGGGGCTTGATCCCAGGACCCTGGGATCCTGACCCCAGCCAAAGGCAGATGCTTAACCAACTGAGCCACCGAAGCGTCCCTTTCCCAGTTCTTAATAGGAAAGAAGTACAGATCTTTTAGGATAAATATTGTGACATTCCCTTAGGTTCAGTCATTGTTCAGTTGGCCAAGAGAGTTTACTACAACTCAGCTTTTGCCTGTCAATACTGATAACAGTTGAAATTTTGAGGAATAGTGTTAAAATCAAAATTGGAAAACTGTTGTTGGAGTTAGTTAGGAATAATTGTTTTTACAAATTTTTAGACACTGAAATTCAAGCTGAGGTGTGCTGGTAAATGTTTAACAACTGGCTTTCCAGCGGAAAAGAAAAGGCCCTGGTTTTTCGCATTTGCCTATTTTGGTCCTGTAACTATTTTCACCATGGTTGGTTTCAAGCTAGCAACATGATGTTATTGAATGTGGAGTTAGAGGTGCTCAATAGCACACAATCACCCAGCATTTCCACCATATAGATAGAATAGGTATAAACAATCTCTAAAGCATTGATAATAGTAAAATGTATAGGATTTAAAATATGATTTCTTTACAAGTGAGTTCATATCATTTAATCGTAAGTAATGACTGTGTTTAGTTATTGGCTTGCAAACTTCCTGAAAACTAAAATAGACATTTAAAAGCTAGAATGGGCTCCAATAGACCACGATTCTTAAACCTTTTGGGATAAGGGCTATTAAATTCTCAGTACTAAGCTGGATTTTGATCCATAGCCCATATCAATGAGTATTTGTGAAAGAAAGGGCTCAAGTCAATATTAGCTGGATCAGAAGAAAACCAGGTATTTTTTGCATTCACACCTGCATGCTCCAAAATAATTTTTCTCTCCCCTTCATTTCATAAACCTGTTTTTCTTTGTGGCACTAATTGGGATTATTTTCCAAACATAATTACTGGCTTATATAATGGCCTATGTAGCCAAGAGTTTTGCATTTGATAGTTCTGCACTAAAAAGGCAGTCTAGATCATACGTTATCCTTATAAATTTGAACTTGTAGTCCCTATTTAAAATCAATTATCTATTTTTAATTTAAATCTTCATGCATTTCCGTAAAGTATCACTTTGTTCCCTAAGATCCCTACATCCACTCTCTAAAACTAAAATATCAGTTATATTTTCAAGATACTTTTGTGAGTGCCTCTTTAATTTCCTAGGACAAACATCTGTGATGAAATCTTATCCAGGAAATTATAGTTGCAAATTTGAAGATAAAACTCCTTATGAAAAAGCAAAGTTGATTGCCTTCTATGATAACTCCACAAAAACAAATATTTCACAAAAGAATTTACTGGTACATTAATATCCTGCTTTGACACCCAGTTTTTGGTAGAAAATAAAATGTGTTCTAAAGTGTTCATCTCAAAAGGAACTTATACAAAATTGCTTTATTAAATGAGAGTATAACAATTACGTGTTACATATTGGTCAAATAAGAATGGGAGGAGTGTGAATAGGAAACACTTGTGCAAATTTATTTTTGAGGTAGTTCTGTATCTGTGGAATTCTGCATCACCATGGGTTGTTTTTTGTTGTTGTTGTTGTTGTTTTTAATCTAATTTATGTTGTTAGCACTCAGAACAGTGGCTTTGGGTGGGTGGTGGAGGATAAAGGGGAGACTTCAGGGCCTCTGGGCCTTTAATAATATATTGTTTGTGGATCAGAGTGCAAGTGGCATAGCTATGTCAGTTTGTGGAAATTCAGCAAGTTGTTAATTACCTGTACACTAATGTGAAATATAGTATAATTCAATACGAGTTTTAAAATATATGTGCACATATGCACATCCCACATGAATGCACACAATATATACTTGTGCCCTAAAATCATGATGTAGTTATTTTAAAAATACATGTATTTAGAAGTTTTTAATTAAGTGCCTTTTTAGTAATAATGAGGTAAAACTTATATAAAGTCCATAAAAGGTGTTTGTATTTTTAAGGTATTATACAATCAAATATTAATGTATCATCTATTTTGTTATTGATATTTATTCATTCATAAATTCATAAAATGAATCTTTGTTTCTACACTAAACCTTATTGAAAAAATGACTCACGTGTTGAATCATTCTTTTCAAATGCTTAAAAACCCTAAAAAACCTAAGAGGGTATAGACTTCTGTTCAATAAAAGAATTGAGACACAGTGAGGTAGGCCTAAATTATCTGGAGACTAGAAATATATTTGCACCAAACTATTTTGCAAATATTTAAATTTGTTACTAGAGAAGACAAGCAGGATATAATTTTTAAAGCTTTTCCCTATCGTGTATCTAGAGACAGACTGGCATGTACCCAGAGCTGTTCAGTGAATTCATGGAGTAGAACTGGTTGCTGATATCTCTTGACTTGAAGTTAAATATGCCTTCCTCCAAGAGCATTTAGTCACTTAACAAGAAAAAGTGCCATAAACACATGATGGGGATTAAGGAATTGTACTTGTGATGAGCAGCAGGTGATGTATGGAAGTGTTGAGTCACTATATTGTACACTTGAAACTAATATTACACTGCATGTTAACTAACTGGAACTTAAATAAAATCTTTAAAAAGTCCTGCTTCTCTTAAAATAACTAGAAGTAAATAGGATTAAATAAGGATTATAATAATTATTTGAGAGATATAATTCCTTCATAGACTTAAAAGGCTTTAAATTATATTTTTCAGTTATATCTGTAACCATTAGTAGGATTCTTAGTACCTTCATTTTACATAGCTATTGAACTATAATTGGGTCATTTTTATGACACCTGGGAAGCCATGGAGGTATAGTGATATCTGTAGGCTAACTGAATATTGAGAGAATGGTGGGTATTTTAATGGAACTCAGGAATCTAATGTTACAGTGACAATGTATAAGTACCTCGAATTTTTGAGACATATTAGGATACCTATTCCCTATAGCTTTTTTCTTCCTCTTTATTTTACTGAATTTATTTCTTGATGACCAAAGAGATGTTTTCATATATACATGTTCATATATATATGTGTGTGTGTGTTCTAATATATAGAAGTTTTTTGTTTTGCAATCAATTTATAAATGATTTCAAGATAGCAAGTTTACATAGGACTTTCAGTTCATTTTGTTATCTACACCTCAGGGTTTCATCCTCCACTTACTTTTCATTGCACACTTTCAACTCTGAGTTACTTCTTTGACTTCCATACGTTAAACGATTCTGGTCACTCTCCAAACACCTAAATGTGTTACAGCTTCATTATCAAAATGTCTTTCGGGAATTCTATAAGTATCCAATTCTTTACCAACCTATAATTTTCCCTATCACCTAACAAAATGTCTGTTTAATCCAAATTCTCATAATACACACAATTCAGTTTCTCAAGCATATTATGTGATATCCTGCCTCCCTACAAATGCATGTTGTTCTCTTTACTGAAAATGACTCTTCCTTCAAGACTTTTCTTCAAGTTTGAGCTTTGGGAACAAATGAATTACTGTTTCTAAAGTCCTTATTGTGTCAAGAACTGTGTTAAGTGACATAAAGACATTGCAATTTTTGAATTTCCTAATAACTCTAAGATGTTCACATCATCCCCATTTTAAAGATGAAGAAATCAAGGCAGAATTTAAACTCTCATCTGGATAACTACAAAAACTATATTGTAACTATTGTGCTCTAAATTACTTATTTAAATCTCACAGAAGGCTGGAGAAAGGTATTTAATTTGATTTCTGTATTATACAAATGATATAAAGCTGATATTCATGGAGTGTGGATAGAATGTGCAAGGTCATATAAATTCAGTGAAGCCTGAATTTATTTTCAAATTTGTCAAACATTAAAGCCCATGTTAGTTCCATTATACCACTCAGTTTCTTTAAATATCACCACCTCCATAAATCATTTCTTAAATACCCTTTGGGCAGTTGGTAATGCCTGTATTTCTTCTTACTATGCCTCATCTAGTGGAATAAAAGTAACAATTAATACTTACCCAGAAGTCATTTAGTATACATACAGTGGCCTTTAGTAATTATCTCATTTGCATATCTTAACATATATCTAAGTGATTATATTCATCACTCTGTATCTATGTATTTACCTGTTTTCACCACTAAAGTATGACTACTTTGGAGGCAGCCAGTGATCTGTACATATTTATTTTCCTAGCATCTAGCACAATTCCTTTCTTGTAGAAGTTACATAATAAATATGTTGAATTAAATAAATGTATTATGATTAGGAGATGACTATAGTATTGGTAGGACAGAGCAAGAAAAGAAGAAGGGATGTCTTAAATAGTAGAGAACAAAAACGGTCTGCTCCTACATCCCTTGAGCTTAGAAATATAGAAACTTTGGAAGGCTGAATTATTTTCCTAAGGCTACTTGGAATTATGTTTTCTTATAATGGATATAAATTATGCATTTTTTCCAAATGGCTGTAGTCAGATAGTCTAGTTATATATCTTAATAGATACCACAAATCTAGCAGACTATATATGCTTTGATTTATTTGTAAATTTTGATTCATTTTATTGACCCTATTGTACATTACAGAGTTTACTTCATATTCTACATGCATTATAAATTCAAAATATTGGAAAAACCTCTTGATCTGCAAAGAGATCAGATTAATCTAAAAAAACCATCTCAGTTTTCCATCCATCTGAAAAGATCAGTTAAGTGTGTTTCTTAGGCATAGCCAGACTTCTGCAAAGTGGAAATTTGTTCTTCTTATGGTCTTTGGCTTTGTTTTATCTAAGAGTATAATTGACTACTTTTCCCCCAGTTGTTCCCATTCAATGCTTACTTGCAGCTCCCACTTTGATGTTTTGGGGATTTACCATCTCTATAGATTTTCTTAAGCCATATTCTTCTTTGTAGTCTTCTAGTTTTATTCTCTTCTAGGTCCATGAGGCGTTTGTGTGTTTCTCATGTTTCTCCCCACCTTTAAGAGAATCGAATTTGAAAATTCACCAAGTAGATACAAAGTTGCTATCTTCATTTTAGACTTGGGTCTTAGATATTTGTATCAGAGAAAAGATACTGGCTTTCTTCTCACTCACTGGGGGAGAGATGAACTAAGTTCTTCCTATCCACCTAGTTATGCATTATTCAATCATATCATTTCAGAGAGGTTAAATTTCTAATGCTTATGTATGTAATTATTTTACTTTATGTCAGCATTTAGATCTCCTAAATTGTACTCTATATTCCCATACCTGATATAATTACATTTTAAAGTTCAAATTTTCTACTATTTTTAAATGAGGTGTTATCTTCATACACAATTGCTCCTGTAGATGATTAAACTGATAAAACTCTTGGCAGGATATTAATCTTTAGCTATAACTTCTATAGTTTTTTTAAATGTTTGAGGTCTTTCAATGTTCTGTTTAAAGAATAAAGAATATTACTCAGATAAATATTATAAAATAAGGTCTATGTAGTTCACTCAAAGTATATTAGGTTAGAGGAAATATATATAAATGTTCAAACAGAATCTTCCCAGGGTAGAACAAAACATTATGGAATATGAGATATATAATATACATAGTAATTGGATGGTTAATTTCTCAGACTGCCATTTAGAATATTTTAGCATAATCTTGATAAAGAGGGTGCGATTATCTTTTCTATGCCCTAGCAGGCATGCTCTTACGTGCTTTGGAAAAGAAAAATATTTTTCTGAACATCCCTGAATTCCATCCCTGTTGTCATCAGCACTCTTACTACCCTCACAGACTGATCTCAGTTGCTACTCATTTATTGACTGAAAGTCGCTGTGATCATGCTTCCTCCAAGGCTGAATTGCTCCCTGTAGAACGTAACCCTTAGGACGGAAACTTTGGTTATACAGTTTTTCTCTAGTCTAGCCCCAAGCTATGAACTTAAAGGTTTCACTTGGGTCTTACAAATAGTCAGGTGTGACAACATAGAACTATGATAATTGTGTGTGTGTATGTGGTACCTCTGTGGATATAAAAAGAGGCTTTGGAAAGACACAACATTAGGTTTCATCGTATTTAGTCCTCTCTTGGTGGATAAAAAGCTTAATTAATTTTTACACTGAAGATATTTTGGGAAATAGACAAGCATTTATATACCTTTGTTATTTTACATGGCTCTCCCACTTTGGTATTTTTTGCAAAAATTATTATGGCATTTTAAAATGCTACCTGTGTTTTCCCTTGATGAATATTAGCATAATTAAATGCACATTTTGTTTAAAAGTCTGCTTTTTTGAGGCAGTGAAAAAAGAGGAATAGAAACAAACCATGGTGTGTTCTTAGAAGCTTAAATTCCTAAAAGAAAGGATTCTCAGAACTACTGACACTCCCAGAAAAAAAGGTGCTTACCATCCAAAATACTTAACAATGATGAACATATGTACCTACTATGATGTTTAAAAAAATCTCTTCCACATTATTCAAGTGAAAAACCAATTATTTTTAAATTAAATCTAAGAAAGTTTATCCATATGAATCCAGGTAAAAATGTCCTATAATTTGTAGTCATACATCATTCTTTGTGTTTTTTTCCTTAATTTTCAGTTTAGCCTGTTGATTTTTCAGAAATGTCAGGGGAAAAAAAACAACTCTGTATATCTCACTTATAATGTAAAATATTTAGTCTAAATCTTCAGAAAGTATGTCTTTCGAATAAAAGAAGACAGATACTACAGTGTTTCTGCCAAAGAGAGAGTCCAGTTTAAATATTCTGCAGTATGCAGATGTTATCTGGTCTATGTGAGTGTTTTACCCGAGTGGCTGTTACAGGGTTGGAGACTTCTGCCTGTGATTTAGGTTGTAATTTTATTTGTGAAATAAACCAATTGCGGAGCTTCAATTGTCTTAGCTATGAGGTGATCAATAGCCCATTACTGGATAGAACAGCGGCTACAGGAAGTACATTGAAGATTTTAATGCATGAATTATGCATGCGGTGCTCATTCTTTAGTCTCGGAACAGAATGACAGGGTTTGTGAAGTCGCCTCAGATAGTTTCTTGCATTAAGTGACTGCAGTGAAATGCTCAATATTTTCAGGCATAGAAGCAGCATTGACTTGGGCCAGCCGAATTTGGAAGATGTAAATCCCCCAGCTCCCAGCACAGAATGCTTTATTTGAAAGTATTGCTATGTAGAGAGCCAGCTTCACTGTCATCTAACCTGCTCTCCCCAGAAGGTTGGCTGAAGGATGGGAGCGGCTGTGCCTGCCTCTGAGGTCACAGCTTGAAGTCCTTTTAACTTGCTTTCTGCTGCAGGAGAGAGGCGTATTGTGGTATAACTATCGCTGCATTTATTCAAATGAACAATTTGCAATAAATACTATACTCAGAACAACAGACTACTCAGCATATCAGGTAAGTGCAAGGTTTTTCTCTAGGTTAGGTAATTGTAAGTGAGAATGTGCTGAGTTAGGATAACGGTGATGCAGTATTAGTAAGATTGACTCAGACCTCAGTATTGCGATGCAGTGTCAGGATTCTGAATTGTTTTGTTAATTGAAAGGTGACTTTATTTTATATTTTTGACAGTATTGTACCATAAGTTATTTTATTTGCATGCAAAAGCTTTTCAAGAATGTACGAGGGGCGCCTGGGTGGCACAGCGGTTAAGCGTCTGCCTTCCNTAAAAAAAAAAAAAAAAAAAAAAAGAATGTACGAGAGCTTAGATGTGTGTGTGTCTTGGATAGATAGCCTGTAAATTGGGGAGGGGCAGCACTGAGCGTGAGCTGAATCAATAAAAAAATTATCTCCTCGAGAAGTTTTAGCAGGGCTGTGGTATTCCTTTGGCTCAGATTATTTCCTTTATGTCAACATTTTCAAATTATGGTGAAAGATGTTGGTAGACACCCAAAATGTTCAGTCCCTCTCCCAGAAGGAGAGGATAGCACTGAGGTACTCAAATTCAAATACTGTGTTGCATACAAATTGAACAGATGGAATTGAAATAATTTGGAATAGCATGTCCTTGAAGGAAGACCTTGTCAGAAAACAGTTTGATTTCTACCTGGAGTGTTTTGTTTTCTTTCCTCCTGTCCAGTGTGCCTTATTCTAAAAAAGAATAGATAGGTGGCATATTCCGAAATTCACACCAAAGAAGTTTTATTTTTTCTTGATGTTTTAAAAATTAAGCTTATATAATTGTAGAACTTACTATATAAAAGCCGAATAAAATTCACAAAAACTCTGAAAAACTGAAAAGTAATAAAAATAATATACTACTAAATTTGCCAATCTTTGTGAATTAAAGCTGCTTGCTTAAATATCATGGTAAATAATTAATAAATATGTAAATGATGTGCAGTGTGATATGAATTCCTCAACCTCTCCTTAGGGTGGGAAAATAGCATTCAAAAAACATTTAGTAAGAAACTCTAGATATAGTAAAATGTTTTAAAGATGATTTTAAACTGTAAATAAATACTATTAATGTATATATATATACACTATTAGTATATATACACATGCATATATGTACACATGTTTATAATATATAATTTATTAAACATAATATGTACAATATAGCATGTATGTATATGTACTTCCTCAAGTATGATGCTAAGTTTTTAAAAATATGTTTGCTAAATAATCTATCAAGAACCAGTAATAGTGAATGCTAAGTATGCTTTGTGAAATAGGCATCACTTATTAAAAAAAAAAAGGAAAGAAATATAGAGCAATGATAATAAGAGTACAGGCAAGTATTTCATAATGTATTTCAATTCTTCTGTGGTATTACTCTGTCAAGGTTCCTTTCAACTGCCTGGTAGTATGGTGACACAGAACTCACATTGTAGAATGTGTTTAAATCTGCAAAGCTGAGCTAGTTTAGGTACAGGAGGAAACTCACATGTTTGAGTTTTTCCTTAGGGAGGGGAAGATAGGAAGAAGTAACTGCCTATACATTTTAGAGTTCTGATGCTGAGTCATGATGTTCAGTTCTACCCAAATGCCTCCTGGCTGAGGTGACCCATTAACAGCTAGTAAAATAGAATTGAAAGGAAAATGAAAAAGAATGAAGGGGGTAGAAACTTAAAGATATTTATTGCCTAACAGGATACTAAATTCTGAGTAATGAGTGTAATGGCAGCACTACTTGTTGGAGCTGGCTGAGGTGACAGTAGGAGAAAAAAAGCCCCCCATGCTGGATGACAAGAGCATAGCAGTAAAATTAATGGACAAACATGGTGAGATTGTATAAACAAAGGGGTCCATGTAACACTGCACTTATTAAACCTCTCTGTCATTGTTCTAGTCTCAAACTTAACCCTAGGCATTACTCAATATCATTAAAAATATGTGATGGTTAGATAAAGAATATTTCCTGGACCATGTGAGGGAAATCTAGAATGAGATGTTCTCAGTTCCCAATTCCCACAGTGGTTGTAATTAATTTTTATAGATTGTCGATTGGGAGAAACTAACAAGAGATTAATGAGGGTATTTGAATATTAACTACAATATATTAGATGAGACACCAAAATGAGGTTAGATAATGATTATTATGGCAAAGCATAATCATATTAGATGCAGTTAGGAAGGAGACTGAAGATCCAAAAAGGATGTAATAAAAGGAAAGAGGAAATGGAATAAGAAATCCATATAGCAGTGAAATATTAAATACAGGATTTTGAAAGAAAAATGTACTTAATGAAAAGCTGATACGTATTATTAATGCCCCTTAAAATCAGCTTGTAAGAATTCTGAAATACTATGATTCACCAATATAAGGTTTAGTAATTTACTTTAAAAATGAATTTTAACGGTGGCTTAATTGAGAAATAGGTTGAAGAATATTTTAAAATGGTAAGCCATCAATTTTCTTTTTAGTAAATATTTATACTAATATTTGCACATATGTTATAATAAGTCTAAGTAGAAACCTATCTATATCTAAAATTCTGTATATCTCTATATGTCCTATATTCAGCATTAGCCATAAACTAGAATTATAAAAAAAGTTATAAATCATTTATTGGAAGACGAGGGGAGTAAAAGCATTTGAAGAGAGATAATTCCATTTTTCAAACTTAAAACACATACAAATTAATTAAATCTGAATTTATATTTTTGTGACAAGGAAGTCCCCCCTGTATTTTTTTAAAGATTTGTTTATTTGAGAGAGAGGGGGAAAGAGAGAGAGGGCACAGTGGGGGGGGGGAGGGGCAGTGAGAGAGGAAGAGAGAGAATCCCAAGCTCTCTTTGCTGATTGTGGAGCCCCACACTGGGTTCTATCTCAGGATCCTGATCATGGCCTGAGCCAAAACCAAGTATTGGGTACTTAACCAACTGAGCCACCCAGGCTCCACCCCTACCCCCTGTATTTTTTGGTAAATAGTTCTGATGAGTTATAAGCTTTATAAGATTCAAGGAAACTTTCTGAAGTATGAATTTATAACAAAGAGCAATACCAAGAAATTGCATTTTCTCTTTTCTCTCATTGGAAAAATAATAAAATTAGCTTCTCCTTAAAATATATTCCCTAAGAAATTAGTTTTTAAAATATTTTCCTTTCAAAAATGCTCCTAAAATTTGACTCTGAGGATGTGTCCCTTTAATACACTTTCATGCATGTTTCAGCAATCTCTTTCCTCTGATTGTAAATATAAATTTCACTCTGTTTTTCATTCTTTTTAATCACTTTCCTCTCATAACACAACTCAGTATAATGAAGAAGCATTTATCTTCCTGTGTGTTTTTGCTAGTATTCTGCCTTCATAGATATGGAAAAAAAGATGAGGGGCAGTGCTTTCAATAGAACAAATAATTCAAATGTAGGAAAAAAGTACAATATGGCATCATCTGAAATATTTGGTAAAAAGTTTAAGTGTTGTAGGACAAAGAACCATACTCAAAATTTTTAAATGCAGTCCAGGAGAAGAATATATATATATTATATATATATATATATATATATATATATATATATACACACAAAAAAGCATGTAAGCAAAACTTAATACTTTATATTCTAGTGTCAGGACTGAAATAGAGAAATAGGGTAGGAATAGTTGGNAATAAACAGGGTGGGAGCAGGTAATTAAGAATTTAGACTTGGGGGGCGCCTGGGTGGCTCAGTTGTTAAGTGTCTGCCTTCAGCTCAGGGCGTGATCCCAGCGTTATGGGATCGAGCCCCACATCAGGCTCCTCCACTATGAGCCTGCTTCTTCCTCTCCCACTCCCCCTGCTTGTGTTCCCTCTCTCACTGGCTGTCTCCCTCTCCATCAAATAATAAATAAAATCTTTAAAAAAAAAAAGAATTTAGACTTGGTTTTATAGTCATTGGGTACTCACATATGTTATTTAATCCCTTTGGAGGCATTTAATGCTCAAAAAGTTTCGGACCCTTGAATCAGATGAATGCTGAACCTATTTTAGTGATTATTAATTCAAAATTAAATATTATAATAATCTTGCCTTTTAGTCTGTATTCTCATGCTTTGCTTTGCTGACCCTGGAGGGACTGTCCTTCCCAATGTTAGCCAATTACTAGACTTAGTGAACCAATTACCCTTGAGTTCACTTTTCAGATGCAAAGCAAGCAACCAGGAGCCCACACCTTAAACTTCATTCTTTATCAGGGTTCTCACATTCTGGCCAATTTCTTCTTGCCCTAATCACCCCAGGGACAAGTACCAGACAACTAAGGACAGTTCCAGTGCCCCCAGAGCTTCCTGAAGTAATTCAAACTAGCCAATCCTGAATCGACTTACTCTGCCTCCTTTCTGAGAAAACCACAATAAAGCTTTTGCTCATAGTTTTCTCCCTCCTTTTGCCTCCTGATTAGCCCTTGACCCCCAAGATTCCCTGTGTGCCCCCAGGCATGGTATGCCCCCTTCTCTTGGTATAACAACTATCTTTTCAGTGGCAGACATCATCAGATCTATTGGCTTTCATACCAAAATAATAATAAAACCTATATTAAAACAAACCTGAGAATGTCTTAATATCTTTAACACCAATTAACATCAATGAAATTTAATATTCTCAGTATTTAAAATAAATCAGTCAACTCTTTTTTAAAAAATCATTACTGTTTTATTAAACTGCTATATTCAGATTTAAGGGTAAATCCTAAGTGAACTTCTTATAAACATAAGCTTAACTCTTTCCTAAGTTGTGGTTGATAGAGGGAGGGTATATCCTCCAGAAATATGAATGGACAATTAGAAGTTTTCAGTCTAATGACAAGCTACATAGGTCTAAAGTTTAAACATTTTCCTGAGTCTGTTTTAACTTGTAGTGTATTTGCTACATAAAAACATGCATCTACCTTATCCAGCAACTAAATCAATGTCAAGGGAAAATGCCACCCTATGCTCCTAAAATACCAAATTCTGAAACTGTAATTAAGAAATGCTAGTTTTGTTTATATAATGTCTTTGGTATCCAATAAGCAACACACATCTTAATTAAGAAATATTTCTGCTACATTAAGCCTACAAAATTGAATTGAATTGTCTTGAAAATGTCCAAGAAAATGTTGTTGCTAATCAGTAAATGCCAAACATTGGAACAATGAGCAAAACACAATTAACCACAAGACTAACAAGAATTGAGCTACACAGAGGTAGTGCTCTGAAGAACATATACCAAAAGGCAGTATTGATATCTTTTCGTGGTACACTGTATAGCTTCAAAACACCATCACTGAAAGAAATTGAGAACAGTAAATGACTTTGAAGGGTAGAAGAATTAAAAAATTAAATGCATATTTGAACTTAATGGTTTTTAACTTCCCTTTCTACTCCAAGATTGTATATGTTATGAATGCAATCACTGTCGCCCTTTAAGATATGAACTTTTGATAAAGAAATTCAAGTGGAAAACTGAAGATGATTTAGATCGAGAATAGATTAGAAAAGACACTAGTCATGCTAGCAGATGGAAGGGCAGCAAGGTAGGTGGCTGAGAGGGAATCTGGAGGCAGAGCTGTGCCAGAAAGAACATAGGAATTTAAACAGATGGAAGATGATATATTATTTGGCAAGAAGAAAAGCTGGGTGATAATCAGGAGAATCTATTGAAGAACTGGGTGAGTAGGCAGCCAAGGGGTGAATTGGATGGACCAGTAATAAACAAAATAGGTCAGTATGAGGGCACCCAAGTTCCAGAACAAATAGGCAAGAACAGTGGAAAACAACTACAATTGTTCCCTTTATGTGAGCCTGGGAAATGACTTTTATTATGATTTTTTAAAGTACTTTGAAATTATGACCAACAGTGATGTCTAGGGAGGGAAAATTTTAGTAGAAAATTCAAAGGTGCTTACCACTGAGGAATCTTATTCTGTAAAATTATTGTGAGCATGAAATTCATTTTTTATTTCCTAATTTTTTGTTTTCTATGTTTGAATTCTGGCCCTGGCTTAGCTAATATTTGAGGATTTGGCTGAAAAATAATACTGATGGGTAATATAAGTAGAGAATAAGAACTTTAACTCCTACCAAAAAAAGAATTTGTCAGTCTATGGAAAATTTGAATATAATTATATCTTTAGAAAAATTCCTTATATTGTATTGTTTGTTAAAAGTGGTGATAGCAGTGTCTCAGTAAACATATTGATGATTACAAGTCATCTAGTCTATTTTCTGTCTCCAGACATATCTACCTTTAAATCACTATATTCTTAGATAATTATTCTTACAAACATTAAGTAGAATTATTTAACATACTTAAGTACTTTTTACATTATAATTGTCACCATAAAGAAAGTGCCAGGCACAGTAATGTTTATATGAGGCTTAATGGCCATTTTTTTTAAAGATTTATTTATTTTAGAGAGAGAAAGCACACACACACATGGTGGGGAAGGTAGGGGAGAGGGTTAGAGGGAGAGAATCTTCAAGCAGACTCCCTACTAAATTTGGAGCAAGATCCCATGACCCATGAGATCATGACCTGAGCTGAAACCAAGAGTCCAACACTCAACCAGCTGAGCCACCCAGGTGCCCCAGCTTTATAGCTATTCTGATTGACCTTTAGATAGATACATGGGTTCTAAGCAGAAGAGAAACTTCTATTTGTCACATATATAAACTTAGAATTAATACTACTCTTTCTTTTGTTCTCCCATCTAAACTATAAATGTATTTTTCTGATATATCAACCATATTTCTCAGGTCAATCCATTGCTATCTAATTTACTAACCAAACCTCTATGCCAGTATGCCTGAAACTTTGTTTATTGCCAGAATGATCATTTCTAAAATATCTGCATTCTGGGTCACCTGGATGGCTTAGTCAGTAGAGCATTCACTCTTGATCTCAGGCTCATGCGTTCAAGGCCCATGTTGGGCGTAGAGCTTACTTTAAAAAAAATAAAAAATTAATCCCACATAACAGAATCAAGGATGATTTATCACAGGTTATCTGGGTTGTTTGTTCTTTTCAAGTGATGTGTGTAGTTGCCATTTTAATCCTCCGAATTAAACTTCTGAGCACAAGGCTAGCAGCAATATCTTCCCAAGTTCTAAATAGTTCTTTTGAGTTGGGGAACCACATTTGGCAAATTCTACACATATGCCAGCCACTATGCCTGACTTTGGGGATACAGGGATGAATAAAACATGAATCTTTCCATCAAAGAGTTTATATTCTAGTGGAATAAACAGATTTATATATACTAGATATTATGGCACAATTTAATAGATGGAATGATGTTATATCCATGGTTAATAGATACGTTTACTACTCTACATAGTTGTGAATCTCTTGAGGTCATGGAACATACTAATTTATTAATTCAGCAAATGTTTATTAAGCCCTTTCTTTGTGCAGTGGCTATGCAAGGGGAAGTTTATTGCCTGTTGCCATGGACAAAACAGTCTATTGAAAAAGAGACCAGAGCAAACGAAAGTTTATTGGACAAAGATAGCTCTTGTGAAGATGTAAACCAGGTACAGTAAGTGCGTATAAATTGGACTCTAGCCAAAAGTAGGAGAAAGCATCAAGAATAATTTCCTGGAAGCAGGAAAGAATAGTTAGAATGGCTTTTAAATAGTTGTATAGTGGTTTATTCAGTGTAGTTATAAAATGAATTGTGTTCACTGGAAAATTTAGAGGCTCACACTAAAAAGGAAGTTAATGAACATAGCTTGAAAGTATAGAGGAATCAAGTGATGTGTTTGATGCTGAGATAATTGCTTTAATGCATATTCTCATTTAGTCCTTTCTAAAAAACTATGAGATTCTCACTTTAAAGATTAGAAAACTGAGATTGAGTTTACACTGTTATTAAAACTCTAGGTTCAGGATTTGGAAATTAAAATCTCTCTGCTATATCCCCATAAGTTTGCTACTTTTTTTTTTTTTGGCATTTTTGCAGGAATCTTCAAATATCAAAGCATGTACATAGTCAATGAGACTTTGGGCTCCTATGTTCAAAAGTTTGTTCATCTATCATTTATTTAAAATGGATATAATGTAACTGGCGCAAAGTTACAAGTTAATTTTTATTAAGATCTTTGTAATTAGAAGAAAGTCAAGTAAAATTTGAAAAATAAGCCATCCATAAACATCCTTAAAAATGAAAGGTCACTTTTCTCAAGTGTGGAAAATTTGATGAATAAGGAACAAAATAGCACTTGAGGAAATATATTTAATAAGATGTCCAATATATGGACCAACTTAAATACCATTGAGGAGATTGATGAGTAATGAATTTTCAATAAATTTATGTTAACGGGTTTATTATTGTTTCCTCTAAAATGTGAATTAGTGATAAGAATAATAGTGCTTTTCCCTGAAAGAAGCTTTTTTCCTTCTTAACTCCTTTAAGAGAAAATGTGGTATTAACCAGGCAAGTTTCCTACATGTAATTGAATAATAGAAAGAGTATCACCTCTATTTTATTTATCATTGCATTGCTGGTATCTAGAACAATGCCATGAACATAGTAGATGTTCAATAAATATGTGCTGAGTAAATGGTCACATGAATTAATGTTATCACATTTTATTAATTTGAAGATATTATTTTTAAGTCACACCATTAATTTAATAGACTTTGGGGAGCACGATTATTATGTAAATGTACATATCAAATGTAAAATGAATCCTGTAGTAGTAGGATTTTTTTTTTTAATGACAAAATCTATCTTGACCTAAAGTACACCTGTACCTGGAGATCTGAATATCAAGTTAACAATGTTAGCTTCTTTATGAGTGTGGTCTTCAATCTCAATGAAGACCAACTTTGCTATGCCTTAGGGAACATGTTTGGCTACCAAGATTTAGATATCTTTGTCTTGTAGCACCCTCTTTCCCACCACCATGACCCATGAATATATTTTGTGATAATTTTCACAAGGAATATTTTGTAAATGACAAGTGCAGGTGGTTGGAATGAATATACAATGTTGGTTGTTTTTTTTTTTTAACATTTTTGATTAGAAAATTAATGTGAAGGATTTGGTGATTTAAAATGTGAGTAGATATTCTATCCAACAAAAATATTGTGGATATTTTAATAAAGGAGAAATCATGTGTTAGGTAGAAGTTATGTCAATAGCAGGGATGAAAGTAATTCAACTATTTTAAATAATATCTAAAATGTTTTCAGACTCCATAGGCACAATTATCATTCTGTTCTTGTACATATCCTCAGCATTTAGCACATTGCCTGTTATATTGTAAATAGCTGGCAAATATTTGTCATTAATTTACTGATAATAAGGTCTTGTTACCTTACGTAATCAATTCGTAATACTTATAGTGAAATAGATCACGATGAGGCAGTAGCGTTGTTAAGAAGTATTAAAAAAGAGTGAATATATTCCATATTGTAACCTGTTCATAGCTAAATGACAAATTGTATAAATCAATGTGTTTAGAAATAAATGACCTGCAAGATAAACAGAGATCTAGGCCATAAAGAATGTGTCTTATTGAGTCTGGGGTTGTCTCATGTTGTTAAGGATGACTTGAAATAGAACATTGTTTCTTTGGAACTTACTGAAGATGTTAAATAAATAGAAAATTCATGAGGGGAATAGAAATAAACATAAATAATACTAAAGTTATTGAAAGACGTGATTATTTGTGCCAGAATACTCAATTAGAAGAGAGAAAACATGGCCAATTGTGTACATAGATATATTTGGATGAGACCTTTGCAGGGGAGCATGAATGCCAAATACTGTTGATTTTTAAATAAATTGTTTTGTAGGAAAAAAAGAAAATTCTTTGGCACAATGACTGTTTTGAAGTCATGAAATAGAATATAGTATACAAATATGATTATTTTCTGTGTTCTTTATTGAAGTAGGATGTGGTCCTCTCTTATGAAAATATTAACGCTTTAAGTGAACCCCTTTTTTTTACTTAAAAAAATAAATCAAACTTAAATTCATGTTTCATACAGTAATGAGAAAAATATTTTTGGTAATCCAAGAGAAAGATTATTTAAAATTTGTCCGTCTAGTCGCTCATCAAGAATAAAATGAAATCTTAGAGTTGGAAGGGGTCATATAAAAACTGTGGCTAATCTTTGATTTTTACATGTAGAAACAGAGTTTCTGATGATGGAGGCTTATTATCTAAGGATCTACTATTTAGGCATACCTACATATAGAAAAGTTTCAAAGCATACTGGTTAGAAATGGAATAATAATACGAAAATTACAGTATTTTTCCCTTAATTGTTTGATTCTTGATTCAGATTTAATGTTCTTCATATAATTAATTTCCAAGTTTAAGGGAAAATGTTCTTTAATGAACTCTTTTGCTTCTCTAAATTATCTGTTTTGAGAAATTCTTAAGAAAAGAAAGGAAACTTCAATGAAAGAAAATCATTTCTCTGTGATTCAAAACATGTAGACTTCTTAGATTTTAACTACAGAAGTATAATGTTAGAAGAAATTCATGAGCATGGAATAGGAAGTGGGTACTAATTTAGACATGCTTAATGTCAATATGAACTTAATTCTTTAAAAGAGCTAGTCATGTGTCAATCAATGTGCTGAAAATAAATGCTTTGGTTATATTATTAAAAATGAAAATTTCAATAGCTTGTAAGTTAGGAAGAAACAAGAGTAAATGTGTTAAAGATGAAATGGAGGAGGTTGTATAAATCTCCATTTCTCATATGGAAGACTGACTAGGATTAAAATAGTCCAGCAAAGTGTAGATATGTAATAGATATTACAGAAGAATTATGAAGATTATACTGCCTTAGCAATTGGTCAAATAAGGATAATGAAGAGCAGAAATTTAATTTATTAATTATCCAAAGATGTTATCTTCTGTGTCACAGGAAAATTGCTCTGTTTTGTTAGCATAATAAAGCACTATTTAAAGGGAGAAATGGGTACACCAACATTTATTCATTTAATACTTTGTGCTACACAGTGTAAGTGTTTTGCATATTTATTGAAATGCTGTCACTCTGGAGTAAATATAAACAGTTTATTGTGTTAATAAAACCCAATATTTTAATTTTGTCTGGGAAATGATATTTTGTCATGTATGTGTCATATATGTGATTACTAATTAAATAAAATTTAATATTTAGTCTTTATTAACCATTACATAATTGCATATGGGACCAGTTACAAAGAAATATAGCCTTCTATTTGTTTATTATTTAGTTAAGAATGGAGTGATTAAGTTTGAGCTATAAAGAAAAATAACAAAAATGTGTATGAGTAGAATGAAAATTAAATACTCCATGTAGGCAGTAAAAATGATAATATGCAGATTGAGTAAATTGGGGAAATAGAATCATGTGATGACTTTAAAGCCTGATCTAAAATGAATTCAGCAAGGGACACCTGGATGGCTCAGTTGGTTAAATGTCTTCCTTAGGCTCAGGTCATGATCCTAGGGTCCTGGGATGGAGCCTCTCAGTGGGTTCCCTGCTCAGCAGGGAGCCTGCTTCTCCCTCTCCCTCTGCTCCTCTGCTCCTGCTCTCTTGCTTGCTCTCTCTATATATCTCAAATAAATAAATAAAATTAAAACAAATAAAATGAATTCAGCAAACAAATCTATGGAAAAGTTCAGTTTATAGGTGATAGAAGTTACTTTAGCAATGCCATTTTAGTAGAAATTAGAGAAAAACAGTAGACTCATATGGACGATCGGTGTGAAAAGAATAGAGCAAACTTTTCCCTTTTTTTTTTTTTTTTTTTTTTTTTTTTTTTTTTAGAAAGAGCGTGAGAGTGGGGAGTGGTATGGGAGGGGTAAAGGGAAAAGGGAGAGAGAATCCTAAACTGGCTACAAGCCCAGGGCAGAGCTAGAGTTGGGGCTCAATCTCACAATCCCTAGACCGTGACCTGGAAATCAAGAGTCAGATGCTTAACGGACTGAGCCACCTAGGTGCCCTAGAGCAAATCTATCTGTAATTGAAAAAAAGCTAGCAGTGATGGCCGGGGTCAGAGTATTAAGAACTCAAATGCCTCCGTGAAGTCTCCTGCAGACCTAAGTATTCATTTCATTTCTTCCTATGCATCATCACCTATAGAGCAGTTTTTCTTTTCCAATATCTGTAACAAAGTGACTCAAATTAGCCAGAGCTGTTTTTTTTTTTTTTACATGCATGTTTCAGAGAAAAAAATTGAATTCCCTAATGGTTACTCCTTCTTTGAATTTGTGTCACTTTCAAACTTTGTGTGTCCTATTCATTACAACTAAAAATGTGAGCTGAGAATTATTTGAATTTTATCATTTTCAAAGGTCTTTAGAGAAAAGCTGAAAAACAGTGAATTGATAATGTGTATAGCAATTGAAACTATATCCTACTAGTTATGCACAGGCACATGCTTAAGTAAGGAGCAATAGTGTTAGTTCAGCAGGAAGGAGTGTTTTCCTCTAGGGCTTCTAAGCTCTTATACATACATTGTCATAGGAACTGTAAGCTTTATTCCTAGGTAGAATGGATTCTAAGGGCTGCAATTTGATATCAGAATTAATATAAGAATTTATGAAGAATGCATCTAATATTCATTTAAATGTTTCTTTTAAATTGTTTTTTCCCAGTGACATTTCTGTAAATTCAAAATTTCTCTTAGTGTTTAATGCTGGGAAAATGTTTTAATTTAATTAAAAATTACTCTTATTTCTTTTGTTCAATATGAGCTATATATTTGATTGCCCTTTATTTTACTTTGCATTGGCAGCTAGGCAGCTTATAGCTAAATTTTCTATTCAATTAATGAGTAATGTGCCCTAGGCTAAGTTACTTGATTCCCTTCATGCTGGAGTCTCATTCTTTTATCACTATGTCAAAAGCTTTATTGACTATGTAAGTTGTCACAAATTCCTTTTGGAAGTATTAGTGTGTATAATGGACAAACAAATATGTGAATAATTTATGAGTTAGCATCTAGACCCTCACCTATTTTGATGAAGCAAGAGATACAAGTGCTATTTTGTATTTATGATATACATTGACCACATCCAGTTCTCTTTAAAAGAGATGCAGATATAATAAAATGAAGAAGTGATATTTCAAAAGCTTTCCCAATTAAATTGTTTTTTTCAAGGCCTTTCAAGAATATGTGCCATAGGTCTGGCAGCTGGTACCTAGTCTTTAGGTCTTCTCAAAGACGAAACTCCTACTGAAGTTATACTTTATTGAATGATATATTATAGCTTTGCAGTACAGATAGAATGTAGACCATCAACTTTTTTTTATTGAAAAAAAAGATATTACAATTCTAAAGGAGAAAAATCACCTCTTGCTCCATGAGTTGCCTTCTCAAAGTCCAATATAATATAGAATTGTAATGTGATAGAATTTGTGATAGATCCGTATTACTAAGCAGTACATAATGAGGTATCAAAAGAAAACATCCTTGCACAATTAGAAAGATCAATAAATATTAGTGAGGTAGTGTCATCAAACTACTGAACTAAGAGTCAGAAAACTTTGAAATTTATCCCTTGAGATTTTAGACAAATGGCTTAATCCCATTAAGCTTCAGGTTACTAATCTTTAAAATGGGGATTAGTAGTATCTGACCTCACCAATTCTCAAACCACTTGTGAATTACAAATAAAGCATTCATGGAATCATTAATAACTTTTACACCTCTAAAAAAAGGAATAAAGGTAAAAAGACTGAAAAAAAGTAAAAATATTAATAGCAACAATGAAACCATCACCCTGATTAAAAAAAAAGGTTAATTTTATGTCATGTAGAAATAGAAATAAAAGAATGAATGAATGAACGAAAGAAAGAAAGAAAGTCATTCATTCAGGGAATGTATAATGTAAACAAATGCAAAAACTATATTAATGATTAATCCCAAAACAAACAATCTTTGAACCATTTCCTACAAAACTGACACAAACATTTGTGCTCCAATCCAATCTATCCATCTATCCTCTTGTTCCATAAATACCAATAATGAAACTTGGTTGGGAAATAGTGGAGAAACCCATGGAGTAACAGAGTTAACCAGTGCTAGACAATAAAATGTGTATGTGTATGTGAAGCATAGAATACTACCTTAATGGGAGATATAAATGAATCCAGTAAAGAATCAATCAACTAATCAACTCTTCAGAAAATGTTATTTAAATAGTATATTTGTTAATGCTTACATCTTTAGCATTACAAGTCCTGCTTGTAGATTTCTATTTAAATTAAATTGTGTTTTCTACATAGGCACCTGACAATTTACTTATTTTTTTCTGAACACACTTAGCATGGATTATGCCTTGCAAGTGTATCGATATTCTTCATTAAGAAATTAACTCATGGGGTGCCTGGGTGGCACAGCGGTTAAGCGTCTGCCTTCAGCTCAGGGCGTGATCCCGGCGTTATGGGATCGAGCCCCACATCAGGCTCTTTCACTATGAGCCTGCTTCTTCCTCTCCCACTCCCCCTGCTTGTGTTCCCTCTCTCGCTGGCTGTTTCTATCTCTGTCAAATAAATAAAATAAAATCTTTAAAAAAAAAAAAAAAGAAATTAACTCATAACAAATCCAATTTTGTTCATTTCATATTTTTGAACAGTCAGTTTGTAGTCCTTTAGCTTGGATCTTCTAAGGACTGGGCCAGAATTATTATTTTTCTTTCTCTTGATTTTTCAGACAAGAGTCTGAATTTATTCAGTACTTTTCAACTATTACGTTAGATGCATTCCAAACAATGTCCTGCGGGGGCTATCCAGAAGGAGTGTGGTAAGAGGAGTGAATAGTTACTCACAACTTTGCTCCTTTATGTGTCATAAAACAAAATGGAATTGTTAAAGCCTCCAACCTATTCCTTGATCGTGCTTTGTATTTTAGAAAAAGCTTTCAGAAGATGCAGACACAGTCTGAATCTATTATTGTTCCTATTTCAGCAGACATAATCAAAATTATCCAAAGTGATGATATCAAAATATGAGCTAGTGCTGAATAACTTGCATGTCTAGATGAATAAGCATAGATAGGTTTTATATTCTTCAGCTGTCTCTGAGATTGTAGTTGTTTCAGATATATACCAATTGATTTGAGACTATTTTTTTTATTATTAATGGGCATTGTAATTGAGGCTCTTTACTCATTTTGCAATTATTATTGCAATAAACCTAAACCAATTATGAATTATCCAGACTCCATTTTATTCTTTTTCATTTTGAGGTTTAAAATACCCCCTTTTTTTGGCATAAGGATGATAAAATGATCAGTGTTAATGATTTTGTCCATGGAATTCTTTAAAAAGGACATCTAGATCATTCAGATCACTTTTAGAGTTTAGCACGTAAAATGGAAATATTCCTGCTTGGATTCAGTTTGGGATTGTGTTGCCATGCAATGAATCTTTGATTTGCTACAAAATCTTTTCTATAACCTTTGAGTAGACTTCTAATAATGGTGGAAGTGGCGACTCTTTGGATCATGTCCTTCATCACAGGTATTGACAGAACTCCCATGTGCTCAGAGTATCAAAAAATATGTTAGTAAAAGCAGGGGCGCCTGGGTGACTCAGTCGGTTAAGCCTTCAGCTCAGGTCATGATAGCAGGGTCCTGGGACAGAGCCCTGCATCTGTCTCCCTGCTCAGCAGGGAGTCTGCTTCTCCCTCTGACTCTCCCCGCCCCTGCTTGGTCTCTCTCTCTGTCTGAAATAAATAAGTTCTTTTAAAAAAATTTATTTATTTTACAGAGAGAGAGAGCCCAAGCAGGGGGAGTGGCAGGCAGAAGGAGAGGGAGAAGCAAGCTCCCTGCTGAGCATGGAGTCCAATGTGGGGCTCGATCCCAGACCCAGGGATCATGACCTGAGCCAAAGGTAGACACTTAACTGACTGAGCCGTCCAGATGCCCCAATAAATAAATTCTTTAAAGAAAATACTTTAGTAAAAACAGACCTTAGAAGAAGGGATGACTCTCTGTCCTTAGTTTGCAGATATTCTTTTCACTTTTTTTTTCTTATGTGCCTTGTTTTTTTCTGGTTCATTGAAAATAAAAGTCCTGGCTAAATTTGAATATATATGTATACATACTAAATGTGTATACATATGTATGTACTGATACACACATGTGTGCATGCACCTGTGCTTTAAATCATATTTCACAAAGGAGTAGATAATTCATGTGAAATATGCAGTCAAAAAGGAAGTTCCATTGATATTTTGGGAGCCACCTAGATATCTTTCAACCATTCACATTTTGGGGTATCTTAGGTTAGTCTTGCTACAGAACTATGTGCTCATTTTTGTAAATCAAACATTAATTTGCGAAGTTGTTAAACATCTTATCCTCCCATAGTAATTCCTTATTCTTAAGGTTGGTATGGAAGGTATTTCTATTACCATTTTATAAATGGGTTAAGATTCAGAAAATTTAGCTTCATAAATGTCACCAGGCTGAGCAGCAATATTTATTTTTAATCTAGACCAGCTCTCTCTGGGACCACTGCTGTTTCTGTACGTGGTGTGATTGTGGCTTACTTTCAAGTTTTTTACCAGATTATTTGGATTTCATATTATTTATCTAAATTATTAATATTTTATGAGTTACAAGTGCCTTCTTTTTTTAGCAACATATTTTTCAATTCTAAATAGCACATTTCCCTCAATTTAATGTTATTGAAATTAAGATGCCACAAAAATTAATGCCACAATGATGTTTTTACAAAATCTGAAATTAAATTGATAAAACAAATGTTAATAGAACTGAGAAGGCACAGTTTTTTTGTGTTCCATCCCTATGTTTAGAAAACTTAATACATTTATATATGTCTTCGAATTCTCTTCTCACTGAAAAAAAAATTTTCTACTTTTATGTGTAAATTTTATATAATGATTGAAATCTTCTTTCATTATGTCTGTTCTTATAATTGCCTCAAACCACTGGCAAATCTTCCTTTATTAATTTTCCTAATCTCATAAATGTATTTTTTGAAGTTAGTTTCCTCCTGAGAAGATAATTTTCATTGTATAGTTTTCTGAGAGAATTTGATCTAATATCTGTGAGTTTTTCAGTGTTCTCACTAAATAGTTACTGAAGTGTTTGAATAACAGCTTGGTTTATTGGAGCATCTTTTCTGCATTGTTTTAATGTAAACATTACTCTGACTTTAAACTTACCTATATTTCATGACATCTCCCTAGTACTTTTTCAACTTAATGAGGGCAAATATATGTGAAAAATTGAGTTTTAGAATTTCTTGCTGAACTTTCCTACTTTTGCCGTAACTTGTGCAGGTTTTGTTACCAGGGGTAATGGGACTTGAACAAGTGAAAGTTGAAGTTGAAAAAAATTGAACTGTCCAAACCATTGACACTAGGATTTAAGGGAAATGCAGAGGTAGATAATATTCCAAAGGATTGTGTTCATTTAAACTCAAAAGAATGGCTCCATTTTGCATGGCAAATTAAAGTATAGAATAGGAAACTGAGGCTGGATCTTTTTTGAATGGACCTAGGTGTTAGTTTCCCATTAATGGGAAACTCAAGTGAGGTCTCAATCCAAGGCCCACTTTATATTAGACCGATGACACCAAACTGTTTTTAACAATTAGTGAAACAGCCACTCATTTTTTCGTTGTCTTGGTATAGTTTCATTCACTCATTCAGCATCTATTTATTGAATGCTTGCTATATATGAGATGCTATGTTTGACTTTGGAAGGTCATTGGTAAACAATAGATATACAATCTGCTTTAGATTGTCAACTTGTTATAAATGCTAAGAAGGAGTTTATGGAAGTATAGAATTTCCTCGTTGGGTAAGAGTGAGTGAGAGCTAATTTGTAGGACAGTGGAAAGACTCTTGGTGGAAGTGTGATTTATTTTGAATCCTGAAGGATAAAGATTTATCTAAGCCAGAGCACAAGGGAGTAATCAGAAAGTAGCCTCAGCTCATTTCATATTTCTAGATTTACAAATTTCATCTTGTCCTATGAAGATATGAATTACTTAAGTTTATATTTGTATAAACCTGGATCAGAAAATAGCTGGAGAAATAAGAAAACAAAAAAGACTGTCATGCAAAAATCTAACTATTTAAATGGTTTATTTAAATATGAGGATTCAAGGAGCCAATGCAGGATGAGTCACGTGAATTCTTTCAGCTTCCATTATAATTTATGTTTCTAAGTCTGAAGTTATGTGCTATGGCAACATAAATTAAGGGGATTTCTAACTTGAATTGGAGGGCCAATGAATATTTCTGAAACAATGGGTTTCAGAGTTGAGACCTGAGCCATGAATTGGAGCTAATTAGGAGAAGAGCAGATGGTGGAAGGAGAAGTGGAGGGAGGGAGTGAGGATGAATCAGAAAGAGAGAAACACTTGAGTTAAAGTCCCAGAGGCAGGAACCTGGAAAGTCTTGTAGTTCAGTTTCCATGGAATTGGTGGTAAAGAGCAGCCCTGGCAACAGTCAATGGAAAGGTACACAAGGAAAGACAATGAGAAGCATTGCATTATATTAAGTAGAGAAGTGACTTGAGTTTTTGCATTTAAGAAAGATTACTCTGGCAGCAGTTCTGAAAACATTTTTGAGTAGGGAATGGATGCCAAGCAGGAAGAATATAGAGGGTATTACAGTAACCTCCATGAGCCTTAACTAGTGGTTTTCAAACCTTTTTTCTTAAAAGTCTCCAAAATAATTTTTAAAAATTGTATATCCTCATATATACTTGTGAATCAACATAAAATTCATCAAAATTTTAAATAGCTGCAAAAGATGTAGTTCTCAGCATATTGCACATTTTGACATTTTAAATAAATCTGTTATATCACTGTTAAATGTATCCATTAGAATCTGAATAGTGTTGAGATTCCATGATCATTGGTATCCACTTAAAAGTGTTTGAAATAGCTCTTGTAGAACTTTAAAAATTTTTATGTAGTCCTCATATCTTTTGAATTCATATTTGTATTCCCTTGGAAATTTATCTTATTATTACATAACTTATGCATGAAAGTATTTAATTCATTACTCTATCATATTTTTAGTTACAAAATATAATTTGATTTTTTCAATTTCTTATACCTATAAGGTTTAATTTTTTTCTTCTAGAATTAATCAACTTGGTTTTTATTAATGCACAATTGACCAAAACTATGTAACTGTATTTCAAATTCTGAAAAAGTTGTTAGTGACAAAAAGATACAACTTTATCAGAAATGCAGTGCTGAATGTGACAGGTGGGCTTCTTTTAATTCCTCTACTTTTGGAACAACGTTACTTATTGCCAAAACGAGACAGAATTTAGTATTAATTCAATTTTGACTTTTCATTTTTTATAGATGTGAACTAGAAGATGGAGAGTTGAGTTATAAGAGTGTCATTCAATTACTGAACTCTTTCTGATTATACATAGAGAATTACATGGTGATCTCTACCAAAATTTATCTTCAGTAACCTATTAGTTTTGTGGAAAACAAAGAATTGGATTTACAAAATAATTTTTTCGCCAGTCATTTATTTTCTGAATAGTAACATTAGTACTTCTTAACATTGATCTCTGGTATCCTTTTGTTTGGTGCCCCCAGAAGATTTACATGCTGGGTTAATGCACATAAAATTCTGGGTAGGTAAGAATTATGTTTTTGTTTTGTAAAATAAGAGAAAGGAAATTAAGAGAGGGATGGTTGGAAAATAGAACCTTTACCATTATCATAGATGTACCTTTAGTTCTTCCTTAACTTTCTTTCTGGGAACACTGTGGAGAGGATTTTGTACAACAGGAGTAAATAGAAATATGAGGTGGAAAAAATCAATGTTTTGGTGGTCTATTAGATTCGGTGCACATGTAAAATTTCTACAATTTGAAAAGGTGGAGTACATTTAAAATATTCCCGTAGAACATGGAAACGAATTGACCAGAGAAACATGGAACAGTTTGTCTGATAACTGGAGATAACAAGTTTATAGGTCACTGATCTGCAAAACTGTGCAATTTTTTGATGTCATTAGCCACCAGTGGGAAAGTACAGAGAAGGTGTATTTTGAGGGCTTTCCATGCTAATTTCAGAAAGCTGGTTTTTTTTTTTTAAGATTTTATTTATTTATTTGACAGAGAGAGAGAGAGACAGCCAGCGAGAGAGGGAACACAAGCAGGGGGAGTGGGAGAGGAAGAAGCAGGCTTCCAGCAGAGGAGCCTGATATGGGGCTAGATCCCATAACTCCCAGATCACGCCCTGAGCCGAAGGCAGACACTTAATGACTGAGCCACCCAGGCGCCCCTCAGAAAGCTGGTTTTGAGGAATATGGGATGGATGTGCATTATGAAGATGGGAGATTCCTGGGTGGAAGAGAACTCTGCTCCACTGACCTAATGGGCTGCTATATGGAGGGGGAGAAAGGGAATGCTTTCTTATGTTGAGCTTAAAAAAAAAAAAAAAAAAACAAGAGTAGGAGTAATGAAATGGGAAAGTAGCTTAGCTTCTCTAGAAAGGATAAAAGTATATTCAGACAGAGGAGTATACAGTTGACCTTGGGCAATGCGGGGGTTGAGGTGCTGACCCCTCTCACTGTCAAACCCATGTATAACTTTTTTTTTTTTNTAAGATTTTATTTATTTATTTGACAGAGATAGAGACAGCCAGCGAGAGGGAACACAAGCAGGGGGAGTGGGAGAGGAAGAAGCAGGCTCATAGCGGAGGAGCCTGATGTGGGGCTCGGTCCCGTAACGCCGGGATCACGCCCTGAGCCAAAGGCAGAGGCTTAACCGCTGTGCCACCCAGGCGCCCCCCATGTATAACTTTTGACTCCCTTCTCCAAACTTAACTACTAATAGCCTAATGTTGGCTGGAAGCCTCACCAATAATGTAAACAGTAAATTCACACATATTTTGTATATTATAGGTATTATGCTATACTCTTATACTAAAGTAAGCAAGAGAAAAGAAAATGTTATTAAGGAAAGCATAAGGAAGAGAAAATACATTTATAGCAGTGTACTGTATTTATAAAAAGTAACCAGCATTTAAGTGGACCTGTGCAGTTCAAATATGTGTTGTTCAAGAGTCAACTGTACGTTTACAGGGAAGCTTACCAAAGTATGTCAAGGATGAAGAACTTGAGAAAAAGCCTGGAAGTTCCTCCTAGGATGACTTTAAGGCAATACATATCAAAGATAATTTAAGAATACATAGTTCCTGAGGAAGACTACCTTGAGATCAAAGCAAGATGATTTCTAACCATAAGAAGTAATCAGAGTAACACATTACTTCATTCAGAAGACAAACTCATAGAGCATTCTAAACTAACTTTTTAATCTTTTTCCAATATATTCTTTAAAGATTTTATTTATTTGAGAGAGAATCAGTGATGGGGAGGGGCAGAGGGAGAGAGAGAGAGAGAGAGAGAGAAGCAGACTCCCTGCTGAGCAGGCCCAAGACCTTGGGATCATGACCTGAGCCGAAGGCAGATGCTTGATGAACTGAGCCACCCAGCTCCCCTCCAATATTTTTTTAATTGAGGAGCAATTGACATGAACTATTACATTAGTTTGAGGTATACAAGAGAGTGATTCAACATTTATATACATTATGAAGTGATGACCACAATAAATCTAGCTACCATCTAAAACCATGAAAAGTTGTTACAATATTATTAACTGTATTCCCTATGCTGTACACTGCATCTCTGTGCCTTATTTATTTTGTAACTGGAAGTTTGTGCCTTTAAATCTCCTTCCTCTATTTTGCCCAGCTCCCCAGCCCCTCCTCTCTAATAACCACGAGATTGTTCTCTGCATCTACGAGTCTGTTTACATTTTGTTTTGTTTGCTGGTTTATTTTTTTTCTTAGATTCCTCAAATAACTGAAATCGTATGGTATTTTGCTTCCTCTTTCTGAGTTATTTCACTTAGCATAATACTGTTTTGGTCCATCCACGTTGTTACAAATTGCAAGTTTTCATTCTTTTTTATTACTGAGTAATATTCCATTATGTGTAGATGTGTGTGTGGTGTGTGTGTCCGCATATGTATATCACATCTTCTTTATCCATTTATCTATTGATGGACACTTAGGTTGCTTCCATATCTTGACTATTGTAAATAATGCTGCAGTGAACATAAGGGTACATGTATCTTTTTTTAATTAGTGTTTTTGTTTTCTTCAGATATATACTCAGAGTGGAATTACTGGACCTTATGATAGTTCTATTTTTAATTTTCTGAGGAATCTCCTTACTGTTTTCCATAGTGGCTGCACCATTTTTGCATTCTCACTAAACAGTTCACAAAGTTTCCCTGTTCTCTTCATCCTTGCCAACAAGGATTTTGTTATTTCTTAGCTTTTTGATACTAGCAATTGTGACAAGTGAGAGGTGATATTTCATTGTGATTTTGATTTGAATTTCCCTGATGATAGTGATGTTGAGCATCTTTTCATGTATCTGTTGGCTATTTCTTTGTCTTCTTTGGGGAAATATATATTCAGGTCTTCTGCCCATCATCTTAGTTGAATTGTTTGTTTCTTTGATATTGAATTATATGAGTTCCACATATATATTACTGATTTTATTCAGAGTTTACCAATTTACCCACACATGTTCTTTTTCTGTTCCAGGATCCAATGCAGAATACCACATTGCATTTACTGTTCTTGTTTTCTTAGTCTCATAATTTTGGATATTAACCCCTTTTCCATGTATCATTTGCAAATATCTTCTCCCATTCAGTAGGTTGCCTTTTTGTTTTGTTGATGGTTTCCAAGGCTTAAAAAATATGTTTAAAGCAACTATACAATATACACTAAGTACACTAAAATTATATTCTTTTGAAATATATGTATTTCAATAAAAGCTTAGGTACCAACTAATAATATACAATTGACTATAATACTTTCTCTAACTTATTTTAGGGAATTCTTAGGCAAAAACTTTGAAGACCACTGAAATGAAGTACTTAAAATTAAGAACAGAGGTTTAGGGAGGATGATAGTAAATCTAGATGCTGGATAACATACGATATGATATCATTGTAGTGGTGGTTTTAGAGACAAAAATTAATGATTAATCTATGTAATTTTTCCAAAGAATTGAGTGACTGTGTTCTGAAGGTGTTCACTCAATGACCTATTTTAAGAGATTGTTACAGCTGTAGAAAATAATGGAGGGAATGTGGAGAAAGAAGTATTGCTTCTTTTAGTGGAAAATAATTTGATACATTTGTTTTTATTACATTATGGCTCAAAGCAGTTTGTTCATGGTGGAGATGCCATTTGAGTCCTTAGGGAAAGTTGATGAGGAGGCAGGCCTGGGGCTAGAAGCATTCAAATCTTTAAATCATTCACAGGTAATTGATGACCTGAAAGCAGGTGGGGGTTGCAGAAAGTAGGCAGAACCATGGTATTCCTCCAATAAAGATAGGAAGTTGCTTACTGTAGAAAACATGAAGTCAGAACTCTAAAGCCTTAAAGCAAAATAGTAAAAAAATAATGAATCAAATTATTCCATATGGGTAAATCTCATGCATTTATATAAAAAACAAGAATGTCAGCCACTATTGAGTTTTAGGTACAAAAGGCTGAGCTCTGTAGATACAGCTCTCTTCAGTCCCTGGATGACTCATAATCATAAATGATCTAGCCAGGCTTCCCACTCCCTGGATCAAACAGATCCTTTGTGGGTTTCTTTGTTTCATTTTGTTTTTTGTTTCATTTTGTTTTCCTGTCTTTTGTTGTGGTAATGAGATATTTTTTTTTGTTACGCATACAAAACACTGCCATTTTACTATCTTAAACTTGATTATCTCAGTCTCTGTGAGTCTGGGAGTATGGGCACAGCTCAGCTGGGTCCTCAGTTCAGAGATTCATTAGGCTGCAGTCAAGTCCACTGGGTCTGTTTCTTTCTGGATCTTGGAATTCTCTTCTGGTTGTTGGAAGAATTCAGTTCTTTGCCATTAAAGGACTAAAGTCCCCATTTTCTTGCTTACTCTCAGGTCCTAGAGGCCACTTGCCATTTTCATAGGGTCTTTCAACCTACAAGGCTAGTTTCTTCATATCACATCTGTGGCTTTGCCATTTGGAATGTGTAGTCTCCCAAACCACTGTGTTGGTAAGAAGTGGCTGGAGAATTTTAAGGGCCAGCCTCAGAAAAATGCCTTCTGCCACTTCTGTCCACATGCCATTGGCGTGGAGCTGTCACAAGGCTCTAATCTTACAAATGCAGAAGAGCAGAAAGAAAGCACTTGCAGTGTCTGCCAAGCATTAAAGCATTTTATCATAATAAAATCAATATGAATCTACTATTTCACCAAAGCCTTCTTTCATATCCTGGCATTGCCAAACAATGCCGGCTTTCTATCTACTCATTTATTAATGCTTTTATTCAAATAATATTTATTCAATGCTTATGATATGCTTAGAATAGTAGAGAAACTTAGGAAACAAAGACATACTAGACACAGAATTGTGAATAATCAGAAGGCAATGTACTCTGTATGTTATTGCCAAAACACTAGAGGGATACAAGGAGACACAGTGTTTACCTCTGCCTTGGGCCATCAGAGAAGTTCAGATCTTAATTCTCAGAGTCAAAGGGAGTGACACATGAATCATGTTTTGCTAGACAGAGAAGGGGCAATGGCCTTCCAGACTGAAAAGAATTATGACATAGTCAGATTTAAAAACAACAAATCAAGTTAAATTTTAGTTATTCCTGAGTGGATCGGATTTTTGACTGTGCAATGTAAATGACCTATACCTAATAGCGGCTCTACGCATCTAATTATAATCACCCTGTAAGCCTTACATGAATTTCCCTAGCCACCTTGATTAGAGCCTATGGAAATATATGTTTTAAAAAGATCAATAGTTAGCAGTCTAGTATTTAAGATCAGTACACTCAGGATTTATTTTCTTCTAATTTATATGATTGTTCTTTACTTTGTTAAATATTTAATAATATAAAATTGATGAATGCTCGTCAGAGAGAGAAGAACAGAGTAGGGCTTTTTGGATTCATTTGCTTATTTATTTATTATAATGCATTTTTTCTTGGTGATTATCTTTGTTGGTACTTTTGTTTGCTTTAGTGTGAATGAAAACACCTTTGGATTACATCTTAGCTTTGGGCATTACAATGGGACCTGTTGGAATTTGTAGTTTTGCCTTTATTGAAAACTACTGGAGAAAATATTTGCTTTGAGAAATTAAAAGTGTCACTGATAAAAAGCCACAACTTACTAAGATTTTTTAGATTCTATTTTTTCTTGTAACGACGGCTCCTGTTCCTTTTTGTTTTCATGTCTCATGTGATTCCTTTCTTGTAGTACATAAGATCTTTATCTCAATAAATCAAAGTAGTCATCCCCATGAAAGTTGTTTTTGTTTATTAGAACTAGGTTGCCATTTGAATGCTAACTTTTCTTCTTCTTCTTTTTTTTTTTTAAAGATTTTATTTATTTATTTGACAGAGATAGAGACAGCCCGGGAGAGAAGGAACACAAGCAGGGGGAGTGGGAGAGGAAGAAGCAGGCTCCTAGCAGAGGAGCCTGATCTGGGGCTCGATCCTATAATGCCAGGATCACGTCCTGAGCCCAAGGCAGACGCTTAAGGACTGTGCCACCCAGGCGCCCCGAATGCTAACTTTTCTTAATACAGAAGCCATTAGGATTTTAATTGGGACAGATATTTGCAATTTATAAGTAATGTTTCAAAACAAAGCTTATGATCCACCTTTTTTTTTAAAGATTTTATTTATTTATTTATTCATGTATTTATTTATTTAGAGTGCAAGCAGTGGGGGAGGGTCAGAGGCAGAGGAAGAGAGAGAATCTCAAGCAGACACTGAGATTCTCAGTGAGAATCACACTCCGCCCTGAGTGGAGAGCCTGACTCTGGGCTCAATCTCAAGACCCTAATAATGACCTGAGCTGAAATCAAAAGTGGGATGCTTAACTGACTGAGCCACCCAGGCGCCCAGCTCGTGATCCAGTTTATGAAACAGGATTATAGAGTATATCTATTTCTATGATTATTGTTCTTTGAAAGAATGTTAAAGTTATCTACCCCAACTTCCTCTCATAGTAATGTCTTACTTAGAGTCCCCTGATTATACATAGGTGCTTACTGATATAAATGGTTTTAAATCTCCATTACTGTGAGGCTATAGGCTTTCACAGCTATCACTGACATGCTGAACTATGAAAAAATCAATTGGAAAATTATATTTCCTTTGTGTAGGGTGTGTAACTTATATATGGAAAAGTTAACGTATCTTTTTAAAACCTTTCCTTTTCCCTTGTGTGATAGTCTATCTGCTATATACTGAATGTTTGTTTCCCCTCAAAATTCATATGTTAAAATCTAATACCCAATGTGATGGTATTTGGAGGTGGGGCCTTTGGTAGGTGATTAGGTTCCAATGATGGAGCCCTCATGGGGTTAATGCCCCTAGAAAAGAGGCTCCAGAAAACTTTCTTCACCCTTCTCCTATGTGGGGACACATTAAAAAGACCTGAGTCAGTGAACCAGGAAATGGTCCTTCACTAGACACCAAATCTTCCAGTGCCTTGATATTGGACTTTGCAGCCTCCAGAATTGTGAGAAGTATATCTCTGTTGTTTAAAAGCTAACTAATCTATGGCATTCTGTTATAGCAGCCCAAATGGACAAGATTACCATCCATCTCTAAATATTTTAAAACAATTCAACTATTCCAATATTTTCTGTGCTTTGACTCATAAATATGCCAGTACACATGGAATCAATCAATCAAAACAGAATATGTGGAACATTTCTAACCACATCTAATTCAAACTCATTTCTTATTGAGAAATCTATAATTTAATTCATATAACTAATAGGCCAGTGAGTATTCAAGTAGTCAAAAATTGATCTGAATTTGGAAAATTGGTGGTTTTAATCTAATTTCTAAAATATATCAGGGTATAATTCAGAGAGAATGAAAATCTTGTGTAAATGAAAACCAGAAAGTCTAAGGATTGTGTGACCAACTACATGAAACAGATCATTACTTTGAGTAGAATTTTTTTAATCTATCAAATTCAGAAGTGTCAATGAAATTATAAATATATTCACATATTTTTACTGGTTAGAATTTTTTATTTTTCTCTAGTTTGTATTATTTGTTACATGCTTCTAGATTAAATGTTTTGTTTGTTATCCCTTCATCCCCAGCATTAATATCTTCTAAAGGCTCTTACCCTCTTTCTTGTTCATTTGTTGTAAGGATTAAGTAAGTTAATTATGTAGAACATTTGGATCATAGTGAATGTTTATTATTAGTAGTAGTGAATGCTCAAAAAGATATTAAGTGAATTATAAAATAATTTATCTAAACAGAATTATGCCATTGGCTGTTTATAATTGGTTCTATTAATTTATTCTTTGTGTCTCTTTGTATAAAGCACTATGGGAGTACTAGGGATCTACCCACATGAATATAGCCATATCTGACCTTAAAAAGTGTATAAGCTGTAGCAGAATAAAAAAGGTAGTTATTTACTTAATAGAGTTTTTGTTTTGGGTTACTGTGTCTCCCATATATCTTCATACGTGTTCCAATTTCACATTTACTATGTCATTGCTCATTTTCTCTTGAAAACCCCTGTTCAAATCTTAAAGCTGCCAAATGGAAATAATAGTCATTGAAGCCATCATGATCTGTTATCACAAGAGCACAGATGAGTACTAGCCAGCATCCTCACAAGGTTCTGAAGATTGGAACATAAATCATTAATATTTCCATTAGATATGAGTATACAGGGAAGAAAAAAGCAATGACATGAATTCTTTAGCCGTATGAAGAAAAGTTTAAGGCCCCCCTTAGGATAAAATTTTTACTTTTATTTGTTTAATTTATAGTAAAGCTTGGTATTCATGTTGATTCTTGATCTATTATAATTATCTCTGGTATTCTCATGAGCCACATTCTATAGGTTGGGAATCACTGTGCAGTTGGACAGTACTGAGAAATGGGAGCAGATGTTTAGGTTGACTGGCTAGCTCCCTATATGACTAAGAATCAAAAACCCAGACTGCCTGAGGTACAGTAACCATAACACTTTGAATAGAAGCCACAAAAAGGTAGTATAAAGAGGCTCAAAACAAATACTGACCTCTGCAGTAGCATCTCTATTCCTCATCTCCAGTCCCTACCAGGCCTGCCCTCTGCTTCAACCTCTTGGGACTACTTTTACCTTCCTAAAATTTGTGTACTTGGCTCCTCATGATGCTTTTGCACATGCTCCGTCTGTTATTTTTATGCTGCCACTGATCTCTGCTGGCTGCATTTCATGTCTTGTAGCCTACACACGTGTTGTTGGTTGTTGTCATTTACTTGTCTGTATGGCTCAGTAGATTATAGATTTCATATGGATTGAGATCAACAGTGTTGTCGTTTACCAGCTGCTGGAATCTCATAAGCCCCTGCTACTAGTTTTATTTTGGAATGCTTAAGAAAAAGTTATCAAATGGATAAAACTCAAACCAATTCACAGTTTTCCTTGAATTGTGGATCTTGAGGTTACTTATTATTTAGAGATTTTTTTTTTAAGATTTTATTTATTTATTTGACAGAGATAGAGACAGCCAGTGAGAGAGGGAACACAAGCACGGGGAGTGGGAGAGGAAGAAGCAGGCTCCCAGAGGAGGAGCCCGATGTGGGGCTTGATCCCAGATCGCTGGGATCACGCCCTGAGTCAAAGGCAGACGCTTAAGGACTGTGCTACCCAGGCGCCCCCTATTATTTAGAGATTTTTAATGCTAACCTATCATTATTCATTTTAGATTCCTTCCAAAAATATTCCCTCCGTATTTATGTTAAAAAAAAAACCCTTGATTGATTGATTGATGGATCAAAAAACTTTCTGAATAAATTTATGATTTTGGATAATTTTGAATAAGATTTTACATTTAATGGGTATTTTATATAATGTATAATTTAAATGATATTCTATAAGATTTGATCTTGGGACATTCAAATATTGAAAAAAATCTAAAATTAAATCTATCACTGCATTGCTTTTGCATATACTTACATTATTATAATCAATCAGAATTAATTATAGAAATATATTTCTAGAAAATATTTTGTATATAGTTTCACAATTAATAATGCTTATTATTATGCTAAATAACTATTGAAAAATCTATACTGGTTTTTCATTTCATACAGTTATTGTGGTTTTCAAACTAAATAAAAACGAACTACACTGATTATTTTGTTTTTTAGGGAGATATTGGAATGAAAGGACGTTATCTTGTACTGCAAATACTAATATATATTTTGAAGAAAATGGTTATTTTTTATCATATAAAATATACATATCCCATTGTAATTATTCAAGGAATAAACCAAAAAGAGATTAACATAAAGTGACAAAGTTATAGAAAGAAGGATCTTATATAAGGCAGAATCCATTTATTATCGCAAAAATGATTACACTTTGTCTAACATGCTACTTTACTAAAGTTTCCCTTTTCAATTCTTAGAGCAAAAGAGTGTAATATGTACATTAATTTAATTTTCAGTCTAAGGAAATCTGGAATTAGTTTAAGTTCTTAAGGTTAGCACTCCAATCATCAAATGTCTTTCAACTTCTATTTCTTGGTGTAAGGTACTTTTTGGTCCACAATCAATCAGACTGATCATAGATAGTCATTTGCAAAACTGTTTCATTTTTGAAGGGTAGTAAATTAATAAATCAAATTTTAGTCAGTATGTATTAAGAACATACTGTGATGGATGCTATAACAGGGATACATATGGGTGAAAGAATGCCAGAAGTTTATGAGACACAATTCCTGACCCAAAGAAGCTTATTATCTGGTTGTATAGATGATATACACACACACATAAGTGAAGAGCTTAATGTCATTGAGCTTGTTCAGATCATAAGGGGTTGTTCTGGGTAGGAAGAGTAATGAGAACTATGACATTTTCGGTTTAAGGGTATTTTCGTGTTGGGTTACACAGAACTACCAAACAAGCAGCTAGGGATACAGGTGAGTAAGTGGATGCACACCTACTTACTGAGGCACACCTAAAATTTGTAGTCAGTCTCTCAGGAGGAAATAGTCAAGCAAGGATCCTGCGAGGCCACAGAGCAAAAAGCAAGGACACACAATCATTTAAACTTTTGACTGACTAATCTTCAGCCATATTTCTACTTGCTACCATAAAGACAATTCTTTACTAGGAGTAGGTTACACACTAGTGGTAAGACACTAAGGAAGCACTTGGATCTATTAGAGAAGAAGAAGCTGGAAGATAATTACACGGGAAAATGTTATGTGATATGCTCTGGGAATAGATTAGAGCTGAGATAGTTTGAGTCCTGTGAGCCTTATAAGAAGCCTGGTTGAGATGAACATTCATTGTCTGATTCTAAGGAGGGGAGGAATACAGCTTACCTTTTTAATTAATTAATTAATTAATTAGCTAATTAATTAATTTCTGCTTACCTTTTTTAAAAACGATTACTCTAGCAATGTTATGGAGAATAGACCATAGGGAAGCCAGTTAAGGGAGGGGGCTGGATGAGGGTCTTAGCAGAAGATATGGGGCAAAATGTTTGTATTTAGGATATTCTGAAGCTAGAGTCTGGAGGACTTGGTGATAGTTTGGAGAAAAAAATATCAAAGAAGAGAAAGAGGTAACCAATAATAATCTCTAGGTTTTATGTCTGATCAATGGAGTAAATGGGAATTCCATTCTCTGAGTGATCCCTACTGAGGGAGGAGTGAGAGATTAAAATATTTTATGTAAAATTTTAAGGTGATGTTTTGCATTTTACATTGCCAAAACAGTATAGAATCAGTTTGGTGAAAATTACTGAGTTTAATGGACTGAGTCAGACCAACTTGCTTCATTCTAAAATAATTTGAATGCTCATCCATTATTTTTCTTTGCCTGGGCGTTGTTTTGTCGTTGATGGTGGATTAACAGAAATTTCAGACATTTTTTTTTTGCCACCCAGGAGGAGCAAAAATTTAGACATACAAAAATATAGTTTAGTGAGTAATTTCCTATAGATGAAAATATTTATTTTTTGCATTGTGCATTTGTGTTTGTTCTTTGTCCATCACTGATTATGGTTGGATACTTTTTGAGATGGAATAGTGAAAAAGTATTTTCAATTTGCTTGGACCCATTTCTTGAAGTTACCTCAGAAATCATCCAGTGTGACTCTTTTGTTCTACCTTGAGTATTTCCTATTATACAGACATCTTGAGAGGTATTAGTAAAATTTATGATATTCAATTGGCCTTAGGAAATGATAATGGTAATAATAATAATAATAATAATGTTATGTACACTAGGCATTTTATATGCATTGTCTTAATGCATCCTCACAACAACCTTATGAGTCTGGTACTATTATCACTTTTTAACAGATGTATAAACTTACTCCGAGAGGGGAGATAAATTTCCAAGTGTTACCAACACCTCGATTACTATAATCCTCTTTATTAAACACAACTTTGATAGGGCTTTCCTTGGTTAAGCTGCTCATAATAATACATGTATTTTAAAATATGTTGCAAACTTCCCACTTTGGTTTGATTCTAAGAATATTTTTCAAACTAGAGTATATAAATCTTAGCAATTTGTCCTTGCTGCTACCAAACATCAATGCTAAATTGTAGTGTTTTAGGTCAAAGGGCATATATGATTATATGAATCACTCTATCTTTGTGGATTCTAGGATATTTGGCCAAGAATCTTTAAAAACACAGTACAATTTAAAAATATACCAGTGTGTTTTTAAAGGCTATGTCTGAACAAGACTAAAACATAAATTTAATCCTTCCAAATTTTTCTACTCTTCTCTATCCTCTACAAATTGTCTTGGCTTGACATTTTTGGACTAGAAACCTACAATTATTCTTCATTTCCCCCAAACTAAACACCTAACAATAGCTGTCAACCATTGGGTGTTCACTATGAGCTGGACCTTTGCATATATTGCTTCTGATCCTCCAACCACCCTGCTATAAATATGGGAAAACTAGGGTTCAGCAAACTAAAATTGAGACTCAGGTGTATCTGATTTCACCTTGATTACTTGCCACTAAAAAGTGATGGTTCTCAGTAATTTTATCTCCCATTTAGTAAATGTCTACCATGTTCCAGGCACTATATTTGGCCTGTCTGGGTTCAAATCCCGTTTCTACCACTTTCTAACTATGTGTTCTTGGGCACATCATTTAAACTCTCTTAGCCTCAGTTTCCTCATCTACACAATAGGGCAAATGAGAGTATCTTATAGGGTTATAGGAAGAATAAAGCGAATAACCTGTTTAAAGAGCTTAGTACAGAGCCCAACATTTATTAAAAATTACATTTTGGCTATTATTATTTTTATTATACAATATTTTGGATATACAAAAGTTATGAAGATAATATAATGTCAAAGTAGTCACAATGAAATTGAAAGGATAGAGCATTATAAATGCAGTGGGAACACACATGCACCTATCCCTGTTATATTCACCTCTATCCTTCATGGATATAGCCATTTTAAAATTTAAATATTTTATCCTTCTCATGCCTTACTTTTATTATTTACTACAGGTGTACATATTACTAAACAATATCTAGAAACATGTTCAAAATTTTAAATGAATGAGATCAACTATATTTTTTCTGTAACCCACTTTTCATGATGAATATGTTTGCAAAAGTCCTTATAATTGGTACATAAACTTTTAGCTTTTTAAATTTCACTAGTATACAGTATTCTGTTTTATGAATGAAACTGGTTTCTTTCATCTATTCCCTTACTGATGTATATTTAGGTTTGTTTTTATAAACTTCTATAGCAATAATAAAATGATGAAAGTAATATGAAACACCCTTCTAGTGTTTATTATGTTTCAGACACTGTTCTAAGTGACTTACATAAGTGATTGAATCACTTAGTCCCACAACAATTTATAATAAGTACTATTATTGAACATAATGTAGATGATGAAACTCCATCAACTTCACACATCTAGCGTATGGTGTTGCTAGAAATCAATTTGATAATCAGGTTCAAGAGTCCATTTTCTTAACCACACATCTGTTTGGGCATACAGATGATGGTGGCTCTAAGACCAGTCTCAGTCCTGTCTGAACATCAGAATTATCTAGGCACTTAAAAATGTTGTATGCCAAATTTTCTCTCCAGATCAGCTGACTCAAAACCTCTGGGGATAGGGTCTATCCATAAGTAGTTTTAAATCTTATTTATTTTAAAGATTTATTTATTTGTTTTAGAGAAGGAGGGAAAGAGAGGCAGAGAGAGAGAGAATCTCAAACAAACTCCTGGCTGAGCACAGAGCTCAACATGAGGCTCGATCTCACCACTCTGAGATCAGGACCTGAGCTGCAATCAAGAGTTGGACGCTCAACCAACTGAACTACCCAGGCATCCCAAATCTTATTCTTAATTAAACTTTTTATTTTGAGGCAATTTTAAATTGACATACAATTGTAAAAAAAAGAGCAATCCCATTTGCCCATTTTCTCCCAGTGATATTATCTTGCAAAACCATAATATAATACCACAATCACAATCAACATTAATATAGTCAAGATACAGAACATTTCCATTACCACAAGGATCCCTCCTATAGCTACATCATTTCCCTCCCACTGATTCTCTTCTCAAACTCTGGCAACCACTAATCTATTTTCCATTTCTATAATTTTGTCATTTCAAGAATATTATGTAAATGGACTTACATGGTATGTAAATTTGGAGATTGCCTTTTTTTTCATTTAGCATAATTCTCTGAAGATTGATCTAAGTTGTTGCATGTATAAATAGTTTGTTCCTTTTTATTACTACTGGTATTTCATGGTATGGATGTACCACAGCTTGTTTAACAATTCACCAGTAGAAGGACATTTTGAGTATTCACACTTTTTTGGCTACCAGATATAAGACTGCTATGAATATTTATTTTTAAGTTTTTCTTTGAACTTGTGTTTATATTTCTCTGGGACAAATGTCCAGGAATGCAATTGCTGGGTCATATGGTAGTTGCATGTTTGTTTTTTAACTTCCTGTATTTTTAGAGTCCTTATAATTTAAGTATCATGGTGCTAGAGTTTATACCTAGGAGTGTCACTTCTAGGACATATGGCATATATATTTTCAACTTCACCAGATTTTGGCAAACTGGCTTATAAAAATCAGCAACTATTTCTTTTCCTAAGTGAGTGTGCTGCTCTTTTCTCACCATCACTTAGTATTTTAAAAATCTTTAAATGTTTGAAAATTAATGAGTGTTTACAGACATTTTATTGTGGTTTTGTTTTACTTATTTTTATTTGCTAGTGAGATTAAGCATCTTTCTATACATTTATCAGCTTTGCAGTTTTCATTTTCTTTAAGCTGCCTGGTCAAAGTCTCTACTTACTTTTCTAATTTTTTTCTTTTTTGTCTTTTTCTTTATGGATTAGTGTGGCTTTTTTCAACATATTCTGGATGTAAAACTTGTGGTAGTTACGTGAATCACAAATAGGTTCCCTTGAGCTCTGGCTTGTTGTTTTACTTTGTTTATGGTGTCTTTCGATGAATAGAAGGGTTTTTGTTGTTGTTGTTGTTGTTTTAAAATATAGCCAAATTTATAAACCCTTTCCATTGTAATTTGTTCTTTTATTTTTTAAAGAACTTATTTCCCATTATGAGGTCACAAATATATTTCTATTATTTTTCTAGAAGTTTTGAGCTTTTGGACTATGAATTATTTTCTTTACTAAACTTGGAATTAATGTGAGGGCGTGGTCATCATTAGTTGGATCATCAGTTGTTCCAGCTCCCAATTATTAAATAATTGATCCTCTCCCTACTAGTTATTGGGCTATTTCTATCATTTATCTGGTCTCCTTGTATGGTGAATCTGTTTCTGGACTTTCTCTATTGATCCAGTGATTTGTTATTCCACCCTGCATTGTTACTAAACTGTCTTAATTATTATAACATTATAATAAATCATGGCTGCTCTGAAGTAAGGACCCCACCTATTTCTTGTTTAAAATTGTCTTGACTATTCCTGGCTACGTGCTCTTCAACATACGTTTTAAAATCATCTTACTAAATTCCCTACCAAACTCTGTTGATATTTTGACTGGAATCGTACTGAATTTATAGATTAATTCGGGAGAAATTTAAATCACTAATATATTGAATTTTCTTACTCTTGGATACTTAACAATATTTTTTCATTTAATTAGCAATTCTTCAAAGTCTTTTAATAAATTTTGCAATTTTCTTCAAAAGGGTTTCATACTACTTTTGCGAAAATTTTTCCTAAATGTCTAATAATTTTGTTGCTAATGTAGATATTTTCAAAATCACTTTTTAACCGTTTTCTCTTGTTTAGAGGACTGCAACTGATTTTTAGAATTGATCTTATATGAAGAAAATTGCTGTGCTATTATTAGTTTTAATTTGTAATTTGTCTTTCATGTTTTATGTTTGGACAATCATATTGTCTGTGAATAATGAAATTTTTCTTTCCTCCTTTCTAGTCCTTCTCTTATTTATTTTTCTGACCTTGTTGTACAAAGGTCAAGTGTAATACCAAATAGAAGGAGTAGAAGCAGACATTTTTATTCTTGACTTTTAAGGAAATTATGTTAACTTTCCAACACCTCTCCTTCTTGCTCACACTTGAAGGTAAAAATGTCTCTCTGAGGGTAAAAATACATATTTTTTTAGTCTAATGATGATTTTTATCACCAAACTTTTATTTTTAATTTTGGGTAGGAATGTTCTTTATTTCTTTTTTTAAAAGATTTTATTTTATTTATTTGTCAGAGAGAGAGAAGGGGGAACGGCAGGCAGAGTGAGAAGCAGGTGCCCCACTGAGCAAGGAGCCTGATTAGGACTCGATCCCAGGATTCTGGGATCATGACCTGAGCTGAAGGCAGATACTTAACTTACTGAGATACTTAACTTACTGAGCCACCCAGGCATCCCATGAATGTTATTTCTTAGACCTTGGAAAACATGAAATAGCCACAGTTAAATATTGCTAACATTATTTAGTAAGAACAGAATTTATTGTTTAAGGTTTTCTAATCTGTGATGCATACTACAAGTTTACTAGGATTGATCCCACAATGCATCCATTTTACCAGATTTGTTTTTTAGACCTAGCATGTGAGAGAAAAGAAAATTCAAATGCTTAAGCACTTTTGTAGTCTTTAGAGCCAAACTTAGAAAAGGGTATTTTTGTAATGATATGTTCAATGGCTTGAAATCAAATTAACAAGAATGCTTTGAAGAAAAAAGTACCCAATGCTTTTGTAAACTCGTTATAAAGTTACATTTAAACTTCATAGAATGTCATGGAAAATTTAATCAACTAGCATTGAGTGATATTCACATCCTAGAATAATGTGTCTTCTTTACTAGAAGTGGGACTAAGCTATCAATATGGCCACCTTTATTTTCAAAAAATTTTAATATAGCATAATGCTTTTGTAAGGGAAATATAATAAAGTCATCATAGAAGTAAAAAAAACCACTTCCATTATAGTTATTAAAATATTTTAATATGTTTACTTGTATACCAAAACATCTTCTATTAAATATATGTACTGAACATTAGTTATTAGCTTTTCTTTTTCCCACTTGCTGCAGTGAAAAATTTCTCTGCTTCTTCAAGATGGAAGTATAATTGCACACATAACACTTTTCTGTTTTAACAAACTCTGATAAAGAAACCTTTGTGAAGATATCATTTTCATGAAGTCAATACATTTGTAAAGGAATTGGTAAATCCAGTGTTTGCCTCTGTGCCTTCTTTTCATTAAAATTAAGCAAGATAAATTTGAACTATTTGTATATAATGTTTCAAACCCTAAAATTCAAATGTATTTTCATTTTCTATCATGATTAGTCATTTGGTTTTGGTTGTTATAAAAACTGAATTTCACCAAAATAATTGTGGATGTGACCTTCCTTATTTTGTGAACTTCTCTGAACATCTTGGCTTATTTTCCCTTCAACAGTCCTTACCACTGACAATGTGCCCTTATGTCTAGCTTAACACTTACATTAAAAATCCCACTGTGGACACAGTGAAGGTCAAGGATTTTTTTATTTTATTTTAATTTTATATTTTATTAATTCAAATTTGTTAACATATAGTGTATTATTAGTTTCAGGGCTAGAATTCAGTGATTCATCACTTGCATATAACACCCACTGCTCATTACATCAAGGGCCCTCCTTAATGCCCATCTTGCAGTTACCCCATCCCGCATGCACCTTCCCTCCAGCAACCCTCAGTTTGTTTCTTGTGATTAAGAGTCTCTTATGGGTTTGCCTCCCTCTCTGCTTTTATCTTATTTTATTTTTCATTCCCTTCCCCTATGTTCATCTGTTTTGTTTCTTAAATTCCACATATGAGTGAAATCATATAGTATTTGTCTTTCTCTGACTGACTTTTTTCACTTAGCATAATAGACTTCGGTTCCATCCACGTCATTGCAAATGGCAAGATTTCATTCTTTTAATGAGTGAGTAATATTCCATTGTGTATATATCCATATATATGTATATATATATATGTGTGTGTGTGTGTATATGTGTGTGTATATATATATATGTGTGTGTGTGTGTGTATATATATATATATATATATATATATATATATATATATAATCACAACTTCTTTATCTGTTCATCCATCAATGGACATCTGTGCTCTTTCCATACTTTGGCTATTGTGGACATTGCTGCTATAAGCATTGGGGTGCATGTTCCCTTCGGATCACTGTTTTTATATCCTTTGGATAGTGCTATTTCAGGATCATAGGGTAGTTTTATTTTAAACTTTTTGAGGAATCTCCATGCTGTTTTAAAGAGTGGCTGCCTCAGTTTTCATTCCCACCAAGAGTGTAAGAGGGTTCCCCTTCCTCTGCACCCTTGCCAATATTTGTTGTTCCCTCGGTTGTTATTTCAGGCATCCTGACAGGTGTGAGTTGATATCTCATTGTGGTTTTGATTTGTATTTCGCTGATGTTGAGTGATGTGGAGCATTTTTTCATGTGTCTGTTAGCCATTTGTGTGTCTTTGGGTAAATGTCTGTTCATGTCTTCTGCCCATTTCTTGACTGGATTTTTATATTTTGGGTGTTGAGTTTGATAAGTTTTTCATGGATTTTGGATATTAAGCCTTTATCAGGTATGTCATTTGTGAATATTTCCCCCATTCCATAGGTTTCCTTTTAGTTTTGTTGATTGTTTCCTTTGCTGTGTGGAAGCTTTTCATCCTGATGAAGTCTCAGTAGTTCATTTTTGTTTTTGTTTCCCTTGTCTTTGGAGGTGTGTCTAGCAAGAAGTTGCTGTAGCCAAGGTCAGAGAGGTTGCTGCCTATGTTCTTCTCTAGGTTTTGATTGATTCCTGTCTCACATTTAGGACTTTCATCCATTTTGAATTTATTTTTGTTTATGATGTAAGAAAGTGGTTCAGGTTCATTGTTCTGCACATGGCTGTCCAATTTTCCCAACATCATTTTTTGAAGAGACTGTCTTTTTTTCCATTGGATATTCTTTTCTGCTTTGTCAAAGATTAGTTGACCATAGAGTTGAGGGTCCATTTCTGGGTTTTCTAGTCTGTTCCATTAATCTATGTGTCTGTTTTTGTGAAAGTACCTATTGTCTTGAGGATTACAGCTTTGAAATGTAGCTTAAAGTCTGGAATCATGATACCTTCAGCTTTGCTTTTTCAGGATTGCTTTGGCTATTTGGGGTCTTTTGTGGTCCCACACAAATTTCAGGATTGTTTGCTCTAGCTCTGTGAAAAATGCTGGTGGTATTTTGATAGGGACTGCATTAAATGTGTAGTTTGCTGGGGCGCCTGGGTGGCATAGCGGTTGGGCGGCTGCCTTCGGCTCAGGGCGTGATCCCGGCGTTACGGGATCGAGCCCCATGTCGGGCTCCTCTTCTGGGAGCCTGCTTCTTCCTCTCCCACTCCCCCTGCTTGTGTTCCCTCTCTCACTGGCTGTCTCTATCTCCATCAAATAAATAAATAAAATCTTTAAAAAAATGTGTAGTTTGCTATGGGTAGTATGGACATTTTAACGGTATTTTTTCTTCCAACATGAGCATGGAATGTTTTTCCATTTATTTGTGTCCTCTTCAATTTCCTTCATAAGTTTTCTATAGCTTCCAGAGTACAGATCTTTTACCTCTTTGGTTAGGTTTATTCCTAGGTATCTTATGGGTTTTGGTGCAATTGTAAATGAGATTCATTACTTGATTTCTCTTTCTGTTGCTTCATTATTGGTGTATAGAAGTGCAACAGACTTCTGTGCATTGATTTTATATCCTGCAACTTTGCTGGATTTCTGTATCAGTTCTAGCAGTTTTTTGGTGGAGTCTTTCAGGTTTTCTACACAGAGTGTCACGTCGTCTGTGAAGAATGAAAGTTTGACTTCTCCCTTGCTGATTTAGATGTCTTTTATTTAATTTTTGTCTGATTGCTGAGCTAGGACTTCCAGTACTATGTTGAACAAAGTGGTTAACACAACAGTGGTTAGAATGGATATCCCTTTCTAGTTCCTGACCTTAGGGGAAAAGCTCTCTTTTTCCGCATTGAGGATCATAGCTGTGGGTCTTTCCTATATGCCTTTAAGATGTTGAGGTGTGTTCCCTCTATCCCTATTTTGTTGAGAGTACTTATCGGGAAAGTATGATATATTTTGTCAAATGCCTTTTCTGCATCTGTTCAGAGGATCATATGGTTCTTATCCTTTCTTTTATTAATGTGGTGTATCATGTTGATTGATTTGTGTATGTTGAACCACCCTTGTAGCCCAGAAATAAATCCCACTTGGTCATGGTGAATAATCCTTTTAATATACTGTTAGATCCAATTACCTAGTGTCTTGTTAAGAATTTTTGCATCTGTGTTCACCAGGGATATTGACCTGTAATTCTCCTTTTTAGTGATGTCTGTCTGGTTTTGGGATAAAGGTAATGCTGGCCTCATAGAATGAGTTTGGAAGTTTTCCTTCCATTTCTGAGTTTTGGAACAATTTCAGAAGAATAGATATTATTTCTTATTTAAATGTTTTGTGTTTGGGATGCCTGGGTGGCTCAGTCAGTTAAGCGTCTGCCTTTGGGATCGAGTCCCACATCAGTCTCCTTGCTTGGCAGGCAGCCTGCTTCTCCCTCTGCCTGCCACTCCCCTAGCTTGTGCTCTCTCTCTCTGCCAAATAAATAAATAAATCTTTTTAAAAAATAAATAAATGTTTGGTATAATTCCCCTGAGAAGACATCCAGCTCTGGACTCTTGTTTGCTGGGAGATTTTTTTTTAAATATTGCTTCTATTTCTTTGCTGGTTATGGGCCTGTTCAGATATTCTGTTTCTTCCTGTTTCAGTTTTGGTAGTTTATATGTTTCTAAGAATTTATCCATTTCTTCCAGATTGCCTAATTTTTGGCATATAATTGCTCATAATATTTTCTTATAATTGTTTGTATTTCTGTAGTATTGGTTGTGGTCACTTTTCTTTCATTCATGATTTTATTTATTGGGTCCTTTCTCTTTCCTTTTTGGTAAGTCTGGCTAGAATAGTACCGATCTTGTTAGTTATTTCAAAGAACCAGCTACTAGATTTGTTCATCTGTTCTACTGTGTGTGTGTGTGTATGTGTGTGTGTGTGTTAATATCTACATCACTGATTTCTGCTCTAATCTTTACTATTTCCCTTCTTTTGCTGGATTTAGGTTTTATGTGCTCTTCTTTTTCCAGTTCCTTTAGGTGTAAGGTTAGGTTGTGTATTCGAGACTTTTCTAGCTTCTTGAGGATTTGAGACTTTTCTTCCTTCTTGAGGATGAGGGAACTATTGCTAAGTTCTCTCTTAGAACCACCGTTGCTGCATCCCAAAGGTTTTGGACTGTCATGTTTTCATTTTTATTTGCTTCCGTGTATTTTTTTTAATTCTTCTTTAATTTCCTGGTTGATCCATTCATCCTTTAGTAGGATGTTCTTTAACCTCCGTGTATTTGTGGTCCTCCTAAATATTTCCTTGTGGTTGACTTCAAGTTTCATAACATTGCAGTCTGAAAATATGAATGGTGTGATCTCAGTCTTTTTGTACCAGTTGAGTCCTGACTTGTGATCCACTATGTGATGTATTCTGGAGAATGTTCCATGTGCACTTGAAAAAATGTCTAATCTGTTGACTTAGGGTAAAATGCTCTGAAAATTTCTGTTAAGTCCATATGGTCCAGTGTGTCATTCAAAGCCCTTGTTTCCTTGTTGATCTATTTAGATGATTTGTCCATTGCTGTGAAGGGAGGGTTAAAGTCCCCTACTATTATTGTATTATGATCAAAGGATTTCTTTAATTTTGTTATTAATTGATTTATATATTTGCCTGCTTCCAAGTTAGGGGCATAAATATTTATAATTGTTAGATCTTTTTTTTTTTTAAGATTTTATTTTTTTATTTATTTGACAGAGAGAGAGAGAGCCGCGAGAGAGGGAACACAAGCAGGGGGAGTGGGAGAGGAAGAAACAGGTTCCCAGCAGAGCAGGGAGCCCAATGTAGGGCTCGATCTCAGGACCCTGGGATCATGCCCTGAGCCAAAGGCAGATGCTTAACGACTGAGCCACGCAGGCGCCCCCTACAATTGTTACATCTTGTTGGATAGACCCCTTTATTATGATATAGTTCCTCCATCTCTTATTATAGTGTCTGTTTTATTTATTTATTTTTATTTTTTTTAAACACTAGCTTCTTTTTTTAAAAAAAAAGATTTTATTTTTATTTATTTGACAGAGAGAGAGACAGTCTACGAGAGAGGGACCACAAGCAGGGGGAGTGGGAGAGGAAGAAGCAGGCTTCCGGCGGAGGAGCCTGATGCAAGGCTCGATCCCATAATGCTGCGATCCCGCCCTGAGCCAAAGGCAGACGCTTAATGACTGAGCCACCCAGGCGCCCCTATAGCGTCTGTTTTAAAATCTAGTTTGTCTGATATAAGGATGGCTACCCTAGCTTTCTTTTCATGTCCATTATAATGATAAATTGTTCATCACCCCTTCACTTTTAATCTGGAGGTGTCTTTGGGTCTAGAATGAGTCTCTTATAAGCAGCATATCAGTGAGTCTTCATTTTTATCCATTCTGATGCTCTATGTCTTTTGATTGGAGCATTTAGTCCCTTTGCATTCATAGTAATTATTGAAAGATATGAATTTAATGCCATTGTATTATCTGTGAAGTCACTATTTCTCTATATTGTCTCTTTTTTTCTAGTCTTTGGTACTTTTAGTCTCTCTTTCTGCTCAAAGGCTCCCCTTTGATATTTCTTGCACGTCTGCTTTAGTGTTTACAAACTACTTTAGTTTTTGTTTGTCTTGAAAATTCTCTGTCTCTCCTTCTATTCTGATGACAGCCTTGCTAAATAAAGTATTCCTGCCTGCATATTTTTCCTGTTTAGCATGTTGAATATATCATGCCTCTCTGTCTAGCCTGCCAGGTTCTCTGTGGACAGGTCTGCTGCCAGACTTACATGTCTACCCTTGCAGGTTAAATACCTTTTCTCCCAAACTGCTTTCAGAATTCTTTCTTTATCTTTGTATTTTGCAAGTTTCACTATGATATGTCATGATCTTGACCTGCTTTTGTTGATTTTGAGGAGAGTTCTCTCTGCCTCTTGGACTTGAATGCCTGTTTCCTTCCCCAGATTAGGGAAGTTCTCAGCTATTATTTAAAACTTCTTTCCCCTCTTTCCTGCTCTTCTTCTTCCGGACTGCTACGATTCAGATATTATTTCATTGTATGGAATCGCAGATTCCTAAGTCTGCCTTCATGATCTAATAATTTTCTTCCCTTCTTTTCAGCTTCATAATTTTACATAATTTTATCTGCTATACCACTGATTTCCTCCTCGGATTTGTCCATCCTCATTTTTACGGCCTCCACTTGGGATTGCATCTTGGTTTTAGCATTTTTAATTTTGGCCTGACTAGATTTTAGTTCTTTTATTTCTACAGGAAAGGATTCTCTAGAGTCTTCTATGCTTTTACAAGACCAGCTAGTGTCTTTATAATTGTTGTTTTAAATTCTAGTTCAGACATCTTGCTTATATCTGTATTGATTAAATCCTTGGTTGTGAGTGCTGCCTCCTGTTTTTTCTTTTGGGGTGAATTTCTCCATCTTGTAATTTTGTCCAGAGAAGAAAAAAAGAAAGAAAAAGAAAAAAACAAAACAAAACAAAAGAACAACAAACTAGATCCTGAGTGTGTTTTGGTCTACTTGTTAAAAGAAACTATATCCCAAAATAAGAAGGAAAGGAAAACACACACACACACACACAATAAAATACAATAAAGGGAAAGAAAAAATAAAAATTAAAGATATATAAAAATTAAAATTAAAAAAATAAAAATTTGAAAAATGAAACATAAAAAAAATTTAAAAATAAATAAAAGTACAAATGAGGCCAGATACTATTTTCCCGTAGAGCTGAAGTTTTGTAGCCCTCTCTGATCAATAAACTTGGTGCGAGTGAGTTGTTTGTGCTGGTCTTCTGGGGGAAGGTCCTGTTGTGCTGATTCTCAGATGGACTTGCCCTAGTGGAAATGCACCTCCAGTGCACAGGAAGGCAGGCTTGGTGTAAGCAGCTCTGGACTCCACTTGCTCCCTGAAAGCTTTCAACACTGATGGGTGGGATGAATATGGCAGCACCCTTCTCTCTATCCCTGGAGCTGAAAATTTGTGCCTCCATTCTTCAGTGAGCCCCCACAGAAGAGCACTAATCACTCTTGTCTCCCTGGTTTCTGTCAGAACCCTGTATTCGCCCTGCCTGTGTTCTATCTTTCTTATCTCAGGCACACGACTGAGTTTCAAAACTCCAAATTTTAGGGACTCCTGCAGCACAGACCCCACCTTTCTTACCAGGGAGTATTTCACCATGATTCTGCCATTTGTTGGACCCCTCCCAGCAAAGCAATTGTACGACCACACAGTGGTTCTCAGTTTATGTCAATACAGAGCAGAAAGTTGGCACCTAGACTCACTATTCTCAGCCAGCTTCCGTGCTCCTATCCCTGGGAACAGTGCAGTGTTTAAACACCGTCCGTTCTTCTTGTGACCCAGGGGATCCTTAGACCATTGATTTGATAACTATCTAGCTATATTTGAGTGACACAACAAACTTGGGGTCTCCCTACTCCTCTGCCATCTTAAATCCTCTAATCAGGAATATTTAGTAAGCATTTTCTACATCAACTTTTAAAGTTTATACCTTGAGGAGTTTTTTGTTTTGTTTTGTTTTGTTTTTGTTTTTTGTTTTTGCAATTGCTACTGTGCATTTAGTAACTGTTCTAGGTTAACACCCAAAACGGTATGCATGGTCAATTAAATAGACTCATGTTTAATTAATAAATGCAACCACAACATCTTACAGTAATTTTTAAAATAAATTTTCATAGAACATTGGTTTTTGCTCTAGAATTTTTATTTGTGTGAAAGAATCAAAGTAAGGAACCTAAACATATTAGAAAATGTTTCTTTTCAAAGGAATAGATCATCTTAATCTTCAGGAGGTTGACATGCTTAATGCACTTTCTATGTGTTAAGCAGATTTGTTTATACTATTTAGCTTCTCATGAGATGTTTTGGATTAATTTTTGAATTCCATGTAAAATTAATAATATTATGAAAGTAAAATCAACATGACTGGGGAGTCTGAAGGGCAGATCTCCCTGCCTTGGTTTATTAAGAGATTGATTAGTAACTAAGCTATGCCTAGGAGGTGGCTCATGTGCAAGAGCTAAATCAATGTCATGGTTCTTCCAGTTGAGATTTTGAAGCATTATGATGACCTTAATTACATATATTAAATCATTTATCAAATATTACACACAGCAGTTTGTCCTTTCCTTGTAGAATATTCATCACCATCTCTTTTGGAAGAGTAATCATCTAATCAGTATTTTATACTCCTACTCCAGAAGATTTTCCTATATAATAAAGAAAAGTCCATTTCTTCGGTATATGTTCTCCAGAATTCCTTAGCTTAGTAAAAAAAAAAAAAAAAAATCCCAAAACAACAAAGATCTTGCCGCTTGAAGAAATACAAGACATGGGATTCCCAAGAAGAAGAAATTAATCGAAGCATTTTAAACAGCATCCAGAGTGGTCCTCTTTTTCTCTGTCTTTTCTTATGAAGATATATCAAGTGATAGAGATTAAGAACAAGAGGAGGGAAATCAGGAAAGAAGTGAGATTAGGATTGAAGAAGGAACTAGTATTATCACCACAAAATAGCAAGACATATGTGTCAGGAAATAAGGAAGGAAATTGAAAAACTAACTGAAGGCTGGAATAAGAAAATCCTCTCAGTCTTGTTCTTGATTTCCTATGTATAGGAGTAAAATACAGTCTTCTGTAATAAGAGAGAATAAGAAGAATAAGAGATACATAAGTTTTTCACTATAATCGAGACTATGTATATTGTGACTTTTAGTTTGAGTACAACTTTATTTCATAGTTTGTTGTGCATTTACAGATTTATGACAAGAAAAAATAGTTAACTCTTTAGAAGCAAGAAATTCTTAGTGATAATTTTATGCGATATGAAAATAATTGACATTATTGAGTAAGCTAAATATAAATTATAAAAATATCTGTAGTAATACTTGTGCCTCAGGGAGTTTGGTGCTGATTGCTATAAGGAATATAGAATATTATAATGCAAAGTTTCTTGAGAGCAATTTACTTGGAGTGATAAATTTAAACAAAATATTATCAATGAATAAGACGGAATACCAATAAAGAAAGGCTAATTATTTAGCTGATACATACTGAGAATGTGCATTCAACAACTCTTTGTTGAGTATCAGGAAGTCTAGAATAAACTAAATATTAAAGGTTGAAAGATCATTGTGAGTTCAATGATTTAGGAAGTTTTTTTTAGGAAGAGGATTCTCTTTCGCTGAGTTTTTATGGATAGATAGATTTCTTCCTTCCTTCCTAAGTGGATACAAATACATTTACTGAGTAAAGCAAAGCCAAGTTTTCAGTATTGGTAAACCGCTTGGCTGGAGTGTATGGTACCAACAGATTTTTGTTTAAATGTTATAGAAGTGAAAGTTTTGGAAAAGACAGATTTTAGTCACTAGCCAGGATATTTGCAATTGGTGTCTGGGCAAAAAAAAATTTACTCTTAAGCAAGTAAATGACATAGTGAAGGATCGTGCATCACTTTATACTCCTTTGCTGTTCATTTTCCGATAACCCAAGTATAGCTGACTGAAGAAAGAACGGATTTGTACGAGCACATATCACTGAAAAGTTTAGTAAAGAGGGCTTAGGGAATATCCTGGCATTACAGATGATATAATAAGAAATTGGTTTTTATCTTTCTCTGAACTCTGTTTTTAATCTCAGGCTCCATATGTTACTTTCCTTCAGTTGTAGGCTTACATCCTCCTAGGATTAAGTCCAGAAAAAAAAGAGACAAATTTATGTTGATCCTGAATAAAGTTACTATATTTTATGCTTGAAACTTCTAGAGTCACAAACTCATCTCTGAGCCAATTACTCTGGTGAAAGGGATGGAATTATACAGATTTACCAGGTGTGGCTCACAAGCCTATCCCTGAACCATAAATCCTACAGATAAAATAATTCAATAATTAATATTATGACTGGCTGAGCATAGAGTATGTATTATTCCCCATATCCACATAAATAAGAGTTGAGGAAGGGTTGTTTCCCAGAGGAAATTTTTTTTTTTTTATTACGGGGAGAGAAAAACAGAGACACAGAAACAGACAGACAGAATACACCAAGTGCAATGTGGATTTTAGAGGCTGAAATCAACCCAAACATTTATTTCAGATTGTTCAATGATAGCAGAATATAAAACGGATTGGAAGAAAGCCTGGTGACAGGAAAACCAAATACTATTTCTATAAATTGTATGAATTTGATCTATATGAATTGAAATGGAAAGAGTGCAAAAATTTTCAAGGTTGACTTGGTAGATCTTGTTGATTAATTAGCTATTGTTGGTGGTGATGATGATGATGAGTTTGGTGATCCATTAGCTATTCCAGTATTAGGTATTTTTATGGTTACACATGATTTAGAGTTATACTACGGCCCAGAGGTTCCCAAACTTTTTCAAATTACATCACCCTTAATATCTCAATCATTTTATTCATGGCACCCCTACACCAAAATAAATAAAGAGATCTGTTTAATAAGTACTTAAGTCTGAGAAATAATGTGGTTGGGTTTCACTTAAAAATTTTTAAACACACTATGGGACCTCTATTTTGTAAACCACGGCTATAGCCATTTTCTTACAAAAATGATTCATTACTTTTTAAGAGTAATCAGGAAATCAAAAATAGATAACATAAGCTTCACAGTTACTAGTTTGTAACATTGTGTATAAAATATTACCACACTCATTCATATAGATCTTGAGTAGGTGATTATTTTATACCATTTTGTCCAAATTTTGCCCAATTTGAATTCTGATTAATGGAATCTGATTAGAAAGTAAAATTTGATAAACCTAATTTCACATACCAGGCATTTGTAGTTGGGGAAAAATTGACTTGTATTCTGTATATTCTGTTTAGACCATTTGCCTCCTTTGCAAAATGTGATTCATTTTTGGATATGTGAAATGATTCTTTTTCCAAGCCAAATTGTATCCAGCTTTGTTAAAGATACCTTTCATAAACAATCATGGTATTTTAGGCAGGACATGGGCAGACGATCGTTAATAGTATACAACAACTTTTAAACTCCCTTCTTGAATGGACAATGGACTACCAACATCAGAAAGCCACTGTAAAACACAATGAAGTCTACATGTGATGCTCTGAACAGGGAAAAGTTTAGAGTGAGGGTTGACAGTTCACATTAAGCATGTTGTTTAACAACTTTTCCTAAGCTGACTCTAACTTTCAGGAAATGAAATGAAAATGGCAGAATTATCAATCTGAAGATCCACAAGCTAAAAAGGAAACTCTTTTCAGGGACGCCATCTCAGGGGTGACATTATAAAGTCTAGATTGCTTGACATACTGGAAACCATTTCTTGGGATCAGGCTCCAACAGGTCTCTGGGTTTAAGGGAATCAAGTCTATTTTGAGGGCGGAGAGAAGAGGACATAAAAAATGAATTTAAGTTTTTCCATGCCACCAAGGTGTTTGCGCCAAGGTAGCTAATGTGTGTCCACAACAAGGAATTCCTCCTCCTGAGAACCAAGAGAAAGTTTCTCAAAACTAGAAGGGAAAAGTGTTTTTCCCTTGTATCAGTCTAGCTTCAGAGATGTTCTATTAGTGGCATATGCCCTTCCCCCGATGCAATGAAGTGTTCTGTGTGCTAACAACATAGTTTAAAAAAAGAGTAAAACAAAATTCTGCATTTTTATAAAACTTGATAAAAAATAGTATTTCAAAGTGTACAGTCAGCAGAAGTACACAGTTATCAAAAATGCACACACTTCACGTGACATCTCCAGCACCTTCAGCTTTCTGTGCCTGGTCTGTTTTGGCATCTCCATTTTCTGCAGGGTTATTCTCATCCTTGCCAGCATCAGCTTTCCCCTTTTTCCTGTTGGGTACCTTTTCTCCCTTCTTTGCAGGGGACTATTTAGGCCTGGGCTCTGTCTTTGGATGAGCAGTTTTACCAGATAACCTTGCAGATCTTCTCTGTGGATCTTCCTTCACCTTGGCTTTATCTCCTTTAGCATCCCCTTCAGCCTTTCTTTTGTGCAAGGTGGCAACAGAGGCAGGATGTAAGCACTGGACTGGTTGGGGGGAGGGTGCAGCGGCACAAGTGCTTTGGCTGGTCTGGGGGTCATTCTCGCCTCTTATTCACACTGCTCTGTGAAATTATTTTTATGGCATTTATAACTTACTGTGAATGATTAGAAAAAATTTTTTTTGTGGGGAAGAGAAAGACAAAGGTAGGAGAATTGAGCCTTAATACAATGGACATCAGGTGGTGAGAGAGAAGGCACAGGGATAAGAAAAATATGTAGAAATGGAGCAAAAATAACCTGAGATAAATTTGGATCACTTCTCAATTTTCCAAGAATTAACCTTGATTATGGTTGGATAAGTCAACAAAAGAGCTAAGTATCAGGCAAATAGGCATACAGATAGATATTTACAGAACAAGTTGAACTAGCAAGAATTTTGAAATATTTGAAATTCTATTAGTGTTTCATTCTGATTATTAAGACATGTGAGTTATATAAATCTCATCAGTGTTTTTGTACCTTTTCTTAATTTGATTCAAACACTGTTACACAGGGGATGCCTGGGTGGCTCAGTTGGTTAAGCATCTGCCTTCCGCTTAGGTCATGATCTCAGGGTCTGTGGATTGAGCTCTCTGCTCAGTAGGGAGTCTGCTTCTCTTTCTCACTTTCCCTCTGTGCTCTTTCTTTCCCTCTCTCTCTCAAATAAATAAATAAAATCTTAAAAAAAAAAAGACTGTTACAAGAGGAAACATGTCATTAACAATAAAAGTAGGTAATTACAAAGCTGTGAAGAGTGAAAATAAATGGTATATGTCCTAGATTATTTTTACTTTCAGATTCACTCTCCCAGAGAATTCTTTATATACTGTCTGGAATGTGCAACGCAGAAAACTGAGTGATATGAAAACTATTTATTCTCTCTTCTGGGACCATAGGGACTAGTCCTTTTAGAGGACACAATCTTATGTGGACTTTTTTGTTGTTTACCCTTAAGTCTGTGCCACACTTCATGGTATATTAGAGCTCAAAATAGTGTTCCATCTTCAATAAGCCCATATGATATACACACCCTTCTGCAGGAAGTATGAATATCAACACACATGCACATGTAAATTCCTTTTAAAATCCTTTGAATTCAACCCAGTCATTATTTACTATAAGTAACATAGTTTATAGTAAAATACATTTTAAAGGTTTTGACTTTTCATTTTGGGTTTGTATAGTTTCATTATTTAAACTTTACATTTGACTCATTATAGCAAATCTATGTATAGATTAGTATATTTAAGATATTCCTGAAATTCATCTTTTATTAATTTATTCCAGAAACTTTTATCCCTTACTACATACTTGCTACAGTACTGTGAGGCAAACAGACGGTACCGGGAGCACTAACAATGCAGTGGTTTTTAATTCAGGTCATATGTTACCATCACCTGAGGTGTTTTTAATCCTCACTCCAGACAGAATAACTGGGGTTTTCAACCTGGACATGGGTATGTTTTAAAAGAGTCCCAGGTATTTCTAATTTTCATTCAAGGTAGAGAATGATTCATCTATTGAAAAGTCTGCTCTTTTAAGTTAGAGGTATTCCTTAGATTCACTTGCTAATTATTTCTGGTCTTGAGAAAATAAGGATGATTTGGTTATGATATCTCTTTTTTTCAGTCCAAATCTTGACAATTAAATGCATTACTGAAATCATGTGACTGAAAAAATGCAATTACATTTCCCCAAACTTAAAGCACAGACATCATAGTGTTCCAAAGCAAATCAGAGAATTCTAGTGACTATAGAAGTGATATTCCTTTTCTTCCTTTGCAACTGCCTGCTGGCCTAATTCACATTGTTTAGTCACAAGATAAGAGAGATGTTTTTAAGCATTCTCCACAGATAACAAGTGATTGATATTAAAAAAGACACTCTGGCTTTAAGGATGCTGCTACGAAACACAGTTTGAAGATGTCTTCCATCCTGCAACAAAAGAGTGTAGTGGTAGCAAGTTCTGATGTAGAAAATAGGAAGTAATCTACTAAAGCTGTACCCAGAGAGAATGTTACAGGTTTACTTAAAGAGCTTAATTTAAAAAAAATAGTTTTATTTATGTTGCACTGAAACTTCCACATATTCTGTTATTTATTTGGGCAAGGATAAAATTGTAAGCATATAATGATATTTTGTCAAAATAATCACTTTTAAATAAATACACATAAAAAAATAAACTCAATTTTTGCTTTAATTATTTTCTACTAAAGTAATGTATCCTTAATCACAGGAATATTTGGATTGTAAAAAATATAAGGAAGCTAATAAATATCACCCATAATGCCACACAGAAATAATCATATTTGGTAATATTACTTCATAATTTTATTTCTTCTAGATACTCAGTAATGCTAGCTAAAAGCTTTTAAAGTTTTTAAGTCCTGAAATTCTGTCTCCTAGCAGATAAATTAGTTTAATCCATTTATATTTATTGTAATTTATTATGAGCCTTGATGTATTTCTGAAACTTTGTCTTACTGTTTTATTGCCAATACTTTATTCCCTCTTTTCTCTCCCTTCCTACCTTCTATTCAATTGAGAATCTTTTGTATATCTTGCATTTTTGAGGTCATAATCTATTATATTTAGTCCTGCTTTTTTACATAATAGTAAAGGTTTTTGTGATTCTGATTCTGATTATTATGATGCATAATTTTAAGGCCTCCCTGATATTTTATCATTTTATATTATTATAATCTGGATAACTACAATTATTTCATTACAATATTGTTCTTATGGAGAATCACTATATCAAGATGTCTGAGCTTTTAAAAACCTTTAATGCATATTACTAAGTTATTTCTCAAAAGATTGTCTTGGTTACTGCTTCTAAAATATTAATCATTGCACCCTAACCAACAATGAATATTAATTTTAATGCTGTGAAAATTTCATCAAATAAAATATACATAGCATTTCTTAAAACTTGCATTTTTTGGTTTCTTTTTTAATCATTCATTTTTTTTCTTTCATGTAAGTATCTAATCATGTCTTTTATCAGTTCACCTATTGTGATCTTAATATTTTTTTCACATCTGTTGTTGGGAGCTCAATATAGGTATGTCTGTAATCTTTTTGAAGTTTTCCCCCAGTTTATATTTGACTTTTAAATTTATTAATAATTTTTAGTATATGCAATTTAAAAATTCTCCTTTGTGTTTTCTTTTATTCAGAGATTAGTATATGTTTTTCCTTTTCCTATTAGTTTTCCTTCAGTGGGTTTGATTTTTACATTTCAACCTTTAATTCATCTGAGTTTATATTGATGTATGAAGTGAGATTAGAATATTTATTGATTTTTCCAACTTATTGTCTAATTGCCTGTGTCATTAATTAAATAAAATATCATAACTTTATCTGTTGGCACTTTGACAAATGGAAAATACAAGCATTATGAATGTAAGCCTGGGTTCAAATCTCATTTTCCCTATGTAATAACACCCTTATCTTGGGCAAATTGCTTAATCTATGTGCCTTAGTTATGTCATCTCTAAAATGAACAGAAAGAAAAAGTTCTGTATTACAGGGTAATTGTGAGGGATAAACCACATAATATATCTAAAGTGTATGGCACATAGTAAATGCTCAGGAAATGCTACCTATTACTGAATCTGTTTATTCTTGGAAGAACATCACACTTTAAATTATGGAGCTTTATTTTATGGTTTTCTATCTGCTGGGATTTTTCTCATTTTATTAGCCTTAGCCTTGGGAAACAATTTGCACAGTATTTTAGCACATGAACTCTAGAGCTGAACTGCCTGGGTATAAATCCCAACATCCAAGCTAATTAACTATATGACCTTGGGTAAATTGCTTTACATATTTGTTTTTTAATTTCTCTACCTGTAAAATTGAGATATTTATGTCATTTGCTCAAAGATTTACTGTGAGGATTAAATATATGAAAAGTAGGTAGTGATTAGTGTGTTGCTACCATGAGCTATTATTTGTTTCAAAATGTTCTTAATGTCCTTTTCATCCATTTTTATCCTCTAATGAAATTGAGACCTAATCTGTCAAGTTTAGAGAGATCCCAATTCTATTTTGATTGCAAGGATGTTGCTTTGGAAAAACTAATAATATTGAGTCTTCTTACCAAGGAAAAAGCTGTATTTCTCCAATTTTTCAATGCTGCTTTTAGATGTATCAGTAAATATAGTTAAAAAATTTTTTTTTCACACTATTTATTCAGAGTACTCCTTGATAATTGTGTTTAATATTGTACATAAGGGCTTTATTTTTGTTGTTTCTAAGTATTTGTTGTTAATACACAAGAAAACCATTGTTTGGTTTATATTTGTATTCTGTATAGCCAATTTGCTCTTAATTCTAGTATTTTATTTAAATCCATTTTCTTCTCTATTCTTGTATATAATCACATAGTATGCAAATAATAGTTTTGCCTCTTCTTTTCTAATTGTTTAAAATCTGAGTTCTTACTTCATTTTGTATTGTATTTGCATAAGTTTCCAGAGTAATGCTCAATTCAGGTATTTAACAAATATTCAGTAGCTCCTTTCCATGTTTCAGGTTCCACGGAAAGCGCTCGATAAACCTGGATAAACCAACAGAGAGCACATCCATGGGCCCTGTCCTTGTAGAACTTAAAAACTAGTTCCATGGTCTTAACATAGTATCTACTAAATGTTGTATGTAGGTTTGCCTTATTTGTAGAAGATGTCATATAGCTTTCATTAGATTATCAGAAAGAGTTTACGACCATAAAATGTTGAGAATCATTAGACCTAATTTATGGTGACAAATTTAAGCCTTATTTATATTCTGATTATTTTTACTTCATAATTTAAAAGTTCATATTCTCTATTATAGACTTTTTATATCTGAAAGCAACTATGATTGTATTATCAATTTCCTTAATGTATTCATATTTTAAAATTATCCACATTCTAAAAAATCAGTTACTTTTCCATAGAAATCTGTTAAACTACACATTATAAAAAAGACTTTATAGATACATTAGTTTAAATTTTAAAAAACACTATTTTGAGTGTTAAAAGACAATATTGAAAACACAATTCAAGTTACAAATTAGTCACCCATGATTTCTAAGAAACATAGGAATAAGTTGGGTTATGGTTTGCAATCGTAATTTGTGATTATTTATTCTAGACTACAGATTAGGTATTTAAAGAAATGTGCTTAAATGAAAAATAAACAAATAAGCTTGTGTGTGTTTTGTTGTTCTTTTGCCAGCAATTATTCTTTGCACATTTCTACTACCTGATTGCTAGGGAAGACAGCAAGATTTTCTCAGTGTTTGGTACAATGTCTACGGGAGCACTTTATCAGTTCAGTATACAGAGTAAGAGTCTGGCCAGCTGGGTGGTTCTCCACAAACAAAACAAGGTTGAACACTGTGAGAGATGCCTACTCTTGTGGACAAAGAATAAGCCTCACTCTCCTAACTGCCTCTCACTTCACCCCACAATAGCATGCCAGTTGGTATGCAGCCCTGGACCAGCAGATTAGTTGCTTCCTGGAGCCCGTCATTTCAAGTCCTTGAAAGTATTTTGAATGGAATTATAAAAAGTTAAAGCATTGAAGATTCCCTTCTCAAGTTATTGTCTGTAAGGGTTCAATCTGCTATCTTAGGAAATTCACTTTCCATCTGTTCACCTAATTTATTTACAAATAGGCTAGGAAGATTCTTTAAATGGCTGACGAGAAGTGGCTAGACTTGTAATTGGAATCACTGACCCTCACTGAATGGATTTTAGCCATAATGTGAAGAGGAAAAGACAAAGATAGTGGACGCTATGAGTGATTTAAAACAAAACGAAATTACCAAGACAGTTAAATATGGCAGTACAGTTAGAATGTGATGGAGGAAAGAGAACAGGGTAACAGGCATGTTCTTCCTTCTCTTTTCAGTCTCTTCAGTTTATCCCTCCAGGTTTTGTGCAATATTACATAATTATTATTTTAAGTCAATGGAATAATTATACTCTTAAGGCATTTATTAATTTATCCATTCAAGGATTTAAAAAGTGTTCATTGAGCATTTTCTGTGTAAAGGCATATGGTAGCCTTTGGAGCTTTCCCCTTTGAAGCTTATAGACCAATGGGGGCATCACGCACTGATAATTGTTTAATCATAAAATGCAATACTTGCAATGAAGGAAAGGCACAGGGAACTATGAAAGTGCAAGAGGAAAACCTGATTTCACTTGTGGATTGAGAGACAGCTTCTCTAAGGAATGTTTAGGTTCCACTCTGAGAAATGCATGAGTGAGACATAGAAAAGCATGTGATAGGCAAGCAGGAATTAGACAAAGCAGAACCTTGTGGCCCACATTAACACATTCATTATTTTTGTTATTATTATTATTATTTTAAATTTAGTGGGCCATAAATGGAGGAGGACCATATCATATTCCCAATATTAAAAACCACTGTAGCTTCTGTTTGGGAATATTGAAAAGATCTGGAGATCGATAGTGGTGATGATTACACAACAATGTGAGTATACCTAATGCCACTGCAATATACACTTAAGGTTAAAATGGTAAATATATGATGTACATAATTTTACCATAATAACAAAAGAAATATACTCAATCTCTCTGAAAATATGCTCTCACATGGATAATTACGTTAACCATCTTAGTGTGTTATGATAGTATTAAAAAAGATAATTCACATAAAGAACTTGACAGAGGCCCTGGCAGAGTTGAACTATTGTATACATGTATATTCCAATGATGAGAAGAATGAAGATGAGCACTGTGCTGTGGATGAAGATGTTAAGATACAAGTACCATCATTTATTATCATTGGCAAGTTGTGAAACTGCTTAACTTCATTTTCTTGATTTGTTAATTGGGATGAAAAGCAGACAGTTATTGTGAAGGTGAAAGATATATAAAACACCTGTCCAGTATCAGGAACATAGTAGGTGTTCAACAAATAAGTAATTTCTTTTACTGGACTACTACTCATGGGATATTAATCCCTAAAACTATACAAAAATTATCAATAAAAATCAAATACAAATATATCAGTTGTAGATTTTAAGGATAATAAAGACATTGGACTAATCCTAAAGTCATTTGTAAGGAGAGTGATTGCTGGATCATATGCTATGAGTATGTTTAATTTTGTAAGAAATTGTCAACCTACCTTTGAAAATAGCTGTACCATTTTTGCATTCCCACTAGCATTGAATAATATTTCCAGTTGCTCCATACTCCTCACCAGCATTTGATGTTGCCAGTGTTCTGGATTTGAGCCATTCTAATAGATGCATAGTGATATTTTCTTGTTTTTATTTGCAATTCCCTAATGACATGTGATGTTGAACATCTTTTCATATGCTTATCTGCCACCTGTATATCTTCTTCAGTGATATGTCTATTCAGGTCTTTTCCCTGTGTTTTAATTGGGTTGTTCTCTTGTTGAGTTTTAAGAGTTCTTTGTGTATTTTGGATACTAGTTCTTTATCAAATATATCTTTTGCAAATATTTTCTCCCATTCAGTGACTTGACTTTTAATTCTCTCGATACTGTCTTTTGCAGAGCAGGAGCTTTTAATTTTAATGAAGTCCAGCTTATCAATTATTTATTTTCTCCATGGATTGTGCCTTTGTGCCTTTGGTGTTGTATGTACCCAAGATCACCTAGGTTTTCTCCTATGTTACTTTCTAGGAGTTTTATAGTTCTGCATTTTACATTTATGTCTGTGATCCATTTTACGAAGAGTGTAAATTCCGTGTGTTAGATCATATTCTGCATCTGGCTATCCAGTTGTTCTAGCAACATTTGTTGAAAAGATGATCTTTGTTCCATTGTACTGCCATTGCTCCTTTGTTAAAGATCAGTTGACTATATTTAGGTGGATCTATTTCTGGGCTCTCTATTCTGTTCCATTGATCTATTTTTCTTTTGCCAGTATCACACTGTCTTGTTTACTATAGCATTATAGTAAGTCTTGAGGTCAGGTAGTGTCAGTCCTCTGCCTTTGTTATTCTCCTTTAATATTGTGTTGGTGATTCAGTTCTGTTACCTCTCCATCTGAACTTTAGGATTGGTTTGCCAACACACAAAATAACATAAAATATCTTGCTGGGAATTTGATTGGGGTTGTATTGAATCTATAGATCAAGTTGGGAAGAACTGATGTCTTGACAGTGTTGAATCTTCCACCTTTTCAGCTTTGCATGAAATATTGCCAAAATACTTGTTTAATGAAAAAATAAATTGAACTCTTCCACACCACAGCCATATCTCAAGAGTTTATCCTCTTTCCGCAGCTTAGTTCTAGCCAAATAACCAGCTGGCTGATAAAGTTAAAGATCTAACACTGAGAAGTTGCTTCTTTGCATTAGGCCTGTCTGAAGATGAAGGATGCATAAATTAAACAGATGCAATTAGCAGAAGGTGGCAGGAAGCACATAACTACAGTGTAGCTGGGCTTGTCTTAGGTTAAAATAACTATGTCACTATGTACACCCTAAAGATGTTGTGATCAATGGGGGTTTTCAGCTTTATAAAATAATATGTATGTTTCCTGGAAACAAACTCAGGGTTACAGAAGGGAAGGGGGTGGGTGGATGGGATAGCCCGGTGATGGGTATTAAGGAGGCACGTGTTGTGATGAGCACTGCGAGTTATATGTAACTAATCATTGAACACTACATCAAAAACTAATGATGTACTATATGTTAGCTAGCTGAACATAATAAAAAAATAAAATAAATAAAATAATATGTATGTTCTAGATGAGTCAGGGGAGTTTCTCATTCTCAGCAAAACATTAGGTACTGACTCCTATTCAAATAAAAATACTAATTGCCAAAAACGAAATGGAATCCTTCCCAAAGAAGGAAACATACCAACAGGAGATGATAGAACCATAATTAAACAATCGTTACTATTTTAAAGAAAGACCTGAGGATGAGTACTTATAGTAATTCACAAACCTCCTGTGTGTACATTAGGAATAATACCTGATTTAGTTAAGATATTTTCCATTGATAAAAATACTGATCATTTTTGGGGATGTAACTTATTCTACAACTCTTCGTTTTTTAAGAAACTCATTTTTACAAGGGCAAGAGATTTGCAACCCAGGGGCGCCTGGGTGGCACAGCGGTTAAGCATCTGCCTTCGGCTCAGGGCGTGATCCCGGCGTTATGGGATCGGAGCCCCACATCAGGCTCCTCTGCTATGAGCCTGCTTCTTCCTCTCCCACTCCCCCTGCTTGTGTTCCCTCTCTCGCTGGCTGTCTCTATCTCTGTCGAATAAATAAATAAAATCTTTAAAAAAAAAAAAGAGATTTGCAACCCAAAATATTTAACTTTTTATTTGACATGACTGTGAGGCAGTTTGCCCACATCTCATTATATAATGTACTTAAAAAGAAATATAAAAGGCAATACATGGTGTTTTTGCTGAAATGCTGAGAGTCAAAGAGGTTCAACTCAGTGGGATATAAATCATTACAAATTCTTTTTCCCAAAATTTCAAGACACACTAGTCTAAACAAATAGAACTCAAAAATGAAAACTGGAGAGTGAATTAACAAAAACATGATGGGGTTGAAAGCAAAATGTACCTATTGATAGAAAAAAATAGTTATTAAAATACCAAAAATATTAAGCAGGAATATCCTGGTTGTTATTATTATTAAAGATCTCAGATATATTTCAAATATAAATAAAGAATGAATGGCCAATTAGATAATTCATATTAAACTATTGCCTTTGCCTAAAGTTTACTACTTAATTGAATAATTTTTTCCCACCTTAACTGTGGATATCATTATATCATTTCTGTACAGTCATGTAAGGGGTTTAATTTTCAAGCTAAATCAAGTTGGCTTAAAATGTCGATGATATAAGATTTGGGGATATAAACATGAACATATTGAATAAGACTAAAATTCTTTTAATAGCCTTAATAAGTCTTATGCGTTCAAAATTAGCTCACAAATATAAGAGAGGATGAATTACTGCATTCTCAAACCTATGAGTTTCTAACATCTTTGCTCTAAGAAACTGAAACTACAGTAGTGATATTCCTAAATCTTCGAAACACCAAGCAACATTTAAAAAAATCTGTTTTAATTCAGCAAGAATTTTTGGGCAAAAGCCAAAAGTATTTCTTCTAAACTCATAGAAACTTGAAGAAAGTAAATAATTCTGGCAATTGAGCAAAGGGCTGCAGGGCTCCTGCCAATAGATACAGCTGTCACTGCTTTCTTCCATTATTTTATGTTTTTAGTTAGCAAGAGGGCCATGTTGGGGGAAAAATCATTTCAGGGTTATATTTCTGCTGTTTCTTTTATTTCCCTTTCATTTTTCCATTGCATAAAACAAATTGACTTGGAATTTACACCTGTTCCTGGGCTTCAAACGTTATCTCTATGAAATCACTTTCAGATACCTATTCCCAACCCCAACACCTCCCATATTCTGATCTCATTCATTCAGATGTTTACTTGGTATCTCCACTTGGATATATAATGGGAAACTGAAACCTATCACATATTCAAAACTCAATCTCTGGTCAACTCTCTCTTTCACCAAAACCCTGTTTCCCCTTTGCCAAGTGGCAGTGTCTTCCACACCAATGGGCAAGCCAAGAGATGAGAACTCACCCCTGACCTCCATCCTTTCCCTCACCTCCTACTTTCAAGCAGCATTTATTTCTCACAAGTCCAGAGCCCTCTTGAAGCTGAGGACCATAGATCTCGGGTCTGTTGAATCTCTAAGGACCTAACACAGGGTACATGATAGACCCTTCAATATTTTTAAACAAATCAAATTGCCTATATAACTGTTTCTACATTTGCTAACTAAATTACTGATTTTATATATCTACAGTGCAAATTGTATTGGCAGCTGCACAGCATTAGAGAATTCATTAGATCTTGGAAGAGAAATGGTGTCATATCATTCCTCCCATTTGTAGAAATGCATGGAATTATGCTCAAACCAAAGTTAACTGTTTAATAGCGATTCTTGTGCTTAAAGCCTTCTAAATTAAGACAGTTACAAAGCCATTCATAGGTGTGGTGCTTTTAATTATCAGCTTTCTTCTATGGCATGTCTTTAGTGGCATTAAATACACACACCCCTATTCACATGCACATGCGCACACATGTATTTATTGATCACATATGATGCAAAGTATTTAAGCCCCAATAGGGGCTTACAATATGAAAATATGTATAAGTCACGTTCTTTTTCCTCAGTAACTTCTAATCTAGGTGGGGTGAAGAAGAACTAATACAGGTGTCTTATGTACATTTTTCGTATTATTCTCACAAGTACACATTAGTATTTCCATTTGCCAATTGCTGATATAACTTGCCCAAATGAAATAGTCATGTGAAAGAATTCTGACTGCATCTACACTTTTGTGTTTTAATCTCATTGCCTTTCGATAATATAAAAATCTAAAATGCTCTTACCATATGCCCAGACTTTCCAGGACAGTTTTATAGTCAGATGTTCTGCTATACTTATCCTCATAAGCCATCAAGACCTGTCAAAATACCAAATTTTGGCAAAGAAACCACTTCTCCAAAATAATTTTTTTTCTCAACCCCTGAAATTGTCTTCAAATATGTTTTCTAATAAAGAGCCCCTATATTCAGTTGGAAGTGACTTTGCATTTGAAAGATAAGCAAGAACCTAATAATAAGGAATCCATGAATGAATCCAACAACTCACTCCATGATTTTACTTATTTATTTTTACAGATTTTATTTATTTCTTTGACAAAGAGCAAGAGGGGAAACACAAGCAGGGGGAGCGGGAGAGGGAGAGGCATACTGCCTGCTGAGCAGGGAGCCCGATGCTGGGCTCAATCCAAGGACGATGGGAACATGACCTGAGCCGAAGGCAGATGCTTAACTGACTGAGCCACCCAGGCACCCCTCACTCCATGATTTTGGACAATGGAGAAAACCTCATACAAGATTGCCAGAGGATAGACTTTCCTATAAAGATAATTCTTGATCTAGGTCTTGAAATACAGAAGAGATGTGTTTTCTCATCCATAAACTGAGGTTAATAATAATAACTATGTCATTGGTTCATATGAATATTACTTAATTCCTAAGCTCCTAGAATAGAGCCTGGCTTGCAAGTTGAGAGATGATGGAGTATGGTTATCTTAACTATTAAACTAAGGACCATTTAATTAATCTTTTAGCTTCTATAATATTTTTAATGATAATTATAATTATAGTATATATAATATGATTATAAAGTATAAAATATACTACAATATTATAATTTCTATAACTTAGTATAATATATAGTATAACACATAAAATATACTCAATAGATATTTGTTGAATGAATTACAAAATGATGGTGTATCAATGATAAATTTTGAGGCAGAGAGTACAACAGAGTTAACTTTTTTGAAGATCTAATTAAATTTTGTATTATTCACTGAGCTTCAGCTATTTGGATACATGTTCATTAAAATAATAAACTTATGGCACAGGTTACTCTTGGTAACAGGGATCAGGGATAGATCCAGTGAGATTGCTCTGGTCCTTGTGCCTAACTAGACTTTAAGTTTCTGAAGTTTGAGAATTTGCCTGCACTTCCATTACCAACTGAGGTTCGTCTGGGCTCTTTCATATCAATAAATACTTGTTTGATAAGACTTACATTTGACACAAAGGAATAATTACTTATAGTAAGCGAGAATAAAGTTATTATCAGAAACTATGGAATCCCTTTCTTTTAGATTTCAGTTTTTGCATCAGCCACATCTTTGCTCTGAAATTATATACAAGTGGAGGGATGTATCCACTCTTATCTTATTGGAAACTTAATTACTATTTGATACAAATTTGAGTAAAAAGGGATAAAGCTCTTTGTACTGCTCAAGACCATGTTGTTCCTGCAAATCTGAAATCTCCACATAAGGCCATCAAAATACAGGAGTTAAGGAGTTTCCCCAATATGTCTTCTGTCAATGGAACCATGAAAAGGAGCCTGAAGAACAAAGTGTTCATCAACCAAAGCACTTAGGATTAAAGAGAATGATGATATTTTCTTGGAGAACAATTCAGCAAGGGAAACTCACTTACTGCCTATGGAAGGAACCAAAAGTTCAACACTTGGCGTTTAAGGTTCCATAATTTGATTATACTCTTCTTCCCACTTATCTTTTTCTAATGCCAGCTTCCATGAGTTCATGCCCTGGCCATATTAACTCTGCAGAGTTGTCTGAACTTAACCTTTATTTTCCTACTTTATGCTTTTCCTATTGCCACTTACTTCTGCTTGCATGCATCTGCCTATCAAAGATAGACCAATGATTTGCTTTCAGTAATTACTCCATAAATGTATTCAACAGACGTTAATTGAGTGCCTTCAATGTGTTAGGCTTTGCATTAGGCAATATGGAGTATAGAAAAAGAAATGAGACAAGCTGCTGTTGAGACATTTAAATCTAGAAAGTCTCTCACTGAATGTATATCTTTGATTTACAAATACGTTTGCTGCTGCTACAAAATGTCGTGACTTGGTAGGTTCTTCATAAATATGTATGGGTTGAATGAATAATTAAAAATTACCATCCAGCTACATTTATGATTACATTATTTTATAATCTTCAAAGAAAATGAAACAAATTTCTCAGTGTTTGAATAGCATGCAATAAAAACTGATGTCTGATTGAATAGCACAAATATTCATGAATACCCTCCTATATGTGTTTCAAAAATAAGTACTTGCTGAATTGTTTTAATAGAATTGAAGTGCATTTAAAAAAGAATTCTCTTATAATGTTTCTAGCTACAGGGGCCTAAATTCTTCTGGTAGGGATCACTTATCAATTTAAGTACTGATACAGTGATCTATAGCTAGTGACTCTTCTCTGTTATTTAAAATAGAATGTCAAAGTTATATCCTACTCTTTCCTTCTGTGTGGTTTCTCCTAACCTGAACAGCAGCTAATAGGAGATATAAGATCATCAGCCTGGTTCTTCAATCATGGGTGGGTGTCTTGTCAGAAGACGGTAAGAAATTTTATGTGCTTTTAGATTGGTGAAGTAGAATAAAATACCTGCTCTTATAAATACATGCAAGACATGGGGCGCTTGGGTGGCACAGCGGTTAAGCGTCTGCCTTTGGCTCAGGGCGTGATCCTGGCGTTCTGGGATCGAGCCCCACATCAGGCTCCTCCGCTATGAGCCTGCTTCTTCCTCTCCCACTCCCCCTGCGTGTTCCCTCTCTCGCTGGCTGTCTCTATCTCTGTCAAATAAATAAATAAAATCTTTAAAAAAAATAAAAATAAATACATGCAAGACATACAGATATTGTGCAGCAAGAAGCAGCTGCTGACATCCTGAATCTTTGCAGCTGCATTAGGGAGCTTCAGAAAGCAGAGTGGCAGTAGCAGTGAAGCCTTTTTATTAGACATGGCCATCTCTTCAGAGGAATAAAGTAGTACGGAGGAGAGATTACAGCCCAGGAAGTCTTTAAAACTCCCAGTGTAAGTTGAGTGAGTGTTTCAATCTGGTATGGTTTCTTCCCAGGTTTTGTTCCTTTGTAAATGTGTGGGAGAGCAAAAGGGAAAGAAGTTTGAAAGTTCTGTCTTACTGGCATAGGAATTTTTTTTCTGCTGTCAAAGACTTACGAAGTCCTGTTTTGGATTGTTAGATATGAATCACAGGGAGGGTATCATGGGACACATTTCTTTGTAGTAGTACGGCTATCTCAGATCAGTTTGAACTGCCGTTGGGCAAAAAAAAAGTCATCTCATTTAACAGTCAGAAACCTCCCAGGTATTAGTCAAAGTGATATATCAAAACGCCTTATTCATTATGACATGGTAAAGTAAATCAGATGTAGACATACAGGATATTCAATTCTCACCCAGACCAAATGCCACAACAAATACAGTGCAGACATAATTTCAGGAGGTGAGTTATTGAATGTTGCATACCTTCTGATTTTTAGTGTGTACTGATTGAAGATGTGGCTTAATGATTTCAGAACACATTTGACTGTTCTCTGTGAGTGTTGGAAATACTCTGACCTTCACTTAATAAACTTACTATAATAGTTTTTGGACTTTCGTATGCTTACAAATTACCTGGGAAGCTTGATTAAAATGTAGATACTTGGGCTATTTCCCCAGAGACTCTAACTTTCTTGGGAGTTTCTCAGAAATCTATTTTCTTAACAAGTACATCCAAACACTGTTAAGGCAGGTGGCCCCTAGCCTCTATTTTGGAAAGCATTAATTTAGCATTCTGGAGAATATGTTGATCATCAAATATACAAAATATCCTTTCTTGTAATCTAGAGCAAGGTTAAATTCTAAGTATCTTTTAAAAAATAAACAATGAAGAGTTTAGGGCTTAAATCTGTCTGGAGTACTAGGATTCACACCCTGGCTCTATGTATCTTTTGGACAATCTACATGATCCTGATGACTCATTTCATCTCTAAAAATCTCAGAGACACATATGCACCCCAGTGTTCATAGCAGCAATGTCCACAATAACAAACTGTGGAAGGAGCTGAGGTGCCCTTCAACAGACAAATGGGTAAAGAAGATTTACTTACACGCACACATACATTCACACATGTATCCATATCTATACATGTATTAGTATTCATAATCCTGTGAAGAAGGAACTTGGATTTCCGTTTTACAGCCTGGGTGACTGACCCCTCAGGAAGATTAAATGACTTGTATAGCAGAGGCAGAATTTCAGAATGAGTCTGAGGATAAAATGTCCCCTGCTCTTAAAATGTAGAGTAGGAGATATTGGTGTCTTTTCACCTACACTAATCTGTGTTCAATTCCAATAAGCTTCCTCTAATTGTTTTCTGGAAATAGTACTTTATAGAAAATGTTTCTCAGAAATATTATGAGTACCCTAAGTAAATATCCTTTTTTAAATAATTGTATTTATTTGAGAGAGAAAGAGGAAGAGAAAGAGAGCACAAGCAGGGGGAGTGGGAGGGGCAGAGGAAGAGGAAGAAACAGACTCTCCACTGAACTGGGAGCCTGATGTGGGCTGGATCCTGGGACTGTAGGAACATGACCCGAGCCGAAGGCAGACCCTCAGCCCACTGAGCCACACAGGCACCCTAGTAAATATTCTTTTTAACATGGCCTTTCATGAACTGTGTTGACGATAGATCAGGATAGACTCCTGATGTCCCCCAAATGTGTTTTTTTCTTTCTAAAATAGAGAGGTGAACATTTGATTATATATATTAATATTTTATCAGTATTCCTAAAATCTTGTTCTCTGTCAATGTAAATGATTGTATAACCATCAGTTGAATGAAATATTAGTTGCATTGGCCTTAATTATATACATCCTTTAATTATATAACAGTTCTAAATACTTTGCAAATGATTATTATTGTTTAAATGCTTGCTAACATATTGTTGAAGCTTTTTTGAATAACATGTATGTTAGCTTATATCAGAACTAACCATAAGAGCTAGATGATATCTCTCCAACAGAAAAATGAGTATCTAGATATGGATCAAATTTCTCAAAGGAGAACAGTAGCGTTGTCTAAATTAGAAAGGGAGAGGTGGGGAAAAAGACAAGTGTGGGAAGAAAGGAGGAAAAGGAAGGATAGAATGTACCACACTATGTTGTTTTATTGTAACATGTTGTTTTAATGCGTGAGTAAGACATTTAGTAAAGGATGCTGGAGAAAAGAAGTGCAATTCCCTTCAAAATTAAGGTAGTACCAGTACATGTCAGGGTTACAGCAGTCACTGGACACTTAGAGATCTGTGATGGTTCAGGGGATGCTGCATCTGCAATACTGGGTGGGAGGCCTCTACCCAGTAGAGAAGCCACAGGGCTCTTAAGGCCCTCTGAAGGCCAGCAAGTTCAGGGAGCTGGCCAGCACAAGGTGTCCCCAGGGACAGGAATGCATCCTTGGTTCCTGCTTTTAATCATTATGTATTTTCAGCTATTGAGAAGAAAAAGTCTGCTCCTAGAAGTGGCACATCTTTGTCAGAGTCGTTTGTTTTCTTCCCCTGCCACTTCATTTGCTGCAGCATTTTCAGGTCTGTGGGGGCTGGGGAGTGAGCTGTGAATGACTGAATATGTCTTCCAGAGTGAAGGAAGAAGAGCAGTTTCTTCTGCGTTAGCAGGACTGGGCTCAGCCTCTCTGACTGTCTCCTCTACAGCACTGCTGAGGGGATGTGATCAGGGAGTCACAAATGATAGGATAACTGGGGACACAATAGAACAAATCTCTAGCAGAAAACAAATGTGTGGACAAGATGTGAAAGATGCTTTTATATTTGAACAGCAAGAAACCCATTAAATGAAATAAATTACATGCTGTCAGGCTGATGAGTCACTGTCCTATTGAAATAGGCAATATTTTGGAGTGAAGGAAAAGATAGCATGGTATGACACAGACTCAAAATAATGAAAACTTTTCTTCCAACTCTTGTGTGAATATTCAGATTAGAAGATAGACTTCCAACAACACTCAATGAAGTGCATATTAAAAAATGCTTTAAAATATTGCTAGTTAGAATATTCTATTCTAGACTATGTTTATATGCAACAATAATCCCTAACAAAGAACAAAGCTCCAGTAGGCAGCTTTCCTTGTTACTTATTTTCACCATCCTACCCTTATTTTAAATAATTAAAGTTAAATTTCAGTTTGTTTAGGGAAAGTGCTTTGGAAGAGTTATGGAATGGTCCATTCATTCCTTCGTTTATTCAATAAATGTATATTAAGAGACTTCTATGTGCCAGGCACTATAAAGACAACAATGAACAAGAGACGTGTCCCCTGACCTGATGGGCTTATGGCCTAGTAGAATAATAAATTAATATTTATTAAATACTTTCATAGTAAATATTTCACATGCACAATGTTATGCAACTCTTACAATAGTCCTATGAAATAGTTATTCTTTCCGTATTTTACACATGAGGAAAGTTAGGGTCAGGGATCAAATAACTTTCCATAAGTTGCAAGCTAAAGAATAGATGAGAAAAGTTGAACTCATAGTAACAGAGAGAAGAATGGAGGTTATCATATGCTGGGGTATGGGAAGAAGGGGAGATAAAAAATGGAGGACTGCTGATTGCTAGGGGCTTAGAGGAGGAGATCTTGGGCTTGGGGGAGGAGATCTAATGAGTTATTGTGTAATAGGTACAGAGTTTCAGTTCTGAAAGATGTATAGACTTACGGTGATGAGATGGTGGTGATAGCTGTTCAACAATATGAATTTACACAATACCAGTGAACTATACACTTTAAAATGGTGGGATAGTATAAGTCTTACCATTAATGGGGAAACATTTCATGACAAGTACCCAGGGTGTTTTTACATGTGCTATTTGTGAAAACTTTGACAAAAATGAAGATTCCATTACAAAAAATCATGAAGTTCATTATTTATTACATTAGTAATTTGTCACTAATTATAATAATATTTTAAAGAAAAACAACCACAAAATCTTCTATGTCTGGTGTATCAACCATTAGACTTGAGTTATGGCCCTGGTTCTAGTAGCCAAATTTACTAGCATAATTAATTTTTGGAAAATGTAATAAGGATAAGGTCTTTTTGTTAGAAAAAATACACTCATATATAGATAAATCTTTACTCTAGCAGTTCTGAATAACTGAGAAAACCTCTACTGTAGTGTTTTTTTTTTTAGATTTTTATTTATTTATTTGACAGAAAGAGAGACACAGCATGAGAGGGAACACAAGCAGGGGGAGTGGGAGGGGAAGAAGCAGGCTCCCAACGGAGCAGGGAGCCTCATGCGGGGCTCAATCCCAGGACCCTGGGATCATGACCTGAGCTGAAGGCAGATGCTTAATGACTGAGCCACCCAGGTGCCCACAACTGTAGTTTTAAAAGCTGGTTAATGTCATTGGCCCTAGCAAGTTTTGATTAACATTTTCTGACAGAAGTAGTGAGGAAAGCTCTTGTTTTGTGACTTGCCTAGATAATACAACATCCAAATCTGGCAAGAGCAAAGATGAGTTCTAATTACACTGGATACATTCTCTTATTCATCCCTTTCTAAAGACAGAAATTTAAGGCACCTATCAAAATTTAATAAGTTTATATTAATATGTCCACCCAAATTTTTATGAAGACTTTCTGACTTTTTGAAACATCTGAGATGGAATTCATTTTTACTTTGAGAATCTAGTTATATGGCAAATAAAAAATATTTTTATCATAAAAAATGGATGAGCCAAAATTCAGACAAGAGCTGGCTGAATTCCCTTGTTCTCTTTTGACTATGCCTTCCACACCTTCCCACATATTGTGTTTGTTATTGAAGGAGGAATGTCAAATGACATTCCAGACCTAGAAAATTCTTATGTATTTTATTTCCAGTTTTCTGAAATCACTTGCTCTTTGTGGGTACAGCAAATCTTTCTTTCGACCGGCTCTCCTTTCTGAAACTACCCGTAAAGTTAGTAAGAAAGACCAAATTCTCACTGAAATACTACATCAAAATTATAAATCTCAAGAAAACTTTCACAGAAATTGTTTTTCATTCTTTACCTCTATTTACCTGATTCTTTTTCTCTTGGGTCAGTGCTGGTTCCTCTAGATTCAATATCAAAACTGCTATGCCATCCCTTGTTCTTAAAGTTGAATATCTGTGAGAATTATTTAGAATTCTCAAATTATAAAAGTTTATTAATAGGTGAGCCAGAATTATTTAAATCCAATAATTATTGCCACATTAATCTGAAATGTTTTATAATCTGTAAAATTTTTGCAGTTTATTACCTAAGTCCATATTTACAAAAATAAGTGATTGACACACACTTTGGGCATAGTTTATGTTTGCTTTTTCTACTTCTCTTTCTCTTCTTTCTTTCTTTCTTTCTTTCTTTCTTTCTTTCTTTCTTTCTTTCTTTCTTCTTTCTTTCAACCCTGAAATCAAAGGTCCCATGTTCCACTGACTGAGCTAGCCAGGTAACCCATGTTCCTTTTCATGAAAAGAACTCATCCTAATTAGTGTATATAACTCAGTGAGAGGAAGTAGGATCTAACAGATCAAGAAAATGCTCAAATGTACATTTTTTAGACAAACTTTAGAAGACATAAACAATGTGTACAGGTTTCAGTTATTTTCACTTAGCTCTGTCTTTAGATATGGATGATACTATACATCATAGAAATGAAAAGTTAAAAATCTTTCCATAGATCATTTAATTGATTTCCCTGCCTCCTAACGGAATTTTTCTTCCTTCTTCCCCTTTATTTACCTATTTCTTTTTCTCTCTGCTTAGTAAAAGAAATAGAATTAAATTAAGATCCAGAAAATACAAGTTATACAAACTTATAGTTCTCACCTTCCCAACTATGTCCAAGAGAAAGAAACTGGTCATAAATTGATCCTAGCAATTACAACTTCACTGTTATTTTTTCCTTAAGCAAGAATATTTTAAATATTTCCTGATGTTAATTTGACCCATTTCCACTACATTTTTTCTATGTTTCTCTAAAAGTTGAGAATTCAGCTCAACTTTTTTTTAGAAATAATTGGTTCTTGATTGATTTTTCACTTCAGAATAATTGACATACTGAAAGGGAAAAATGTGTTTAACCTGGCCTATGTAGTACCACTGAATATTTTTACTGGTCTCTGCAAATGCTAGGAGTCTGACAAATAGGGTAAATATGGTCTTAAATTTGTCACAATTGAAAAAAATAAGTAGGATCCCATGTTGTTGTTTTTTCACGTCATTATGATGTAAGCAATTAGTACCATTTTATTTTTGCTATTTCAGGAAATGTTTAAATATACTTATATATTGAACATCATGACATTAGGTATTTTCTTTTCAGAATTGTTTTCATACTCTATCTTAATTTAGGTTTTACATTCAACTCTATGTCATGAGATTTTTCACTGTTATTATATGTTATTTGAAAACATGAGTTAATTACTTTCAAAGTTGGAATTCCTATTGTGTCCCAATTGAAGGGGTCCCGTTTTAGTGCCCTGGGACATGTTGCTCTCAAGGAGTTACAGAAAGAAGTGGTTGGGTTCTGAAGTCACCAAATGACTCAAACCTAAGTCATATGTCCTGGCTACCATAATGTCCTGGCTTCCACAGTCAGATCCATTCCCATCACGATGTATTTTACAATGCTTTTAGTTAAAATAATTAAAAGTTTTCAAGTTTAATAGCATATAGGTCTCAACAACTATTCCATCACACTGATTTTTGTACACATCGTGTTCCCATTGATCTGCAAACTTCTTATGGGCAAGCCAACTATGTCTTTCTTTCTGATTCCTCTATCTCTATGCTTGCTCACAGAGATAGATGTACCACAGATAATGAAGCTTAAGTTGTGGGGTACCTCTCTTACATGAGGCTATGCCCAGGCCCTGCTGTGTGAAGCCTCACCACTATAATCACATGATCCTAAGTTTTTGCAAAATTTATAAAAACAAGGTTTTTAAATTAGACTACTGCATAGTTTGGTGACTTAGTTTACATAGTAATTTTTGTCTTCTTGTCCTTTTTAAATACAGCTCTCCAACTTTTAAAGATAAGGCCCCACAAAACCTAGATTCTCCCTTGCTGACACATAAGGATCTTATTTACTTTTTGTTGAATGAATAAATGAAAAAAGGGAAGGAGAGGAAGATGGATGAATATATTATTAATCAAAATATTTTAGTTTTTAAAAAATTAGCATTTCTGGCAAAAAATTTTCCACAAGCCACTAACAGGTAATCCTAATATACCACTTTTGTATAATGCCTATAAGTTTACAAAGCTCTTATACAAACATCTGTTTAATTAAATCTTCCTACCAGCCCTTCAGTTAAATTTGATCTTCAATTAAATTGATTGATATGTAAATGTTTACAACTATGCCATTTATAGAAAAAGTACTGTTATGGTCAATTGTCAGAGTTAAAAACTAGAACACACCAATTGAGTGACTTGCTCATGTTCCTGCAGTGTCAATCCTATAGGCAGCTGAAAACCCTCTGATACCAAGTCTACTTGTTTCATAAAAATGGTGCTTACAAATACATTGAAATAAACTAAAACTTATTCTATAAACAAGAAACATAAAATAAAATTGACCTGATAATGTTGTTGACCCCAAATGATGAGCATTTACCTTTCCTTTTTTTCCCCCATCCTATCCTATCCTTTTCCTTTCCTTTTTTTTTTTTCTTTCTTTTCTGTTTTTGATGCAGGTGTTTATTATCCAGCTATCATAAAGCTAAAGCTTTTTTGGAAAATTAAAAACTAACCTTTACACTTATAAGATGAAAATGTGGTTGCTGGTCAGTCACCTTGTGATAATATCTTTTACAACCTGTCTATCAGGTAAGAAATACCCTTTGCATATTCTCTATAAATTATGTCAATATAATCAATATGTGTGTATTCACTTTATTAAATCTGGCACATGAAGTTAAAATTAATATTTTTGACATCAGTGTCAGATGTGTAAATTAATGTATATTAAAGTTGACCCTATTTTTCTTTTTATTTTCAAGTAAAATTTCATAAGATTTAATCAGTCTTATGTAGTGGTAAGCTGGTAAATGTTTAAAATGTGGACCTCTGGGAGAGAAAAATATCCCTGCTGTGTAGCATTTGTCAGTTGCTGGGGAGTAAATATTCCTGCTATGGCCAATCTTGACAAATTGAAGTAATTTAATGTGCTGTTGGAAAAGATATACAACAAGTAATTTAATGTGCTGTTGGAAAAGATATACAACTATATAGTATTTTCACCATATAGATACAGTAAACTCAAGTAACCTCAATAGCTTAAATAAAAATAGAATGTAGTAAAATAAGTAGAAATTAATGGGTTTTAAACATTTGTTACCTTTATTTTTAATTAATTTATTTGTAAGTTAATATAATTTAATTTTTATTACTGGCTAGTCAGTCTTGTGAAAAACAATTTTAAAATAATCTACAATGTGTTCAAGGACATTAAGAATAACAAAGCAGTTTTAAAAGTGCTCAAGTTTTAGGACAAATACTGTAACTCTATCTTTCAAAGACAAGTAAGAATTCAGAAATATTTCCTACATGGAGAGATGCATTATAGCTTTATCTGAAAGCAGCATGTTTTCTAATAATTTTTCTAATACCTTCATCTCAATTACCTTAGCACAGTAAATACTTGTTGAGTTGTTAATTAAGTTCAAGACATAGACGATCTTATCCAGCATTTATCAATCCACATTGATTGTTTTAATGATGAATCTGCTAGGCATCCTATTGCATTTCTTGTTTATTATTAAGGAAATAAGAATGTTATTTTATTTTGGAGTAATTTTTATTATTATGACTTCAGAATTCATAAAATATGATAATTTCATCAGTGCTTGAGAATTTTAATGGCATTCCTATAACCCCAGGAATCATGCACACACACACACACACACACACACACACACACACAATTACATGCATATTTATATACATACTATACAAATATAATAAAGAAAATTTATGGGGGCACCTGGGTGGCACAGCGGTTAAGCGTCTGCCTTCGGCTCAGGGCATGATCCCGGCGTTATGGGATCGAGCCCCACATCAGGCTCCTCTGCTATGAGCCTGCTTCTTCCTCTTCCACTCCCCCTGCTCGTGTTCCCTCTCTCGCTAGCTGTCTCTCTCTCTGTCAAATAAATAAATAAAATCTTTAAAAAAAAAAAAGTAAAAAAATTTATGGTAGGTTTATTGTGGCTAAGTCTTATCTTTATGAATGAAATAAAACAATAACTTAATTAGTACTGAAAATTCATCCTAATTCTATTAACCACAAATTGTAATGCATCTATAAAATGCAAACACATGAAATAAATAGTTGCAAACGTGATGATACATCAACTGTAATAGTAAAGGGCCACTAATGTCATTTCATTAACTAGTATCTCAGTTATTTGATTAATATTTAAAACCACAACGTGAAAGCTGCTTTGGGATTAACATTTTTTATCTTTTATTTTTAGAGTTTACATGGTACAGAAGATATGGTCATGGAGGTAAGTTAATGAAAGGGTAAATTTTTTGAAATAGCTTTTACCAACTCTACTATAAGCTATTCACTCTCTAAACTTAAAGGCAAATGGTTAATGTTAAATCACTTGGAGATTTTGTAAGATGGTTTATCTGCAGTCATAAGACAATTTGTTTGATTGCCAGAACGAATTGAATGGATACACCACAAATACACTATTAGAGGGTTGTAGTGGATAGAAAATATTCCATATGGCCTGTATTTCTTTCCTGCATGCTTTGTAACAATTCTATGCTATTAAATTTTGAAGCAATATTTTAAATATTGTAAACACCTAACTTACTTTTGAAAGTCTTACTTTGCTGAAAAGATAGAACTAAAGTTAGTGACCTCAGAACCTTAAGATTCAGTTTAATTAGAACTCCAAAGATGTTGCAGAATTTACTGTTTTTGATTTATTAAATGTAACTGTTAATTCTGCTAGTTTAAATTCTACTTCAACCACTGAACATTTTTTGCCAGAAACAGAGGTAGCATGGGATACTGGAGAAAATAGAGTCTAGCTCAACCTGAAATTCACTAGCGATGTGATCTTGTACAAATTATTCACCTTCCGTGAGCCTCGACTTCCCATAAAAATCACAGGATCCTTGTGCGAACTAAAAAAAAAAAAAAAGAATATGATGATAGCTTCTAGAACAGTGATCTACGTAACAGGTACTCAGTGAACATACTAAGGCTAGTAACTTATAAAAGCCCCTGCAGGGTGATAGGAGAATGCAAAATTGGAAAGAATCACTGAGCAACCAGTGCTACAACTTGCATGCCAAATCAAGGATATTCATGTTAGCGTGGGTCAGAAGAACTTTCATTTGTAGGTTGCCATGAGGATTATAGGAAAGGAAAGTCTAAGCATGAATTCCACCAAAGCCACTTCTGTTTCCACCTTGGGAGTTACGGATCACTGCATGTACACTATAAAAAGATAAGTTCCTTGACTTCAAGAATCTTAACCATATACTGGGAAATGAGATAAGTAGGTGCTAAATTTATAAGAAAAATATAATGAGCATTTTAAAAGATTTACTTTGAGGAATTAAGGAATAGTTAATGATGAGAGTAGTAGATAAGGGAGCCTTGAAGTATTTTGAAAGTTAGAAATGGAGGTAATTCCAAATAAAAGAAGTAGAACAAATAAAAGTACAGAGGTAGGGAAATATGGGCTCTATTAAGTCAGTATTTCTCCAAGCATTTCAGAAAATACTTGTTCCAGGATGTTAGTAGGAATTACATTAAAAAGGACTTTATTGTCAAATAAATTTAGGAAAGGCTAGTTCATAAAAGTTCAGTAGTTTATTATTAACTTTAAGTGATAAGTATTGATACTACTTATTTAATAATATAATAGATGTATTACTTCCTTGGACTGCTGTAATAAAGTACCTCAAACTGGGTGGCTTATAACAGTAGAAATGTATTGTCTCATAGTTCTGGAGGCTAGAAGTCAATAGCAAGGTTGTATCAAGGCTTGGTCCCTCCACAACCTGTAGAAGAAGGCTTCTTCCTTGCCTCTTCCAGCTTTGAGTAGCCATGGACATTTCTTGGCTCATGGTAGCATGACTCCATTGTCTGCCTCCATCTTCATATGTATGTCTTCCTTCTGTGTCTCTTCACATCTTCCCTCTGTGCATGTCTGCCTCTGTGTCTGAATTTACCTCTTTTTAAGTTTGCCAGTCATATTGTATTTGGGACAACCTAATGACCTCATTTTAACTTGATTACTTCTATAAACATCCTATTTCCAAATGTGGTCCCATTCTGATGTACCAAGGTTTAGGACTTCAACATATCTTTTTGAGGGGGCATAATTCAACCAATATTACACTAAGAGAAAAGTATTGTGAATCTCTGAGGAGATAAGAGTTGTAAAATACCCAAAAATTCCCAAACTTTTTTGACCACCCAGCTAATTGTTACTAAGAAAAAAACAAAAACAAAAATAAAGCAACAACAAAAAAAACCCTCATGTATGCTGACATCAAGTTAAATTCATAACTGCTAACTTCAAGTGAACAGCTGGTATTTCCCAGCAAACATACTCCACTTCCCTAGTGAATTCATCTTCTCATTTTCCTAGATTATATCATATTTGCTCCCTCCCTTCAAAACTCCAACAGCTTCTTGCCATCCTTACTTTGCTTCCTATTACACAGAGGTATTAGAGACAAACTGAAGATAATTTCCACAAGTTCACGCTACCACGTTTACTCTTGTCCTATATCTAAGCTCATACACTCTGTCTTCCTGCTTGTTTCATATATGAGGTCACCATACTAAACCCTACACTTGTACACTCATTCTATCCCATCTGGTTTATTTAAGTTCATTGCTCCAATAATTGTCCCCTGTGTCTCCTCATCATCAGTTTCTCCCTCTACTGGATTATTGCTGTCAACATACAAACATTCTGTGGTAATTTCTCCCATTTAAAAAATCATTTCTCTGCAAACCCCACACCCTATATCTAATATCCTACTTATCTATTCTTCTTTTCAGGATTATTACTAAAAAAATAGACTATGCTTTCTGTCTTCAATTCTCTGACCCATATTTTCCTTTGAACCTACTGCAATCAGACTTTCACACTAGCATTCAACCAAGATGCCTTGACCATGTCACCAGTGGTGAGCACATGGTGAACCCAATGGTCAACTCTCAGGCTTTCTACTTGACCTATTGGAAACAGTGCTGCAGTTTCAGATATTACATGTAGACGTAACATCAACAGGTGAAAGAGGTGTATTTTTTCTCATACCTATTTCTTTTTAAAAGCAAGAGACCTCTCGATAGATCTCTAAACACTTCAGTGTCCTGAGTTGGGTTCTAAATTTACCACTAATCTTATCATAGGAAGGAGTAATGTAATGGTATTAATGATAGTCAATCTGTACTTCTGAGTCATGTGAGGGAGGATTTGATCCTTGAGCATATCCGACCTTTATCATCAGGGTGGAAGGGAGGGACTGGCACTGGTGAGTCAAGCAACAGTGTCTGCCACATCACTTAGGTGAGTTGAAATTGAGGTTTGGTTTTTTTTCCACTTAGGAATGGGAGAGTTCTATCCAATATATTGTCTTGGATATGTAATAGTTTTTAACTATTACTGCATAATAATCTTAATAGCCTAGGTGACTAGCTTTTAGATAAAATATACGCATTAAAACAATACATAAATATTTTAGTTTGAAAAATAAAGTACACCAAGGCTTACTAAAAAACCATCAAACCTAAATCCACTCTTCTTCATGTCTCTTAAAAATTTCTTCCCTTTTTATTTTTTAGATTGTATGAAACCAATATGTATCCTATTGAGATAAAAGAATGAATACAACTAAGTTCTATATAGTGAACATGTAATGTTCAGATAGTTAATTAATAACTAAATATATGAATGTAAATATTTATTTTAGATGCTTTCTCAGTTATGGTCTTTTTTACTTTAATAATAAGATACAATTGTCTCAGGACCAACTTTCACCTAGGCTAACCTAAAATGAGAATAAATATCTCTTTAATTCCTTTGTAATTTAGTGACAAAAACAATAAAGGGAAGAGATAAAATAGCAGTATAATACCTATTCTGTAGGAATTAGAGTATGAAATAATTTTAATTTGTACAATGGGATTATCATATGACTATAATATTCAAAGCTAATATCAAGGAAAATTAAAATTATGAAGAGAGCAGATACGAATTTCCTGTGTCTTCATAGTACTTATACCCAAGTTTTCATGATATTTTTAAATTAGAGTCCTATCAATTACTTAGCATTATTTTCATTCATATTGCATTATTCCATCTCTAATTATGACTGAAATTTTATAGCATTCACTGGCTTATCATTATTTTGTGATACAGTCACTGTTATCAATTAAAATAGACTAGAGATAGCCTGAGGAGGCAAAGTGATAAGCGTAGGCCCCCCAACTGGAGCATGCTACATAGTGGGGTATACATAAAGTAGGTGTGGCAAGATGTCCAGACAGTTAAGGAAAACACAGTATGTAGAGGCTTTAGCAGTGGACATTAGGGCAAGGAAGTTGCTGCTATCAAGAGACTTGATAGGCTCTTAGGCAGGTAAAGCCATGCAAAGGGAAATTTAGTCAACCTTTCTGCTAACCTGACCCCAGTCTTTGTTCTAACAATTTGATTGCTACAAGTTCCTCAAACCAATTCCTTTACATTTAAGTTACAGTAAATTACTGAAATATTATATATTACCCATGACCCTAAAGGATTGGGGCACCCAAGTATTCAAAGCCCAAGCTCTAAACATCCTTGTTCCCTTATTAGTGGGGAACGGTTAACATTGAAGACAGGAGGAAAAAGGATTCTTTGAGACAATTTAAATACTGTCTCATTTAGAGAATTTATTGTATTTCAAGAAACTCGTAACACTCACCATCCCATAAATATCATAACATTGTAAATATTATAAAAATCCCAGTATTAGACTCTGTTCAAAATTTTTTTGTCATTGCTTTTTTTTCTAATAGTTTTTTTCCCTGAGACTCTTCTTGTAACATACTTATGTAGAAGTATGTTTTTATAACTCACAGATTGAGGTGACATATTACAGAATGAGAAATAGAATTTGTTTCAAAATAGATCCAAAATGAATAAAAAGATCTCTCAAGTACAAGTCATAATTACACTTTCAATTTTCAAATATATAATAGAATAGCAAGATTATAGTGGACCATCTCCACATAGTGAGAGATGAAGTAATCCCATTTTAAGTAATAAAGCTGATTATGTTAACGATGGAACTGAGAATAAGACAGAAAAAAGCAGTAGTTTTGCCTATCATTTATATTTGTAAATTTGATAACAAATAATGCTATATGATTTCATTCTTTCTTGTTAATCTTCATGATCAAATTTAAGAAATGAACTTAATTCTCCAAAAGACTACCATTATGTGGTAGAAAATTGGTGAATTTGCATTAAGAACAGATCAAAGAGTGATTTGAAATGCTGTCTTTAATTAGCTAGAGACGCCATCTATAATTTTGTGCTCCTTTTTAGAAGAATCTACCCAGTAAGAAAAAAGAGCACATATTTAAAAAGTAATCTTATTTTTCTGAAACATAATACCTATTTCTTGTTTCATGTGCCCTGTAACCCCATAACACATCCAAAGCACCATAATTTATCTTCTAATTACTTCCACAGGTGTAGAAAAAAGCAGTAAGATCCATATTTTCTGTTGGCTGAGAGTATAATGCTTGCATTAATGAATCCTTTTCTGAGCCTTGTATTCTTCCAGAAATTTATTTTCCCTTCACCCGAGTGCCCTAGCTGAGAGAACAGGGTGATGAGCTCAGATACTCTTCAAGGGGGTTATGAGGATAACATTCAGGGGTTCACTGAGCATGCCCATGCAATTCAAAAGCTTGTTTTAAGTAATTTATCTTTCAAGGGCCCAAATATATTCCCCAAATAAAATACATAGAGTAATTGCTAAACCATCTAATGGAATACATTGTTTTATTTAGGCCTGAACATTTTACAAAAGCATGAAACATACATTTGTAAAATAATACCAGAAGTACTGCTGTGATGTGAAGTGTGTCCAATTCTGCTTTTGACCTATAGAATGAGCCAGGGGAACTCTCTCTCAGTGTGAAAAACAAATCCAATATTTTGGTGGAAATTAGCTTCATATTTTTATCCCCTGAATGTTTCACTGTCTGTTCCTATAAAAGGCCAGATGGCAGTGGAGTATGAAGCAGTATACACATATAATTTATGAAGATTACTTGTCAGGAGAAACAAAAATAGCATGGGGCACTAATATTACCCAGTTTGGTATATAAATTTCAACCCAAGTCACCCAAAAAGTATTTAATCTTTACCTATGCCCCTTGAGGTATTGTCTGGCAATATATATAGTCTCATTATTATTATTTGACATTCCATTATTTTCAATGGAAATTTTCATTGCTGGTATCTTTTGTCGGAAAAATTGAACTTATTTTTAATGCATATGATTAAGATGTAGAAACTACTTAAAGCATCCTTAGTCTTCCAAAGGTGACCAACGTTTGTCTCAAAACCATATGCCTTAAAATCAAATGATACACTATCAAATGAAATATTTAAGACTATGCATTTAATTAAAATATGCAAATCTACCAATCTAATCTCTACCTTCACATAGATGTATGTGTACGTCTTTGTTGAATTCAGAGGCACTATACAGTACTTTAAATAATGAAGCCAGTTTGGTATGAACATAACTACTTCAGAGTGATAAAAGTAGTTGTTTCAAGAAAGCCAATGAAATTACAAATTGAGAATTTAGGAGTATTACAACCTTTCTAATGGCACTGCCGGAGGGCACTGTGGAAGCAGATGTGAGACAGGCTGGGACTGGCTATTTCTACATTGGAAACACAATAATGTTAGAGAGGCTTTACCTAATACAACCCTATACCTGTGGAGATGAGGACAAATTTTGTGAAATAGTGTGCAATCACTAATATATCCCTATTATTAAATAAGACAGGGATTTAGTTAGTTGCAAGTCTCTCCAATTTGTTGCTTATGGAATACAAGTTGGGGATAACCCAAAGGAAAACCCCTGAACTTGAACACCTGAGCTTCTCTTGAGAATGTCTTTCACAGAACATAACTTTTTTTAATTTTAATAAAATCCAGCTGTCTTGTTTTTTTCTTTAATGAATCATGGTTTTTGTGTTGTGTCTAAAAACTCATCATCAGGTTTTTTTATATAAATACAATGTACTCAGAAGATATTTATGAGCTTTAAACTTCTCTAAATAATATTTATTTTTACCCTCTAAATATCTAGTCTACTTAAATTTTTTAAAAATTGAAAAATTCACCTAAAATTGTCATTGATCAGGGATAGAGTTGCAATAGAAGTCATCTTGTCTTCAAGAAGAGAATCTAAATATAGTGATAAAATTGCACTTCTCTGCTTGTCTTTTTAAACATTTTCATGTGAATTGGGAAGAAACAACAGAATCTCCAGATTAGCAGGTGTTACTAAATTGTTCCCATCAGAAAAGCTGTGCAATTGGGAGAGATTCAAGGAAGAGCTTATGAATTGTTCAAATGGGAAGAGAAATGGCATATGATTTTTATCATAGATAAGTACAGGTCATTTCTTTCAGAGATTGAAAAGTCTAGAGCCTACATCCCAATGAAAGTCTCGAGTTGTCAGCGATTTGGGATTCATTCTTCATTTCCCCTGGTGTGTGGTTATATCCTAAAAGGCCAAGAAATATTGGGCATCATCAGGAAAATTATTAGAAGTGAAGCAGAAAACATTATATGCATTTTAGGCTTTTACAACTTCAAGAAGGATATGGAACTAGACACTGCTCACAGCAGGACTTTCAAAATCATTAGCAGAGAGCTTCTCTGAACACCTCACACTTGTGATCTTATAAGGTTGTCTTAGGCCTGTGGGCCCTTCGCGCATCTGTGCTTCTTTCTTTCTTTTTTAAATATTGACTCCCCATAGAACAAATGGCTTGGATAAAACAACAGTTAGGAGAAGTCCATTGGTGAAGCTAAATCTCAGTTTCTCTGGTTCCTTTGATTTTGATCCAGCAATTTGCTATCTGAAATAAGATGCTGAAAAGGAATGAACTGAGGTCTGTAAATTCTTGAATGACAATTTCAGCAAATTCCAAACAAAAAATGAGGCATCTCCCTTTGAAATACTTCAGGCAAGTTTAGAAAAATTAATGCGTCATACTAGGAGAAACTAACTTAAGGATTTTATTGATCACTTACATGTACACAAATAAGTATTGACACAACACTAATAATACCAGAACAACAAAAGTGAGTAAAATGTGGCCTCTTGCTTTTAGAAGTTTCATGAGTTGATATACACACACACATATATATACACACACGAAAAGATATGTATAAGATATACAGAAGTTATATAAATCAAATTTTGAAAAGATTGGCAAATTCACAAGAACGTTGACAAAATCAATATTTATTGAATGCTGACTGTGAGCCAGGTTACACTACTGTCTTATGTGCGTTGTCTCAAAATAATTCTCACAGTGTCTAATGGGATAGATTTTTTATTATTATCCTCCTTTTGTAAAGGGTGATATTGAGGCTTGGAGAGTTTAAATAATTTTTTTCAAAGGCACTGTAGACAGTATTGAGGCAAGATTTAAATGATATAATGAAACTGCTCATTGAGGGAAGGTGGAACAAAGTTCTCATCTTCAAGGTTGATGTTGGAGCAGACAAAATGTCTCCGGTGTTTGCCTTAAACTCTCTCTTAAAAAATAATTGGAGGAGTGAACCATAGCTGTGCTCTAGCAGAGACATTTTCACAATCTTATGTAAGAATATCCTCCTTCCTAGCCACACATCCTAGTATCAATTCATGTGGGGCATATGGCTCTTAGCTCTTCTCTGTAAATGCTGCCACACTGATGTCATATGAGTGATTCTTTTCTCCTCTTCCTGCTGTGAATCATCACTCCTCCCTTCCAGAGAAACAGCTGCTTCCCAACTTGGGTTTGCTTGTGATGAATTCTGAACCAGTTGGTCAGATCCCAATAATTTGTTTATTGAATGTTCTAGATGTTACTGAGGTACAGGTGCCAGTCACATGTTTAGAAAAAAATAAATAAACAGGAGACTAATTTCCCCAGAGCTTCTAGAAATTCATCTATTCTCTTATTAAAAAATCATTAAGCACCTATTGTGCTCCAGACTGCTTGACAGCTAGCTGGGAGATTATGGACACAGCCACCTGTTCCAAATATTTGCAGTCTCTTGGAACAGACAATCATATCAAGAATCACAGAAGGTGTGCTAAATATCATAAGCTGTGTGAGGAGTTGTGAGAACACAAATAGGACCAACTAAAGCTAGGAAGGGTGAGAGGTGGCTTCCTGAAGAAACTAACTATGGCTGAGTCATAAAGGACTGTTTGTGTTTTGATAGGATGAGAAAAATGAGATGGTGATTCCAGAAAGGGGAAAAACATGTTGCAAAGGCTTGGGGACATGAAGGCCTGACCTGTTTGAGGGGCTATTAAATAGTTAAGCATGACAACACTGGGTGCTTTGGGAGAAATAATGAGAGATGGACAGAAAAGAATTTTGAATAAAGCACATAAATGTTTTCCTCAGGATTATGTAGGCAAATATCTTTGTTTCAAATGGAAATGAAGATTGATGTTTCTAACATTTTTCTAAAACATTTTTAAATGTATCCAAATTTTCTTTGACTTATAAAACAGCACAATGTAAAATAATTTCTTTTTCTTGTAGTTTCTGAGGAAGATAAAGGATTTGGACCAATTTTTGAAGAGCAGCCCATCAATACCATTTATCCAGAGGAATCACCAGAAGGAAAAGTTTCACTAAACTGTAGGGCACGAGCCAGCCCTTTCCCAGTTTACAAGTAACGTACCTCACTGCTCTGTTCACAATGGACTGTTAGACTAGATTATAGCTGAGCATCTGTGACCCTGTACTGATAGAGAAAGCTATAAGGTCGTTAACAAAATGGAGGGCTATTATCAAAAATATTGGCATACGAGTTATTAAAACAGAGTTGTTTAATGCCCAAATTGATAATAAGTTTTCTTAAATATGTGCAAATAATCCACTTCCTATTTCCTGCATAGATAATGCTAATGCCGTTTGATATTATCCACTTAAAAATTGTCAAATGGTGATCATGCTATTAAGCATATACAAGGTTATATGAAAGTCATGCACATTTAAATATACACATTTGAGGATAAAATGTTCTTATATGCATCAACCTGGATAACTCATATTTACATATTATATATAATATTCCTATATCAGCTACATTTAGAGAGGCTACATACATAATTCTAGAAAGCACCACTTTTTTTCAGTGGTCTCAGATCTATATTCCAGGCAATGCAGCAAATTTCTTAAAATTAGATAATCTGTATCAATATGTCTCTTTCTGGTTTTCTGGGATACCTATTTATGTTATAAAAAATAACTTTGTAAAAGGTAACAATGGGTTTTTCTGCTTCAGATGGTTCAGAAAAGTATACTAACAATTTCTAGTCTGCTACAAAGAATAAGATTAAAAAATTAACCAAACCAATGGATTTGAATTTCACCTGTGAAATGGTTCCATGAAGACAAAGCAAGTGATTGATGGGGAAATTGGGGCTCTAGTGTGTTGACTTCAGCTAACTTAATTGAAGGTTGTCATTCAGCAAGACTGATTTTCATAGTATTTTTTCTCAATAAAAAACAATTTTCTATTGTTATCAAAAGTTATCAAATTTAATCCTAATCAAACCCATTTTCTCTCAAGTTCAAGAGACTCTCATGGGTCTCTGGGCTAAATTAAAAAATTATTCTTAAAATAAAATATGAATTTAGATAGAAAAGCACCATCCCTTTGAAATTATTTTTATTGTTTCAATTTCGTGCATGGGAGTGCAAAATAAGTAGCTATTTCATAAATTATAAGTAACACATTTATTTTGAAAATATTTGGTGGGCTAGGCTTGTTTCTACCCTTAAGCCACACATAATGGGAGCTTATATACATAGTTATGGGACGTGGAATAGTATAACTAATAGGTCTGTAGAGGAGATCTAATCCAAGCACATAATTTTGTAGGAGAGGAAGCTGAATCTTGAATAAGTAAATTGACTTGCTCCAGAGTTAGTAAATCACAGATCCAGGGCTGAAACACAGGTTTTATGACTTTCAAAGAAACATATAATTTTTTCAGTATGTATCTATCTAGACAGGTTGATAACATCTCAAAAGCTATTTCAGTGATCTCAAAAGCTATTTCAGTGATGCTTATTTTGTGACACCTTGTCCTTGACATTCATACGTGGAAACAGCAAATCAGTCTACAGCCTGGAATCAAGGCAAGAAAACAGAGAAGACTGTTCTCAGATACTGTTCTAGAAATGTGTGCTTCTTGCTGTGTCTACCTGACCCCTACCCCACAGACACATTAGGACGCAAAGTTTTGCATAACTAAAATTTTATACACATTGATTAGCAACTCCCTTTTTCCCCTTCTCTCCAGTCCCTGACAATCACCATTCTGTTCTTTGCTTTTATAGTTTGACTATTTTAGACACCTCATGTAAGTGCTCTCATATTAAGTGTTCTTATCAACATTTAAAACATAAAATAAGGAGCCAAGGCTTTGCTTGACAACTACATTCACTAACTCCCTCTCATAGGTTGCACCAGCACTGAAGTCCCCAGGATGAGTGTGGCCTGCATATCTACACATTAAAGTGGAGAGCTGGAAAGGAGAAGTAGATGTTTAATTCTGTTATGAAGGCAGTCTGCATTTGACAGGGGGGGAAAAAAGGCAAAGAATTCAGCTCATGTTGCAGCTTGTCTGATGAAAAAGAACATTTGAAGTTTTAAAAATTCATTTAATATTCAGAACAAGCCATACTAACCTTGGTAATTATGCAATCTGTCATTCACACAGTAGTTTTATATTTATGGCATGTTCTATGATAATTTCTTATTCATGGCAACACCCGGAAAGGTACAGCAGGGAACTTTACCTTCTACTTATCAGCTTTAAAGCTTTCATTATCTTGTTTTGACCCTCAAAATAATGAGAATGCTAATAAAATTGCATTTAAAACTGAAAGGAGTTACAACAATGGTGTACATTCCTGAAAATAAAGTAAACCAGTGAACTTACCCAAACACAGCAAAACTTAATCATTATATGACATCAGAGGCAGACTCAAATCCACTGAAGAAGAGTTAATGCAATAAACAAAAATTTGGAGTCATTGTAATGGGGAAAAACAATAACAATAGCAATTGGTATTGCTCAATAGGGAAACCCATCGCCTTGGCGCATGCTAAGCAACTTGACATTGGATTGTTCAAGCAGAGCCAATATTGCCATCAAGTGGGGGGAGGGGGAAGATATACTCATTGGGTTGGAATTTGATAGGTTTTCAAAATGCAAAAGCAGTTTCCTGATTGCTTTTAAATTACCTCCTACATTATAAATATTAAAACTAAAAATGTTCCAGTAATTTGATTTAATAAAAGATATTCTAAAATCATTAGGCTTTTTTGAGTAAGATTCTAACCCTAATCAGAAGTGTGCAAGGCCATGAGCCATGAGGCCACAGCCCACTATTGGATCATGGCTCTTGCCTATGACATAGCTGAAGACATGAATCATATAACAGAATGAGTATGTATAATACACAGATGGTCAGCTTAATTGAAAACTATTTTCTACATTTATTCTTCTCATCATCTCACCAAGAAAGTTAGAGTCCTGTTTTTAGCCAATTTATTTATAACACAATCCCTCTAAATACACATGCAAGAGTATATTGGTGGCTTGGAAACAAAAGATCCAATTGATTTTTACAATTTTCAAATTGTGTGATCGACCTCTAGCGGTCAGAGTGTGACATTTCCTGAGTAGAGCCCTGATTTCAATTAGTTTTATTGAAAATTTATTTTGATATTTAGAATTGGGTATTGATATTTTGTATTTTAATTTAGCTAGAGTAGTGCTTTTAATATTTTATGCAACACATCTGGGTATGCATGAATCTAACTAGTACATAGAAAGTTATCATTTATAATCTATGTGTATCTGCTAAGAAACCAATTAATGTAGTCAAATTCAAAGAAATATTTGTCCTTTCGAATGCTTCATGAAAAAAGAGAACACAATTCATGCACTTGAACATTTACCTTTCTGTGCCTGAACTAAATTATAAATCATGCGCCCAGAGACACAGAACTGTATGGTGTGAAGAAATACCACACTGAGTCATCTACTTAATCATCTGATTTCACATGGAGCTGTATCCATGTTCTTAGAATGATATCAGGCCATTATGCTGTTTGCAGGCCTCATGACCTGTGATACGACATTTGTTTTTCTTTCTCATAGATGGAGAATGAATAATGGGGATATTGATCTGACAAGTGATCGGTACAGTATGGTAGGTGGAAACCTTGTTATCAACAACCCTGACAAACAGAAAGATGCTGGAATATATTACTGCTTAGCATCAAATAACTATGGGATGGTCAGAAGCACGGAAGCAACCCTGAGCTTTGGATGTAAGTAACTGTAACTTTAACAAGGTCAAGTGTGTCTAGGTGAAGTAAAATTTAAATATTATCATAAGAGTTCAACAAGAAGAAAAATCAAGATTAAAAGAAAATGAGAGAAAAGATCCATAGATGGAGTGGGTCTTATATGATCAGTGGGCCTTAACTGTGTGGAGAAAAAATTTCAAGAGAGCAAAGCGTCATGAGGGATATTGGAAAATAAAGTAAGGCCATGTTCTGAGGGATCTTGATTAACTAGCATCAGTGAAAGTGCTAAGCCATGCATTCTCTCTCTCTTTCTTTTTCTTTCTTTTTTTTTTAATTATGACATTACAGTTGTATTCTCTAAAGCTCAACTCTACTTGACAGAATCTTACTCCATAGTATGTGATTTACATTATTAGGAGTAAATTAAACTAACTAAATTATTTTAACTTTAAATTAAATTTAAATTTCTCCTTATGGAGACTGTCATAAAAAATCTTTTCAGAAACCTTGTGCTAAACTTAAAGTTAGAATCTATTCTACAACAAAATTGTGCATTGAAAGAGGAGTTGGACTAGATGACCTCCAGTATGCGATTTTATAAGTCAGCACTTAAATCTTTTGCAAAATGGATTATAGGATGAAAATTATGTTTTAAGAGGACCCATGTGGCAGTGATTACCATCAGGGAGTGAAGAGTCAGATTTCATTAATATGGTGACAATGGGAATGTAAATAATAAACAATTCTTGAAAATAATAGATTACATTGCACTGAAGAAAAAAAGGCCCTAAATATTTTTTAAAGGAAAGTTGAGTCAAAGGGCAAAAACATTCTGCTCTCTTTAAAAATGGAATGGGAGCAAGTAAAACCAATTTCAAGGTTGGGAGGAAGTACTGAAATGATGGCTTCACATGCAGAGGTTATGATGACATTAAGTTATTGTTGAAATGTCAACTAAGTATTTGAAGATAGGGCTGGCATTCAAGTGAAGCATCAAGATTAGAGATGTAGATCTGAAGGGCTCTCTGCAAAAAGGTAACAATTAGGATGATGACATTTCAGAGATATAAATATATTGAGAGAAGTAAAAATTTGATTTTATAATTTAGTACTGATCACAGAGAAGAAATAGGAGATGAGGCAGGGTTGAAACAGAATGAGCACAAGTAAAACAAATGAAGAATTAAACAGTAGAGTTCATGAAGCCAAGCAAAATGTGACTTCTAAATAAACAGAAAAGAATGAAGGAAATGAGACTAAGGAAAACTCAGAATTTGAAAATGGGAAAAAATTGCTGACCTTCACATCACCTCAGCTAGGATCCTACTTTTCATCCTTATTCCTTCACCCATTGGAGTCCTCCCTCAGGAAGAGAAATACACTTTTCAAATGAGTCTGTTCCTCCAACTCACTTCTCTTTACTTACTTCTTTGGTAGATTCCTGGTTTTACCTGAGTCCATTTTATTTCCATATACCCTTGCTTAGATTCTTCCTAAACCTGAAGCAAAAGTTGAAGACATTGTGATTTTTAGCATTGTCAGAATACTTATGCAGACTGCTACCAACATGCATCTGCTGGCGTTTACCATGGAAGTCTTAAGAGTATAANAATATATATGCCCCCAACAGGGGAGCAGCAAGATACACAAGCCAACTCTTAACCAAAATAAAGAGACATATAGATAAGAACACAGTAATAGTAGGGGACCTCAACACCCCACTATCAGAAATAGACAGAACACCCTGGCAAAAACTAAGCAAAGAATCAAAGGCTTTGAATGCCATACTCGACGAGTTGGACCTCATAGATATATATAGAACACTACACCCCAGAACCAAAGAATACTCATTCTATTCAAATGCCCATGGAACATTCTCAAGAATAGATCATGCTCTGGGACACAAAACAGGTCTCAGCCAATACCAAAAGATTGAAATTATCCCCTGCATATTCTCAGACCACAACGCTCTGAAATTGGAACTCAACCACAAGGAAAAACCTGGAAGAAACTCAAACACTTGGAGGCTAAGAACCATCCTGCTCAAGAATGACTCGATAAACCAGGAAATCAAAAAACAAATTAAACAATTTATGGAGACCAACGAGAATGAATACACAACGGTCCAAAACCTATGGGATACTGCAAAGGCAGTCCTAAGGGGGAAATACATAGCCATCCAAGCCTCACTCAAAAGAATAGAAAAATCTAAAATGCAGTTTCTATATTCTCACCTCAAGAAACTGGAACAGCAACAGAGGGACAGGCCTAACCCACTGACAAGGAAGGAGTTGACCAAGATTAGAGCAGAAATCAATGAATTAGAGACCAGAACCACAGTAGAGCAGATCAACAGGACTAGAAGCTGGTTCTTTGAGAGAATCCATAAAATTGATAGACCACTGGCAAAACTTGTCCAAAAACAAAGAGAAAGGACTGAGATTATTAAAATTATGACTGAAAAGGGAGAGGTCACGACCAGCACCATTGAAATTGCAAGGATTATTAGAAACTTTTATCAACAGCTATATGCCAAAAAACTAAACAATCTGGAAGAGATGGAGGCCTTCCTGGAAACCTATAAACTACCAAGACTGAAACAGGAAGAAATAGATTTCTTAAATAGGCCAATTAACTATGAAGAAATTGAGTCAGTGATAAACAACCTTCCAAATAATAAAACTCCAGGCCCAGACGGTTTTCCTGGGGAATTCTACCAAACATTCAAAGAAGAAATAATACCTATTCTCCTAAAGCTATTTCAAAAAATAGAAACAGAAGGAAAGCTACCAAACTCATTCTATGAGGCTAATATTACCTTGATCCCCAAACCAGGCAAAGACCCCCTCAAAAAGGAGAATTACAGACCGATTTCTCTAATGAATATGGATGCCAAAATCCTCAACAAGATCCTTGCTAATAGAATCCAACAGTACATTAAAAGGATTATCCATCATGACCAAGTGGGATTCATACCTGGGATGCAAGCATGGTTCAACACTCGCAAATCAATCAATGTGATACATCATATCAACAAGAAAAGACTCAAGAACCATATGATCCTCTCAATTGATGCAGAAAAAGCATTTGACAAAATACAGCATCCTTTCCTGATTAAAACCCTTCAGAGTGTAGGAATAGAGGGTACATTTCTCAATCTCATAAAAGCCATCTATGAAAAGCCTACTGCAAGCATTATTCTCAATGGGGAAAAGCTGGAAGCCTTTCCCTTAAGATCAGGAACACGACAAGGATGCCCACTCTCGCCACTATTATTCAACATAGTACTAGAAGTCCTTGCAACAGCAATCAGAAGACAAAAAGGGATCAAAGGTATCCAAATCGGCAAAGAAGAAGTCAAACTGTCTCTCTTTGCAGATGACATGATACTCTATATGGAAAACCCAAAGGAATCCACTCCCAAACTATTAGAAGTTATAGAACAATTCAGTAAGGTGGCAGGATACAAAATCAATGCCCAGAAATCAGTTGCATTTCTATACACGAATAACGAGACTGAAGAAAGAGAAATTAGGGAATCCATCCCATTTACAATAACACCAAAAACCATGCGTTACCTTGGAATTAACTTAACCAGAGACGTAAAGGACCTATATGCTAGAAACTATAGATCACTTTTGAAAGATATTGAGGAAGACATAAAAAGATGGAAAAATATTCCATGCTCATGGATTGGAAGAATTAACATAGTTAAAATGTCCATACTACCCAGAGCAATCTACACTTTCAATGCTATCCCGATCAAAATACCGAGGACATTTTTCAAAGAACTGGAACAAATAGTCCTTAAATTTGTATGGAACCAGAAAAGGCCCCGAATCTCCAAGGAACTGTTGAAAAGGAAAAACAAAGCTGGGGGCATCACAATGCCGGATTTCGAGCTGTACTACAAAGCTGTGATCACAAAGACAGCATGGTACTGGCACAAAAACAGACACATCGACCAATGGAACAGAATAGAGAACCCAGAAATGGACCCTCGGCTCTTTGGGCAACTAATCTTTGATAAAGCAGGAAAAAACATCCGGTGGAAAAAAGACAGTCTCTTCAATAAATGGTGCTGGGAAAATTGGACAGCTACATGCAAAAGAATGAAACTTGACCACTCTCTCACACCATACACAAAAATAAACTCCAAATGGATGAAAGACCTCAATGTGAGACAGGAATCCATCAAAATTCTAGAGGAGAACATAGGCAACAACTTCTATGACATCGGCCAGAGCAACCTTTTTCACGACACATCTCCAAAGGCAAGAGAAATAAAAGATAAAATGAACTTATGGGACTTTATCAGGATAAAGAGCTTCTGCACAGCCAAGGAAACAGTCAAAAAAACTAAGAGACAGCCCACGGAATGGGAGAATATATTTGCAAAGGACACCACAGATAAAGGACTGGTATCCAAGATCTACAAAGAACTTCTCAAACTCAATACACGAGAAACAAATAAACAAATCATAAAATGGGCAGAAGATATGAACAGACACTTTTCCAATGAAGACATACAAATGGCTAACAGACACATGAAAAAATGTTCAAAATCATTAGCCATCAGGGAAATTCAAATCAAAACCACACTGAGATACCACCTTACGCCAGTTAGAATGGCAAAGATAGACAAGGCAAGAAACAACAATTGTTGGAGAGGATGTGGAGAAAGGGGATCCCTCCTACATTGTTGGTGGGAATGCAAGTTGGTACAGCCACTCTGGAAAACAGTGTGGAGGTCCCTTAAAAAGTTAAAAATTGAACTACCCTATGACCCAGCCATTGCACTACTGGGTGTTTACCCCAAAGATACAGACGTAGTAAAGAGAAGGGCCATATGCACCCCAATGTTCATAGCTGCATTGTCCACAATAGCCAAATCATGGAAGGAGCCGAGATGCCCTTCAACAGATGACTGGATTAAGAAGCTGTGGTCCATATATACAATGGAATATTACTCAGCTATCAGAAAGAACGAATTCTCAACATTTGCTGCAACATGGACGGCACTGGAGGAGATAATGCTAAGTGAAATAAGTCAAGCAGAGAAAGACAATTATCATATGATTTCTCTCATCTATGGAACATAAGAACTAGGATGATCGGTAGGGGAAGAAAGGGATAAAGAAAGGGGGGGTAATCAGAAGGGGGAATGAAACATGAGAGATTATGGACTATGAGAATCAAACTGAAGACTTCAGAGGGGAGGGGGTGGGGGAATGGGATAGACTGGTGATGGGTAGTAAGGAGGGCACGTATTGCATGGTGCACTGGGTGTTATACGCAACTAATGAAGCATCGAACTTTACATTAGAATCCGGGGATGTACTGTATGGTGATTAACATAATATAATAAAAAAAATAAAAATAAAAATAAATTTAAAAAAGAGTATATGCAAATGCCAGCATGTAAAAATAGGGAATTGACTTTCATAGGTTCCACCAAATCAACTGAGAAGTATCGTATCCAAAAGTAAGTTAGGAGAGGAAAGATAAACTTTAATGAAAATCTCTTTCTATTGACTAGAGAGTGAATGTTTTCCTTTTTGCTTTCATAATTAGATCTTGACCCTTTCCCACCTGAGGAGCGTCCTGAGGTCCGGGTGAAAGAAGGGAAGGGAATGGTGCTTCTCTGTGATCCTCCATACCATTTTCCAGGTAAATTTAAAGTTCCTCTATGACTATCAACATCTATTCAATGAATGGCTATGTTTTAATTTTCTTAACAATAATGGTTCATTTACGATTAAATAAGACTCAATATTTGCCTAACTTTGTAATGCATTGCTTACGAATGGTTAGAGACACTTCCAGCCTCTTTAGTCTGGCCCTAATTCCAAAGATCTGTAATCATTTTGGTTTATAAACAACATATATGTTAGATTATGTCCTCATTAATATTCCTGTTACACAGGAGAAAATATGATAGATTTTTTACAAATTATTTTTAAAATAGAACAGTGCCAAGGAGTGATATATAGTCTGTCATTTCATTAAAAATATTACATCTACAATATTCTGTGAATTATATAAATGCTAGAAAAGGATAAAGACATAATAAATTATTAAACTCTTTAGGGGCATCTAGCTGTGACAATAATAATACAGGGACCCCTGTGTGGCTCCTTCGTTAACTGTCTGCCTTCGGCTCATGGCCTGATCCCAGGGTCCTGGGATCGAGCCCTGCATCGGGCTCCCTGCTCCGCTGGGAGCCTGCTTCTTCCTCTCCCACTCCCCCTGCTTGTGTTCCTTCTCTCGCTGTGTCTCTCTCTGTCAAATAAATAAATAAAATCTTAAAAAAAAATCATCCAACTTAGAAAGGTGTTAAATTAAGTGTCATCTGTAACAAGATTCAACCTTCGAATACGTGTTTTCTGTTATTTGATATGGCTAAAATTAAGGCCACCAAAGTGTTAATTAAAAGATAAACACTTTATATACTTCGCTTAATTTTCACTTGTTTATCAAATATCTTCTTGAAATAATATGTAAATACTACTTTTCACAATGAAAAAAATAATTTTTATATTTTTAGAGTTCAAATACTATATCATAAATTTGACTTTAAAGACCCCATAAAAAACAGGCTGTTATAAATCATTTTGTGTGGAATACACTGATGATATATATAGAAAGAGGTGAACATATGTAAATATATAATGCATATCACAAAATATATGTTATATGTATATAATTATACATGCACATCTATATATATTCTATTCCAATTCTATGTATATAAATTCTGGTTGTTTATATATCGAATGTCAGTAATTTTCTCTCTAATAAAACAGGAGAAAGACTATTAAATGGTAAATATAGGAGGAACATAGAATTCAAAATATTGTAACAACATTTCCATGAGAGAACAGTCTTTCTTTGAAGAACTATGGGGAAACAAATTCCCTCATCTCTATAGTATTTCACCCAAAGTAAATGATCATAAATAGCCAATGACTACATTTGACTACATTCAGCACTGGATGGGCTTCATTTCCTTACTTATTCATTCAACAAATCTCTTGTGAGCACTTGTGACACAATTTTGTGTGCCAAGCACTATTTATGCCACAAGAATACCTTGGTGGGTGAAACATGAAAATCCACCTGCCCTCAGAGATTTGCTACTAGCAGAGACCGCCAATATACAAGATACATATTTAACAGGTATAGCCTGTCTAGATATTGGTGGGTAAGCACTAGGAAGAAAAATTTATGCAGGTAAGGGGAAAGAGTAAGTGTTAAAATGATGGCTCAACTTTTATAAAGGACAATGCTGTGAAGAAAACTTTGAATAAAGGCCTGAGGGACATGAGGAAACTAACAATGCAGATGTGTGAGGGAAGGACATGCCATGCAGATGCAACAAAGGCATGAGATAGAACTATGGAGGAAGACCAAGGAAGCCAGACTGGCTGGAATAGAGTGCATGAGATAGAAGGTAATAGGAAATGAAATTGGAGACATACAAGAGCTATATCACACAGGACATTATAATTCATAGTAATTGCACTGACTTTAAATTGAGTGAGATTTACTTTGGAGGGGTTTGACAAGAGGAGTCACATGCCATTGCTTAAGTTTTGGAAAGATGAGTCTGGCTACAGTTTTGAGAAAAGACTTAGGGGAAATTAATTTCTAAACGTGTAATTCAAAATAGGAATACAAAAGGAAAAAGATATAAAGACACAGTGTGGCTAGCAATCTTCATTTTATTTTTAAAATGCAGTAAGGAAGATGGGTCATGAGTTTTGGAATCATCAGACCTAGATTAAAAATCCCAATTCTACTTACCGGTCATGAAATTCTAAGCAAAACATTTAACCGCTCTGAGTTTCATTTAGCCCATCAATGAAATAGAAGTTAGAATATTAATAGGCCACAAAAGAATTGCAAAAAGATAAATATAGTTGCTTAGCACCATGCTTATATTCACTCAAAATATGGTAGCTTTTGGAAAATTCGCACTATTTGTCTTGGCCTACTTCTAACATTTGTTCTACAATAGCCTAGATTAGATTATGTCCTAGCTTGTTCCTAGAAAATAAAATTTTTGCTCTTGGAGAAGAATTTAATATTTAGAAGACAATATTTCCTTCCAGATGATCTTAGCTACCGCTGGCTTCTAAATGAATTTCCTGTATTTATCACAATGGATAAACGAAGATTTGTGTCTCAGACAAATGGAAATCTCTACATTGCAAATGTCGAGGCATCAGACAAAGGCAACTATTCCTGCTTTGTATCCAGCCCTTCTATTACAAAGAGCGTGTTCAGCAAATTTATCCCTCTCATTCCACTACCTGAACGTAAGTGTTTTCTTTGTTACACCCTGCTTTTGCCGGTTGTTTGCTTATGGAGCGCTTGCAGCAATGAGAAGAAATATCCAGTGGGAAGACTAGCGGGCTACTCAGTCAGGGCAAACAGAAGATACACATTTTGAAAGTCTTGGTCATTCCTTAGTTTTTTCCAATGGAGATTTATATGACAAAAGTGCCCTAAGATGGTTGAGTTTGGACTGGTTTCCTCTAGTTCAGAGAATGTATAGGGTACTGATTTATTAGCAAAATATCCATATATTATTTCTAGTGGGAATCTCTGGCCACTAGAAGCACAGAAAAAAAATCTGCTTTTTTTCACGTCCAAAGTAACTTCATGAAAGAGAACAAATGATTAGATCAAAACAAACTGTAGTGATTACAGAGTTAGGGGAAAAAATGCAGTTGTATTATTTTGATATTTCTAAGGAACTATTTATATGAAGCAAATAAGTATATGAATTGCGTTTGTACTATAAGTAAGTAGCGTAGGTGCCATATTTGGTTTTTTATTTCATAATATTCTTTTATTTATACATTTAGAAGTTTTGTTTAATTTATTATTATCATTATTATTATATTTTTATTATTATATTCAATTAGCCAACATATAGTACATCATATTTGATGGCCACTGACAGACCTGAATGGCTTTTCCAAGAATCCACTTGAACTACATTCTTTTTTTAATTCATTCTCTTCCTAAGAGAATCAGATTTCAATATATTTGCTTACTTCACATTGTTTTTATCACAGTCGTGCTGTTACCACTCATATCAGTGAGTTCAGGCTTCTGAAGAAATACTTGGTTTTGTTGTTCACAGACTTAAGTTTGGTTCTTGCCTCTATTGCAATGGGGAAAATGTCGTCATATCACTGATTCCATTTTTCCTACTCTCCTCAATTGTGTTCATGTGCTTGGAATTCAATAAATATTTTTTTACTTTTGGCTCTTTTTTCTCTCCACAACCTTGGAAGATGCTCTCATCCACTACTTTATAGAATTACAAGGAGCCACAAACTGAGGGCTTCAGAGGGGGTGAGGGACTGGGCTAGGCCGGTGATGGGTAGTAAGGAGGGCACATGTTGCATGGTGCACTGGGTGTTATACGCAAGTAATGAATTATGGAACATTACATCAAATACTAAGGATATACTGTATGATGACTAACATAACAATAAAAAATTATTATTAAAAAAAAGAATTACAAGGAGCCATCACGTAAAAACTTCCTTAAGTTTCTTTCTTACTCTACCCCAGAAATTCATGTCTTCTATTTATTTCTTACTGTTGTCTCTGTGGAAGAAGTGTTTCTCCTCCTGTTATAACTAATCCCTCTAGTTGCACTGGTTCATTTACCATTTGATTCATTTAGGGACTTACCTATATCACTTATTTTCTGCTTTTTTTCTGAATCTTTAAACTCTCCTCTGTACCTTTCCCTCTATGTATTCTTCTGCAATGCAAACAATCTTGATGACTTCTTATTTGCTAAATCGAAAGGACAATTTTCAGTTCTGATTCTGTATGAACTTTGACACTGTTGATCTCCTATGCCTCTCTTGGACGCTTCTTTCTTTTCCTAATTTTCCCAACTCCTGACTTTCCCTTATCTCCCACCTGCCTCAGTATCCTTCCCCACATCTTCCTCCTTCTTATATTTCTCTCTATTCTTTTTCTGGATATTCTCACTAATTTATACTTTCAACAGCATTGCTATGGAGATAACTCCATATACTTATCTCCAAAACTTATCCCTTTGTTTAGGACTTAATTATATCTACCTCCTGGACTTGTCATACAGAAGTTTCTCAGGAATGTTAAGCTCAAAATGTTCCAGGCACATCTGTCATCTTATCTCATCTCTAAAAACTTCTGGTGTTCTTTGTCTCATTTGGTGATACCATCATATTTCTAACTCAGGATAGCATTTTTAATCATCAACTCCTCTCCTCCCCTCATTCTCCAGACAGCTAATCCAATGGTCCCATTAGTATAAGCACTTGGGAAGCTTGCAAAAATTTGGAATCCAGAAATAGTGATTCAGCAGGTCTGAGATGTGACCTAGGAATTTATAGGTTCAGCAAGCATCCCAGGTGATTCTGATGAATTGGATCTTTGATCTACACCTTAAGAAAACATTGACCCAAAGGGCAGTCTTGCTGATTCTGCCTCTCAAAGACAACTTGGATCAGTTCTTTCCTTTTATTCCCACTGCTCAAGCTCCCACCTGTTTTGCATGAAGTAATGAAGTAACTTCCAACAAGGTTTTCTACTTAAACCAAAGGTGATATTCATGTTACTTCTCTTACCAAAACCCACCAGTAGCTACCTACCGGGATAATTAGCCTCAAAATGTTTAATGTCAAGTTTCAAGCCTTCTAGATAATAAGTTCAAGCTCATCTTCAACTACATATTCTTTGACATCACTTGAATTCCTAGACTTAAAAAAAAAATCCCCTTCATATTCCTGGAGCTTTGTCATAACATACTGTTTCCTCAGCCTGAACTGGTCTGGTAAATTCACATGCTCTTCTTGCCTGAAATTCCCATAGACCCTGCATATTCAGCAGTCCTCCTTAGCTGCCACCCTTTCAGACCATTTATTTTCATTTTGGCTTGTATTTTAGGGCTGGTGTATCTACTTGTCTCTCGGCTATCATACAGTAAAAAGTACATATTCACGTTGTAATTGTAAACAATGTATTTCACCTTTCTGAGCCTGTTTCTTCCCCTATAAGATTAAAAGAATAATATACCTTGCAGTAGAGATGTGCTCAATAAATTCAATAAAATAACTGTATTAATGAGCCCAGTAATATCTAATAAACACTCTTCTTTCCCTCTCTCCTTTCCTCTTTTTAACTCGTTTCCCTTTTGCCTTTGTCTCCATATGCACATCTTTCTTCTATTCTCCCTCTTTTCTTGCCTGTTCTCTTTCTTTTCCACTCTCCTCTCTTCCTTTGTTTTTTTCTCCCTAATTTGCTTTCTTGTTTCTCTTCCTTTCCGAGTCCCATGTATCACCTGGCACAATGTTTTATACGTTTGATGCTCTCTAAAGACATCTTCGATTTTTTTGGTGAATTGAGTCTAATGATTACATAGCTGTCAGAATGAGCCAATATGATTGGAAATGCTTAGTGAAATTTATGCTATATACATACTATGCATAAACAAATCTGTGCATTGTGTTATGATCAGATATTTTCCAGTACTTGTACAGAGAAATGCTTTGCATGTTGAAGTAATTCCATAAAAGTCACAATATTAAAAAAAACTCTATTTATTTTGCCTAATAATGGATGGTTGTATTTTTCTTAATATTAGGAACAACAAAACCATATCCTGCTGATATCGTAGTTCAGTTCAAGGACATATATGCACTCATGGGCCAAAATGTGACATTAGAGTGTTTTGCACTTGGCAAGTAAGTATGCTTATGTTTTTTATTAATATATGTAGAAATATATTAATTTTTGTACCATTTTAGGAAATAAATGATGTAATTCTTTAGCTATGTACTAACAAAGTAATTGGCTTTGAAGTGTGGAACCTAAGCTTTTATTATTTCCTATTTAAAGTCCTGTTCCTGATATCCGATGGCGGAAGGTCCTAGAACCAATGCCAAGTACTGCTGAGATCAGCACCTCTGGGGCTGTCCTCAAGATCTTCAATATTCAGCTAGAAGATGAAGGCACATATGAATGTGAGGCTGAGAACAATAGAGGAAAGGATAAACACCAGGCAAGAATTTATGTTCAAGGTAGACATGTTATTTCCATTTTTTAAAATAAATTGCCTCAATATCGTACTTATAGCCATTTCCATAGTTGAAAAGTAAGTATATAATGAATAATAGTTTAGAAACAGTGATGTATATTACATTATGCAAGAAGAGAAAATATTTATCTTATGTCTAATTAAGTCTCAAATATGACTTATAGGATTTATGAACTTGTACTATTACCATCATACTAACATCAGTGGATTGGTAGTAGTATCCTTGATAATTTCCAGAAAACACAAGTAACTTGTATATTCCCTTCATTCTTCTTTTTTTCCAATACCTTTTTATTTGTAGAAGAAACTATGCATTATGACTTGGTCCAAGCCACTGGCTTGCAAACTTGTATATGCTTCAAAATCACCTGGAGGGCTTGTTAAAACACAGATAGCTGGTTCCCAGAGTTTCTGAGTTACAAGTTCTATTTAGGGCCCAAGATTTGTATTTTTAACAAGGTCCTAGGAATGCTACCAGACCAGGAACCAAAATTTGAGAACCACTGCTCTAAGGAAACATTTTTTTTTTTTTTTGGACACAATTTTCTTGGCACAAGTGTTTGATTGAGACACATTGAAATAAACATATTTAGGAGGATAGAATGTTTTTTTCAGGGAACACTTGAAACTTTTCAGACTGAAATCAGTTCTATAATGTTCCACAATATAAAACTTACAGGTCACAACCAAGTAAATGTCTCAGGCTTCAGTAAGACCATTCATTTAAAGGATAAGCATACATTGAGTGTCTACTCAGCGGCACACACTATGACAGGAACAAGGAGAAGTAGATAGAGACATACTCTCTTGTCCTTGAGGTATTCATACTGTATTCATACTCTATACAAAACCTCCAAATTTACACAAGTATGCACAAATAAACATACACTTCTACACACATGCATATGCACACACACAAACATACATAATTATAAAGAAAATTATGAGAGTGCACTATGGAAATTTACACAGGATATTGGTGAAGTGCCTGGTGAGGGGTACCTTAGCCACGCTGGGAAGATGAATGATAGGAAAAACTGGAGGTATTCTTAGCCAAACTGGAATACCAGAATGAGGAGACAGCTTATGGCCCCTACCCAGAGCCCGGGCTGCTGTCTCTACAGGGATGAAGTAAGTGCCTCCAGGGGCCTAGCAGATGCATCCTCACCACCATCATCTCATAGAATCCAGCAGGATTAGGCTGATTTTGCCTTCACCCTGTTTGTTTCTTTTGGCATGAAAGCCACAGCCTCTAGTCCTCCCTTATCACCTGAACTTTAACACCCACACAGTTCGGCATGTGTCCTGCTCCGTCCCCGCCTCCTCCCCATCCCCAACTTCTGAAACCTTTGCACTGCGCTTTCTATAACCCACAGTCTGCTATCGTCACAATCCCCTATATTCTCAACTTCTACACAACTGCTACTCTGAACTTCTCACCCTAACTAGAGCGTGGGTCTCCCTTAAAGACACTGCTTCCTCTCAAGCAGTGGCTAATTTTTCTTTCACAGCTCTCATCCCCTTTGACTTGTAATATAACTGCTCTTCTTGCTCCTCACATCATTTCTAGACTATCTTCCTTTTTTCCTTTAAATATCCGGTTAACAATCTATCTGGACAACGCCCCTTGTTTCTTTAAAGTTTTTACTGTTGGCAGGTCTTACAAACTAGAACACTACTCTTGGCATTCTTAGTGACATCAAAATCAACTTAGTCTATGACTACTTTTTTAGTAGTTTGCCTCTCAGTTCTATTGAGCTCCTTTTCTCTAATGATCTTTTTTTACTCTACCTCAGCAGCCCACTCCCACAGTTACACTTTAGACCTCATTGTTACCAAAAACTATAATCCCTTTAGAATTTCAATCTCACACATTTCTTTCACTACCCACTAGCTCCTATCTTTCCAGTTCATTCTCTCTAATACCCTGCAACTCTACCAGGAACCATGATCAATTAATCTGACAATGCTTTAACTTTCTTTCACATCCCTAAATCTGTGGTCAGTCATTATTATTCCCCTGACCACCCTCCCAGTGCACTCACCATTCTCTACCATGCTTTACTACCTTTATAAAAGGCTAACCCTGGAAAAGTCTAGCTCTCTGCCTAGCAGTGCCTGAACCCAGGAACTTACGTATGACTTGAGATAAACACTAGTATGCTGATTACTTCATTTTAAATTAGTGTTCACTAACTTCAGGTGGGTCCTTAGTGTTGCCTGGTAATTGTACTACATTTCCCAAGGTCCACTTAGGTCCACTTATCCCACTCTCTTAGATGATCTTCTCATGCTTTCACAATTTCCTTTAAACACTTAACACCTCCTCCTCCAACCTTATGCTAAGCTGATAACTTGCCTTCTTCTTTGACAGAGATAATGAAAGATCAAATTAGAACTTCCACAAACTCCCACCCCACATCTACCCAGTACTGGCATCTTTACCCCTATCTCTTATTGCTATGGATTCAGCTGTTGTCTGAAGCCAACACCTCCACTATGTGTTTGATTCTACCCTCCTACTTCCTTAAGGCTGTTGTTCCCGCAATTCCCTCTCCCTACAGCAAAAGCAATCTTTTTTCTTCACTGGATCGTTCCCATCAGTGTATAGTGGCTTTTGTTCTTCCTTCTTAACTCTGGCTACTGCTCCATTTCCCTTCTTTTTGTCTCTCCTAAAAAGGTAAGACAAATATTAACAGACTCGTCTATACTTTCTAAAAATGTTGTTTTCAATTTTTCTTCTTTTTTAGATGCACTCTTATTTAATTTTCATCCCTACTTCTCTGCTGGAATCTTTCTTTTCATGACCACCAATAACATCATGTTGCTGAAGTGGATGGCCACTTCTGAGCTATATTTTACTTGATCCAACAGCAGCAGTCACCACCATGGACCCTGCCCTCCTCCACCATTCACCCTCTGTGCTTGGTATCTGGAACCTACAGTTTGCTAACATCCTGGTACACCACTTGCATTCTCCTCCTCACTCCATGCCCTTTTGAACATGAGAGCAATCAGGATTTGTCTCTGAAAGTCTTCTCGATTTCATTCATAACCTTCAAGAATTCATTGATCATCAAGTCTTTAATTAGGCTCTACACCCTGAAAATTCTGACCCAGACACCTCCCCTGAACTCCAGGCTTGTGTATTCAGTACACCAACAAAATTCACTTGATACATATCAAGTATGCATGGATGGCCTCCTTAAGTGAGGAAAATTCTGGTTAGACTCTTACATTTGTTAAATAAAACTGTAACTCCACCAGGTTTCTATAGCTTACAGATCTGTTTTTATTCATACATATTAAGAAAACTGCATTCCAGGTTCTTAGCAGAGTTCTAAACTGTCTAATATCTAACTCCTTAGAAGAATCAAGGTAACAGAGCAGATCTTTATAAGGGAATATTATAAAGCGAGCTATTATTTCTCCTTTACTAATCAAGGGCACTCGGTTTTTCTCTTTTGGTCTAATCAAACAACCATAAAGTTACATAATTAAATTGTAGATAGAATGTATCAACTTGATTCAGTTATTTAGTGTTCTCATTGCATTTTTTAATGTGATATTTTGTGTCACTTGTTTGAGGCCAAGGCAGGGAAGGTATTCTTGTTTTATTGCCAAGACTGTATACAAAAATAAAACCTCTATCAATTAACATAATGATATTTAATTTTTATAACTACATGTTACAAAAATATAATGATAAGTGAAAACATACTAAATCGGATTATAGTACTATAAATATATATATACATGTAACATTGATGGGGTTCCGTGAGATCATAAAATTGTTTTATTTTCTTTTTTATTTATATGCATTAAACACTTTCTATAAGTTATGTATATTATTTTGTCATAAAATGTATATATCAAAGTTTTCTTTTTCAAAGAAAATAAAATACTCCCTCCACTCAGGTTTCTGTCCTCCTACCTCCTTCTTTATTTTATATTAACTTGTTTACTTACATTTATTTAAACTACTTAACTTAAAGAACTTAAATGCTCAAAAGATTATCACATTGTTCATTTGCTTACTCTCCAGAAATGTATTTTCTTTTGGAAATACCTAGCATTTTTCTTTAGGTACCAGAAGATCAGGTCATCGATTTCACTCAAGCATAGGTTTCAGCAATTGTAGCTACTGTATAATCAAGCCATTTTTCTAATCCTACAGTAAGATGTGGCAATGGTCGCTAGCTGAAAGTAACATTGAAAGGAGGATACCTGAGGGAGTGGAAAAAAATATGATTCTTCATTCTAAAAGGGAAGACATAATGTCACGGTCAATGAAGACATCATCCTGTAAAATCTTAATTATCATTTTGGAAGATTTAAGTTATAAGAAAAAGATCAATTACTTTAGTGTTATTCATGAATTAGCTCTCTAACAAAACATGGTTCACAAAGAAACATAATTATGAACTGAGTTATAGTTACTTCATGTTGAGACCGTGTAGGATAAAGTCTACCTGCAGACCTATAGAAATACAATTTCAGGGGCGCCTGGGTGGCACAGCGGTTAAGCGTCTGCCTTCGGCTCAGGGCGTGATCGCAGCGTTATGGGATCGAACCCCACATCAGGCTCCTCTGCTATGAGCCTGCTTCTTCCTCTCCCACTCCCCCTGCTTGTGTCCCCCCTCTTGCTGGCTGTCTCTATCTCTGTCAAATAAATAAATAAAATCTTAAAAAAAAAAAGAAATACAATTTCGAAGGATCTAACACTGATTTTATGGCATATATGATATCTGGTGTATTCTCCAGAAGGTCAACTAAATGTAATATTTGTATTCTTGAGATTATTACGAGTGTTGAGATTTGCGTTTGACATTTACAACGTTCTTTACTTTTCAGCATTTCCCGAGTGGGTAGAACACATCAATGACACAGAAGTGGATATAGGAAGTGATCTCTACTGGCCTTGTGTGGCCACAGGGAAGCCCATCCCGACAATCCGATGGCTGAAAAATGGATATGCGGTATGTATGTTCAGTTGTTTTGCAGTTCTGGAGTCCATGTTCAGGCAACATTTCCAGTGGTCCTGGGATAATTTAGCAAGAGAGTCAACAGAGTAAGGGTATTTGGGCCCTGAAATAAAAAAGTCTTCTAAAAAAGGGCAAACAAGAAAGTAAGCATAAAGTATCTTCTTTCATCTTAATCAACTTTCTGCAATCTTATGTCTACCTTCTCTCTCTTTCTCTCTCCTTATTTTTCCCTTTGTTCCACATTTTACCCTTCTTCCTATTCATCCATCTCTACTACCTGATATTGTCCTCTCTTTTTTTTCCACTGTTTCCCTGACCCCACAGAAACAGAGGTAAGAGGGAAGGTTGTACCTTTAGCCCTGGGGACAAGTAGCAGCAGTGGGGCCTTTCTCCACCTTCCCTCTTTAATCTCCCAGCTGGGCCACGAGGGAAAAAGTGGACTCTCAGCTCTGTAGGATGAATAGAACAAGAGCCACTGGGCATGGTAAGTGGGTTTTTCTTTCCCATGCCATGAAAAGCTTACCCCATTTGTCTTACTTAACAGTGGGGGCAAAATAATGTATCTAAATGAAAAGTCAAACAAGCCCAAACCTAAATAAAATGTTATATTATATTAAAGTTTATCAAGGAAATGTATTTCACTTTGTGTTCTTTTCAGTATCATAAAGGGGAATTGAGACTGTATGATGTGACTTTTGAAAATGCTGGCATGTACCAGTGCATAGCTGAAAACACACATGGAGCCATTTATGCAAATGCGGAGTTGAAGATCTTGGGTCAGTATCATTTCTAGTTTCTGTTAATGTTCAGCAAGAAAGCAGTGCACTCAACAATGGTCATGGGATTTCTGTAGATCATATTTTATTATTTCTTGAATTGCTAAAGTTAAAAACTTTCAAAATGGGGTTTGGAACAGGATGATATTATTGTTTTATTTTCTTTCTTTCAGTAGAGAACAGCAAATAAGTTAGAGGCAATATAGAGTACAATAGTCTTAAAAAATTTTTAAGCAAACTTAACACGTGCCAGTTTTTCTCTTTCAGTGTTGTTCTCTCCTGTGTCTGGGCTGTTAAATATCGCCTGAAAATCACATTGTAATGATTGATGCTTCTGCAACCTATATGACCCAGGCTCAGATGGATCTTGAGCCCTTGCTAGTTTTAGTAGTCTTTAGATCTCATGCCTGGCAATTGCCATTTAAAATCTTTAGGACATTCCTCAAGCTCTTTACTCCACCCTGACTCCTACTTTAGTATTGCTTTCTTAGTCCTCCATGAAAATTAAAACCCTTTGAAATAAAATATTTCAGTTTCCCATCCCTCATTCAAAAGTATCTAAATCTTTACTACACTTGCCCTTTCATATTCTCCATCCAGAGGAGTAAGTATCTGTCCTTTCCAAAGACAGGCATAACTCATATTATTTCACTTCACAAATATTGCGTTTTTACAAACTGAAGGTTGGTGCCAACCCTGCCTGAAAAGCAAATCTATAGGTGCTGTAGTTCCAACAGCATTTGCGTACTTTGTGTCTCTGCGTCACGATATTTCAAACATTATCATTGTATTATATTTGGTATGTTGATCTGTGATCATTGGTCTTTGATGTTACTACTGTAATTGTTTTCGGTCTCCATGAACCACACTCATATAAGTAGTGAACCTAATCAATAATTGTGTGTTCTGATTGTCCCACCAACTGGCCTTTGCCCCAAATCTCTCCCTCACCTCGGGCCCCCTATTCTCTGAGACACAACAATATCGAAATTAGGCCAATGGCCTCTAAGTGTTCAAGTGAAAGAAAGAGTCAGACATCTCTTACTCTCACACAACAGCTAGAAATGATTAAGCTAGTGAGGAAAGAATATCAAAAGCTGAGAGAGGCTGAAAGCTAGACCACTAGTACTAACCGGTTAGCCAAGTTGTGAATGCAAAGGTAAAGTTCTTGAAATTAAAAGTGCTACTCCCGTGAACACATGAATGATAAGAAAGCAGAACAGCCTCATTGCTGATATGGAGAAAGTTTAGTGGTCTGAAGAGATCAGACCAGCCACAATATTCCCTTAAGTCAGAGCTTAATCCAGGGCAAGGCTCTAACGCTTCAATCCTGTGGAGGCAGAGAGAGGTGCGGAAGCTGCAGAAGAAAAGTGTGAAGCTAGCGGAGGTGGGTTCATGAGGTTTAAGGACGGAAACTGTCTCTATACCATCACAAAGCAAAGCGAAGCAGCAACGGCTGTGTAGAAGTTGCAGCAAGTTACCCGGAAGATCGAGCTGAGGTAATGAAGGTGGTTACACTAAACAGACTTTCAATGTCGATAAAATGCCCTATCGTGGAAGAAGATGCCATCTAAGATTTTAAGAGCTAGAGAAGAGGGGTAAATGCCTGGTTTCCCAGCTTCACCGAACAGGCTAACACTCTTCTTGGGGGCTAAGGCACCTGGTGACTTTAAGTTGAAGCCAAGGCTTATTTGGCATTCTGAAAATATAGGGCCATTAAGAATTACACTACATCTAAACTGCCTGGGTTCTGAATGTTTTGTTGCCATCCAACAAAGCCTGGGTGACAGCACATATGCTGACAACATGGCTTATGGAGTATTTTAAGCCTTCTGTTGAGAAATACTGCTCAGGAAAAAATGAGATTTCTTTCAAAATATTCCTGCTCCTTGACATGGCTCCTGGTTACCCAAGAACTCTGACGGAGATGTACACGAGATGAATGTTGTTTCATGCCTGCTAACACAACATTCATTCTGCAGCCCATGGATCAAGGAGCAGTTTTGACTTTCAAGTTTTATTATTTAGGAACTATATTTCATAAGTCTCTAGGTGTCACAGATGGTGAATTTTTTAATGCATCTGAGCAAAGTAAGTGGAAAAACTTCTGAAAATGAGTCACTATTCGAAACACCATTAAGAACATTCATGATTCATGGGAAGATGTCAAAATATCAACATAGACAGGAGTTTGGAAGTTGATTCCAACCCTTATGGATGACTTTGAGGGGTTCAAGATTTCAGTGGAGGAAGCAACTGTAGATATGGTGGAAATAGCAAGAGAACTAGAATTAGAAGTGGAGCTTGAGGATGTGACTGAATTGCTACAAACTTATGATAATACTTGAGTGGATGAAGAGTTGCTTCTTATGGATGAGCAAAGAAAGTGGCTTTTTGAGATAAAATCTATTCTTAGTGAAGATGCTGTGAAGACTGGTGAAATGACAACAAAGGAATTAGTTGATCAACTCACTTGATAAAGCAGCCATAGGGTATGAGAGGATTAACTCTAATTTTAAAAGAAGTTCAATTGTGGGTAGAATGCTATCAAACAGCATCACATGCTGCAGAGAAATCTTTCATGAAAGGAAGACTCAATCAATGGGGAAAACTCCGATGTCATCTTTTTTTAATAAATTGCCACAGATGCCCCAACTTTCAGCAACTATCACCCTGATCTTTCAGCAGCCACCAGCATGGAGGCAAGATCCTCTACCAGCAAAAAGATTGTGACTAGCTGAAAGTTTGTATGATGATTAACACTTTTTAGCAATGAAGTATTTTTAAATTAAGGTATGTACATTGTTTTTTTAGGCATAATGCCACTGCACACTTAATAGACTATATAGTGTAGTGTAAACATAACTTTTATATGTACTGGTAAGCAAAAAAACCTCATTTTACTCACTTATTGTGATATTTGTTTTATTGGGGTGGCCTGGAACCTAACCTGAAATATCTCTGAGGTGTGCCTGTAATCCCTTTACCTCTGCCCTATAGTCATTGCTTCTCACTTACCTTACTTGACATGAACAGGTATCTCTTCTCCATGTGCATACATGTGTTCATATTTCTCATGCTGCCTCTTCCTCATGTTTTATTCTTGAATTCTTTGCACCTTTGTCTTTAGTGACTCCATGCTTTTATACCTCCCAGATTATTTCTTCTCAATCACTTTCATTTTCTCCTCTTTACCCCTCCCTCTGCTCAGTTAGAAATCATGCCCTCTCCCAGAGTTTCTTCTATGGTTCCATTCTATTCTCTTCCTCCCCTTTTCATATATTCTATATTATTAGTCCTAAATTATTATTTTTAAATTTTTAAAAACCCTGAATAATTTCTTCTTCTCCTCCCATTAACTATCAATGATTCTTTAATTTATATCACTGGCCCAGATTTTTATCCTTAGCTTCAAGCTCAACGTAAAGATTCCTAATAGAAATTTTCATCTGGTAATCTCACAGATAACCCAAACTTAGCGTGCCTGAAGCTGAATTCATTATCTCTCACCCACATCCACATCGGCTCCTGAAAAATTCTGTCCTATAGAATGACACAATTCACTGCATCCTTTCTTCCTATTATATCTACTAAATTTCTCAATGTTACTCCATAAATCTCACATTCTCCTTACTTTGATTACAACTACTTTAATTAAGGTCTTAATGTATTATGTCCTTTTCATTTTATTTGAAGTAGCTGTCATCAGCTTTAGTCATATGAATCTAGGTAGCCAGGCTTTCTCTTTTACAACCAAAAAGATTACCAGAAAGACAAAGCAGTGACTCAGTATGGCCTATTTTATTATTGCTACACCAAAGGGAAATTCTTTCAACATTGTTATCACTACAAATTGAGTGACACTGAGAGAATATGAAAGGAAATGAGATAATTGCAAGAAAGTATTAAAGAAAATTGCCTTTAAAAAGAGTTGAGGCTGGGACACCTAGGTAGCTCAGTTGGTTAAGTGTCTGACTCTTGATTTTGGCTCAGGTTATGATCTAAGGGTCATGAGATTGAGCCCCATGTCAGGCTCTGCACTGCATGGGGAGTCTGCTTAAGATTCTCTCCCCTAATCCCTCTGCCCCTCCCCTGCAAGCTCTCTCTCTCTCTAAAAATAAATAAATAAATAAATAAATAAATAAAAATAAAAAAAGTTGAGGCCTTCTTAATTTTAATTTTCCCTGCCTCTCATTATAATGCTGAGGATCAAATTTCATTGATTGCCCCTAAAGTAAAAATTCCTTGCTAATATATTTAATCTAGTTTATTTGGGTATTTAGCAAACATTCAGTTTAGGCTTCATACCATATTACTTTGGTATGAAGTGCAATAAAATCATTTTGACTCATACAAGATATGAGGTGAATTTAAATGCTTTCCCAAATGTTAACTTTCTGTTTTTTGTAAAAATGTGTTTATCATCATACATTACAAAATTATATGAAGATTCAACAGCTTAGGCTGAACAATCTCTCCATATCCAAGCACAAAATCTTTTAATAATTTAATGACTATTATTTTAGTAGTTAAATAGCATTTTCAGCCTGAGAGCAATGTTTCTGGGCATCTTTATATTTGTTTCCATCTATTTTTGTTTATTACCTTTAGAAATAGTGCTTCTCTCTCTCTTTTCCTTCATTATCTAGATAATTCATTTATTCATCCACCAATTATTTTTTGAGAACTTTTTCTACCCCCAGATACTATTCTTTTAATAGATGCAGTAAAGAACGAAAGAGACAAAAAAATGCATGTCCTCTTCTTAGTTGGAGGAAAAATATTCCCTTATTTTTTCCCACTTCTAAAATACATAGGGGGACACCTGGGTGGCTCAGTCAGTTAAGCATCTGCCTTCAGCTCAGGTCATGATCCCAGGGTTCTGGGATTGAGTCCCATATCGGGCTCCCTGCTCAGTGGGGAGCCTGCTTCTCCCTCTGCCTGCTGCTCCCCCTGCTTGCGCGCTCTCTCTCTGACAAATAAATAAATAAAATCTTTTTAAAAAATGAAGTAAATAAAATGTACAGGAACATAGTCTAGATTCTGTCACTATAAATTCAAATATTAGTTAAGTATGAAGTCATTTAAACAACTGTACCAAATCAACTACTTCATTAAAACTTAACTGACTCAAGAAAAATTCTCATTTCTAGATGAATTTAGATTTTTAAAATATAATCCCATTAAATTTTCTCTCATATTTGATGAGCAGTGTGTCACCCAAAATATCTATGGAGCCTATGCAAAATACCACACCCTGTGGTAGGTATACAACACAAGTTGGTTAGTTACTTATTTATTTATTGCCAGTTATCAAAACTCAGACTAAAGGAACAATGGGATGAGTTAAATCCTTGCCATCAAACGTGTGTCCCACAGAGCAGCACCAGCAAGAGCAACACCTGGGAACTTGGTGGAAGTGCTGAAACTCAGGTTCACCCCATGCCTACTTAATCAACGTTTTATGAAGATCATCAGATTATTTTGATGCACAGATAGAATTTGAGAATCACAGGACTAGAGGATGAAGAGTCAATATCTGGATAAAGATACACATGGGCCTAGAAAAGCCTCCCAAAAGGACACAATTACATGCAGATGATTGGATGTGTAAAAATAAATGGATGGGATCCCCCCGAAGTCTGCTAAAATACAAGGAGGTTGAGAAATGAGCCAGATGTGTGGGACCTAAGGAAAAATAGAGCATGTCATCAATGAAGTAACCTTTAATGAGACTTTATATCCTATTTTCATAATTATTGCTCTACACTTTGATGTAAGGGGAAGCCCTAGCTATAGCATTTTCCCCTCAATTGCATCCATCACTCCCATAGCTGTTTGCAGGTAGGTCTGCCTGAAGGCAGAAATCTTTTTATTTTGGTATCTCATGATGTCTGCACACAGTTGGTGCTCAATTAATGTGTGCATGGTGAAGGAAGAATCATTGTTTAATGAAGAGAGCATGCTTGCAAATCACAAGAAAATTGATTCAATTGTGAGTCCTACCTGATACTGCCTCTGGTAACTTTGGCAAATTATATAATTATAACAGATAATCAGTTTTCTCATTTGTACACTGGAGGCAATTCACTGAAAGTGTGGTTGAGAGTAGTGATTATGACCATATGTCAATATCAATAATGTGCTCAAATTCCTCCAGCCTTTCACTTAACTTCCCGTGTGCAATTGAGTCAAACAAATTAGATGGTACCTTCAAGGCGTGTATACTGATTGTAACTAAAATTTATAATAATCCTGTTATCACTAAGATTTGTATATTTAAAATGGGTGAATTTTATAAGTAAAATATACCTCAATAAAGTTATTAAATAAAAGAAAAAATATTAATACTAGGTATGGAATGTCTATTGGTTATATCTGATAATATTTGGTGAGATTAATCTTTTTTGTTCATTATTAATCAAGAGAATAAAAGACGCTATAGAAGAAATACGGGTGGTTTTTTTTTCTTTTTAATGAAAGAGAAAAATAATAATTTATTTCCTTTTAGCTTTGGCTCCAACTTTTGAAATGAATCCTATGAAGAAAAAGATCTTGGCTGCTAAAGGAGGAAGGGTTATAATTGAATGCAAACCTAAAGCTGCACCTAAACCCAAATTTTCGTGGAGTAAAGGGACAGAGTGGCTTGTCAATAGCAGCAGGTCAGTTCAAAAATTAGAAATCCAATTGCGATTTATGTTTGGCAAAGTTCATTTTAAAGACGACTTTAAAGAGGACTAATGTAAATGTTGGTTGTTCTAACTTTTCTCAACAAAAGACATCCTAATTCTAAGATAAACAGAGGGACTTAGTCTTCACTCTTATTATCCATTATAATCAGGGTTCAGTTTTTAGGTTTCTGTAATTTATAAGGAATTTAGAAAATTGAGACTCAGAAATTTTTGGTAAATTGCCCAAGGCCTCAGGAAAAAAATGAACGATGGGAAATAAAATATGATCTCTGGCTTATTTTTCCCCTAACAAGGGCTTCTGTATCCATTTATATTTGTTTTAATTTTATGCAGTTAGCCTATTAAATATTTCAATAGGAAAATTTTTTTTAAAAGGTGACTTCAAAAAATAAATCACCCCTTCCCATCTTTTTAAATAAACAGGAATTTCTCATCTTCCTAACAAGTAAACCATTACCAGCTTTAAGATAAAACATAAAACATGTGACTTGCATAGTTTATTTAAAAGCCACACTGAATGATTTCTTTAAATTTCCTAGAAGAAGATATGGTAATACTGAGTACTAAAGTATTCAACTGAGTGCTAAAGTACAGAGAAAAGAAAGTCAGGATAGGAAATGGGATGCAAAAGTAAGAGAGAAGGAAATATTACAGGCAGTGAAAGAAGCATGTACAAAGGGCCTGGGGCAGAGAGTATAGGATGGTGAAGAATGTAAGACCTAAAATCAAAATGGTTTGTCCTTAGAGAAAAATGGAGTAGAGTTTTAAGAGATGAGACATAATCAGATCATCAATAATGTTTTTTGCTAGGGGGCTTGAACCTCATCTTTCAGTAATGGCACCTGTCTAAAGGTGTAAATAAGGGAGGAAAACATAGATTTTGCCTATTAAAGGAATTTTCTAACAAAAGTGTATAAAAGATACTCTTCACAACAATCCAAAAAAGTAGGTAAGATAGGTATTATCATCTCTATTTTGATGTACCTAAAGGGTGGAAAGGTTAAAGTAGCCTTTTGAAAGTATATTGATAATCTCTAAACTGAAACTTGAACCTGTGGAATGAACCCATGCCAACACAGTTCTCTTCTTGGATGATCATGAGTATGGTGCTGTATGGGACAGAGATAGGTTGGCTGGGGGAGAGGGAGTGCACAGGGACAGCAGTTATTTCCCTGAACACATTAACTTTTAAAGGGAATATGCTTGACTAAGTTTTTAAGACTTTAGCAAAATGATGCTAGAAGAATCAGTGTTAAAGGAAGAATTAATTTTGACTTTCTGATGAAACATTAACAATCAGACAATGAGCAATGCAGAGACTGTGATCAAAAGGCAGTCCCATTTCTAGGTACTTACTCCTGCAACAAACTTGTGGCATAGCATTCCCCCTTAGCCCCACCATTAACTCTCTCCCCTAAATGGAAAAAAAAAAAAAATCTTGCTCTGATTTTGATGAGCACCAATGCTATGTTACAAGCCTCTCCAACCAAGGATTTCTCAGAACCATGTTTCATGGACTTGTTTTTCCTAAATATCAACATGTGTTCAAAAAAGGAAAAGAAAGGTCTAGCTTACTCTTTTAATCCTGTCGAATATTTTTAGTCTTTGAATCAAATTGTGTTACTTCTTGACAAAAGAGTCTATAAATCCAATTTTTGCTCACTACTTTAAGCCATTAATATTTCAGGTTATAAGCACCACTTTATAATAGATGTGGTATTTCATTTAAAAATAAAGTCAAATGTTATACAATAGTATGCATAAAGAAAAGTTCAACTAATAACTTATTTTTAGAGAAAAAACTATTTATGTTTAAAAATAATATTCAAGGAGTAACTTGAATAACTGTCTTTAAGCCTAACTGTAATCTCATTCTGGCTAATATAATTACAAAAAATGTTTCCACATTACAAAGTTATTATAAGCACTTGATTAGTGTCTTGTAAAATGGTTTATGCAATATTTCCAATCAGTTGAGAGGACACATAAATCTTGAGGAATTGTAATTAGGTTCTCAATTGTGATGATTTTACTTTGGGCTAAATGATATACTTTCTACAACAGAATTTATTTGTAGTTGTTTATTTCATATTTGATGGGCTATTATCATCTCTAAAGTGATCTTTATCTGAGCCATTTATATGAGAGTATCTCCAAAATTCTTTTCTTCTCTAGAGTTAGTATGCTTTAACAGTTAATGAATAAGGTGGAAAGATAAGTTAATGAGTAAAACCGAAGTATGTCTGATGGAATGCATATTAGGAGAGAAAATCTTGGAAGCGGTATGGGATAGGGTGTGCCAGAACAGCAGCAGTGCCATGTGCATGCTCATGTGTGCATGCATGCATATAATACTAGCTAGAATTATTTAGCAATGCTTTGCTGAAGGTGAAAAACCCTGTGCGATTGTCAAGGTCTGAAAGGGAATCAAAGGACTGTGGCTGTTACTATGAGTGAGATGGAAAGTCACTGAGCAGAAGAGTGACATGGTGTGACTTATGTCACTTAGGTCTTCATGTCTGGCTGCTATGCTAAGAGACTATAGACAGGCAAGGGTAGAAGCAGGAGGCTGGTTAGGAACTACTGCAATAGTCCGCGAAAAAGATGAAGATGACTTTCTAAAACAATTTGTCAGTGCTGAAAAAGTATAAACAAAGGCTAGAATGTTTCATCTTAAAAAAATGTTACTGTCAAGTAATTTGTATAAAATGTAAAGGTCAAAAGATAGTGTTTGTAAGCTAAAACTGAATAACAAAATATTTCATTACATTAATTTTGTGAAGAACGTATTTCTTTCATTTGAATAGAATACTCATTTGGGAAGACGGCAGCTTGGAAATAAATAACATCACAAGGAATGATGGCGGTATCTATACATGCTTTGCAGAAAATAATAGAGGGAGGGCTAATAACACTGGCACTCTTGTTATTACAGGTAAGAAACCAGTTGATTCATACTGTTTTTTTTTTCTAGTTTAATAGTGCTTAGCTTCTAATATACTTTAAGACACGATTTCAGTGCTAAGCTTCTAAGACAGATCATGTACTGATAAGTTTCCATTTCAAAAGCCTTTGGGGCAAATATCTTGCTTAATGAAATTGTTCCTGGAATTTGAATCTGAAAACATCTTTTTCTCTTTGCTCAGATAAATTAAAATATATTGATTTTTATTCTTTTAATATGCCAGATAATAGGGTATCTAATATTTTCTTGAATTGTGCTTTCCTCCTTTTTAAAAAATGTATAGATCCCACACGAATTATATTGGCCCCAATTAATGCCGATATTACTGTTGGAGAAAATGCCACCATGCAATGTGCTGCTTCCTTTGATCCCGCCCTGGATCTCACATTTATTTGGTCCTTCAATGGCTATGTGATCGATTTTAACAAAGAGAACATTCATTACCAGCGGAATTTTATGGTATGTGCTTTAAGTTTCATCTTATTAACATTCCAGCGACCCCTATGTGTCTGCACTGCAGCTCCTATTACTATAATTATTTACGACACTGAAAAATGGCCCAAAAAAGCTTTTCATGGGTTTCCTTATATTAATTGTAGCACTCCTGAACCTTTGAAAAATGGCTAGCTATAGGTCTTCTGGTAGAGATAGTAATCGATAAATATTTATTGAGCGTTAGGTCTATTTTTCCCTTAGTTATAGTATCATTTTTATATTGATGTGTGCTGTGCCTCATTGTATCTGTGCTCTATGTTCTAGTGCCTTCTTGTTCATTTTAAATAAGGTAAGAGCATAGAACTTATCCTTTGTTATAATGGTGACTTTAAGGCATTTCTGTTATTCTTTGAGGTTAAGAAATAGACATGTATGTATGGGAGGGTTTGGAGAACTAGTGCATGTGTTTTTTAGGAGGGTTAAATGGATGTATTTTATTTTAAAATAGGAAAGCATACATGACACAAGTCCTATAATTAAGCATAGTGGTGTCCTTGTATAGAAATAAAGAAAATAGAGGAAAAAGACTGGGAAGTAATGCAGGAATACTGACTAGTGTAGGAACATCACTGGTATGAGATAGGACTGACTAGGTTGCAGTGAGCAGTTGACCCTTGAACAACATGGGTCTCAACTGCTAGGTCCACTTACACGTGGATTTTTTTCAATAAATACAATACTATAAATGTATTTTCTCTTCCTTACAGTTTTCTTAATAGCATTTTCTTTTCCCTAGCTTACTTTATTCTAAGAATACAGTGTATGATACATATAACATACAAAATATGTGTTTATTGACTATTTAACTATTATTAAAATTTCCAGTCAAAGGCATGGCTCTTAGTAGTTAAGTTTTTGGGTAGTCAAAAGTTATAAGTGGATTTTCAACTGTGTAGGGGGTCAGTGCCCCTAACTTCTGTATTGTTCAAGGGCCAGCTGTATTTAAAAGGCAAATTGGCCGCTGTTCCGACCTGCCTGTTCTCTAGAAGGGCAATTGGTTAGGAGCCTAAGACCTGCCTGTTCTCTAGAAGGGCAATTGGTTAGGAGCCTAAGACCTGCCTGTTCTCTAGAAGGGCAATTGGTTAGGAGCCTAAGACCTGCCTGTCCTCTAGAAGGGCAATTGGTTAGGAGCCTAAGACCTGCCTGTCCTCTAGAAGGGCAATTGGTTAGGAGCCTAAGACCTGCCTGTCCTCTAGAAGGGCAATTGGTTAGGAGCCTAAGACCTGCCTGTCCTCTAGAAGGGCAATTGGTTAGGAGCCTAAGACCTGCCTGTCCTCTAGAAGGGCAATTGGTTAGGAGCCTAAGACCTGCCTGTCCTCTAGAAGGGCAATTGGTTAGGAGCCTAAGACCTGCCTGTCCTCTAGAAGGGCAATTGGTTAGGAGCCTAAGACCTGCCTGTCCTCTAGAAGGGCAATTGGTTAGGACCCTAAGACCTGCCTGTCCTCTAGAAGGGCAATTGGTTAGGACCCTAAGACCTGCCTGTCCTCCAGAAGGGCAATTGGTTAGGACCCTAAGACCTGCCTGTCCTCCAGAAGGGCAATTGGTTAGGACCCTAAGACCTGCCTGTCCTCCAGAAGGGCAATTGGTTAGGACCCTAAGACCTGCCTGTCCTCCAGAAGGGCAATTGGTTAGGACCCTAAGACCTGCCTGTCCTCCAGAAGGGCAATTGGTTAGGACCCTAAGACCTGCCTGTCCTCCAGAAGGGCAATTGGTTAGGACCCTAAGACCTGCCTGTCCTCCAGAAGGGCAATTGGTTAGGACCCTAAGACCTGCCTGTCCTCCAGAAGGGCAATTGGTTAGGAGCCTAAGACCTGCCTGTCCTCTAGAAGGGCAATTGGTTAGGAGCCTAAGACCTGCCTGTCCTCTAGAAGGGCAATTGGTTAGGACCCAGACCTGCCTGTTCTCTAGAAGGGCAATTGGTTAGGACCCTAAGACCTGCTTAGAGCATATGCTTATTGAAGAAAACTAATTTTAATTTTAGAAGTCAATTATCATTATAGAAATAAAAGCTTGACATAACTCAGTAAAACAGTAGAGTATTTAGTTCTATGAAATCTGAAGGTTGATAATGTACATATAATAATAGTATCCTTTCAAGTTGTCTAGCTCTTTAAGATTTTTTTTCTAGAACTGTACACTTTAAAAAGCCAAAATGAGCTTTCAATCAAGTTGAGTGAGACTGATTTTAACTAGATGGAAACATTTACTGTTTAATTTTTATTAGATAGGTTCATAGAACAATTACCAATGCAGTAATCAATGTGTATGCCTTCTACATGTTAACTTAAATTCAGTTCCTTTCATTTTAATCTAATATATCTAGCTATAGCTGTAAATTTACAGTAAATCTGATTGTCTTTCAGCTTCTGAACCAAACTTACGCTTCAAAAAAATAGCAACTGGGAATTGGCCGCAAACTGTTTTAACATTATAGCATGTGATATTTTTTCCTTATATGTCTGAAAATATTTTGATTTGCTTAATCATAAATGTTCCCAATATTAGTAAAATTGGCACTGATATCTTTAATAATTTCTTCAAATTGTGTTTTATTTTGCAAGTAAAGCAAATACTTAGTTTTTACGCATTTTTTAAGCAGAAAAAAGTAAATTAAACAAAGATCCCACTTTAAAAAATAGACTTGAATTTGCATTGTTTCTTGGTGTTATGTATTGAGTAGTTTCAAAACTACGACAACCATAGTTTACACAAGTACTACTTAACAGCTGCAATGAAGTCTGTGTAAATAGATTTAGGGTTATAAATTGTCCTCAATTAAGCTGAAACTTCATATGTGGATCTCCTGTATGTTCTTCAAAATAATAGTTACATTATATTTGTGAATGTAAATAAACATTTCCAAAAAAAGAAATTAAGAAAGAAAGGCAAAGAAGGAAGGAAAAGAGAGAGAGAGGAAGGAAAGGAGGGAGGGAGGGGAAAAAAAGGAAAAAGAGCCCCATGGTTTAAAAAGAGAGGAAAATAAAGAAATAACTGGAATAATAATTAACCAATAAATAATAACTTGGATCATAAAAACATAAAAGACTCCGGTCATTACTCGCTGACCCTTTTGCTGATGATAGCCACAGAGTTTCCTGTACTCCTCCCCCCGCTAATCTGGAGCAGAACCTAACTGCTGGCCCATGCCCTGGCCTCACCAACTCAGGTTTTAGTTTCAGGCCACCAAGCAATGATCAGTGGTAGAAAGCATGTTCACTGGCTAAATATGTGACCTAACTGAGTAAAAATATCAAATGCACAGTTGTAGCACATTAGATGGGCAGGGAGATTCAGATCTCTAAATAATTTTAAAAACCTAGACAAGAAAGTTATTTTAAAATAAATTATTAAACTTAATGCTATCTTTTGAACCTAAGACCTATAAAGCCTTCCCTGCCTCTTCCTTCTCTTTTAAAGCAAACTTCAAAGTCAGACTTCATTGCTAAATGCACCACCTGAGGTTTGAGTAAAAACACCATATGTGTTTGACCCACCTTTTGGCAGATCATCCTAATGACTAATATTTGCTTCTGGGGGCATTAGCAGACCACTCTCAGAAGGAGCAGCTCTTTCTGCCTCAAGTTTAGTGAATCAAAAACAGTATGAATGGCAGGTACTGAGGACAGCAAATGCAAAGGAAGGAATATTGCTGACTGCATTTGTCTGTTATTCAAATTGCATGGGCAAAGTGTCAGTACATAATTTTTTTTTGGTTTCATGAATAATGTTTTGATATTTTATTTGAATTGGCAACATTTCAATTAGTGAATATTGTTTGTTCATTTAAAAATATTGTACTGAGTATATACTATAATAAGCAGGAACAGAGATGGACACTAGGGTGAATAAAACACTGAGTAAGATAAAGAGAGGCACTGAGCTAAAATAAACTATAGGTACTCTGTGAGTTTAAAATTCAGATGTATTTTGATAGCTATTAAAACTGATGTCATTATCATTAGTTTTAATAAGTTTAATTGCTAAAAGCTAATATCAGAAGCTCTAATTAATGAAGAAATAATATATAAATCAAAATTTAAGCTTTTCCTTTAAACAAAGTAAGTTTGTATTTTCCAATTTAGTTTCAATGATAAATTATATTCAATGTTTAACTTGCTATTCTCAACTTTGACCACCATGTGGCAACCTTGCATAAGGTTTCAAATTTCACAGCCTGGCATAATTGGGACTTGAAACTTTATGAATTTAAACAAATAGATTTTCCCATACTTAGGTCTAAGGTATGCTGTTATAGGTGATTTAAAAATTTCTACTTTATACTTTTTCAATTATATTCATATAATTATCAGGAGAAAAGTGACTGTACATTTTTGAAAGGGTGCATTTCTTTTAAGAATTTATAGTGAGCTCCCCAAAAGTAAAAATTACATTACCATTACATCTAATGATCCTGCTTCATGAAAAACTCTTTCCAATTAATTATTTGAAAAATATATAGATACCAATTTTAAAGCTGTGGGTGAACACTTAATACTGATTATAGAAGAAAAGTTAAATATTTAATTTAGCTGTTATGTCATTTAATCTTTCATTTATTCAATAAACATTCACTTAGTGTTATATTATCATGTAAACAGGTTCAGGAAATGTTTCGTTTGAACTTGTTTATACATAGGAGGATGTTAAGAATATATATATAAATATATATGAACCATAAATTTAAAAAATTGAGGTGTTGATACAATAAGTTTATAAGCAATTTATCTGGCATTCTTTTATTCTATCAAAGTTATGGGGCAAATACATAAATTTTTCAAGTCCAACTACAAAATGGCTTCCATTTTGATTTCCCAGCTCAATAGCTACTTATTCCCTTAGAGTAAATACAAAAGGCAGAATCATTTTACTTATCAGTTTAATTTATAACTCCTTTTGTTCTGGAAAGGACTTAAGACTATCCACCAAAAAAAATACAGATTTGTATTATACCATTTTATGCTTCTCCCATGGTGATGCCCGATCTGTGGGAATTACTTTTATTCAATAGCCATCTAACTTTTGACATCTCCTTTGAGACATTTTCTTTCAACGATTTAACAATTTGCCTGTCAGAGCCATTATCCTAGTTAACCACAAGAGTTCAACTTTCCGTTTCTGATTATTGCCACTATAATATCTTTTTTCCGTTTCTCTTAATATACACAATGTTAACATTGTAATTCAGCAAGAAGTTATTATGTATCTGCTTTGAATTCATAAATAGCTTATGAATTAATTGTTCAGAGGCTCTGCCACAACAAGGCCTGGGCTCTGGGCTTCATTTTGTCACTTCTTACTGTGTGACTCTGAACCAGTGATTAAACCTCTCTAAACTTCAGATTTCCCTCTCTGTAGTATTTTATTAATAATTCACTTACTTCATTCAGGTTGCTTCACCGGGTTTGTGTAACTGGTTACTTCATAGTACTTTGTGAGGATTCAATGAGAGAATGCTTATAAAATGCTTGGCACAAGTTCTGGCAGATTGTAAGGAATTATTATTAATACTGTGTATAATAGAGCAATCATTCCCAATTGAAATTTCCAGAGTCTCTCGCTATGCAGGTTTGTTTTTTCTTTTCTTTCTTTCTTTCTTTCTTTCTTTCTTTCTTTCTTTCTTTCTCTCTCTCTCTTTCTTTCTCTTTCTTTCTTTCTTTCTTTTTTCTTTTTTCTTACAGGTCTCAGTTTTCATGCTTTAATTCTTGCACTGCTGCTTAATTGGGTACCGCATCTGAAACAAAAAGTTCCAGCTATTTCCTTGCTGGGGACAATGGGAGAGGTAGTAATAGTCAACATTTATTGAGTGCTTTCTGTTTGGCCAGCGTTGGGTTAAATGTTTTTTATGTGTTTCTCAGTTGATCTTCACAGCAATCTTCTATGGAACACATAGTATTGTGATTTTTCTCAGTTTTCAAAGTGAAGAAAATAAGGATTAGAAAGGTTAAGTAATTTGCCCAAAGTAATCATACCACTTGTTGGTGACAGGGAAGATTTGAAACCAAGGTTGTCTGACTACAGACCCTGAGGCCTTCGCACCTCCAGCCACTCCAGTTTCTAATCCGTTGGTTAACACTCCGGTCTGTGTCTGCTTAAATAAACCCCCTCCCATTATTTGAAGCACTCTAAGACTGTACTGTTCAACTCCTAATTTATTCTGTAATTTTGTTTAATGAACTTTTAACGTTCACTCAAGATTATTCAAATTACTTCATTCTCCCTGTACTATTAGCAAGTTTTGCAATACATTGTAAATCAAGTCTACATAGTTTCAGGTGGTCTTAAGTTCTAGGCAATTCTTTATGATCTCTTTTCGGATCTCTGACCCTAAGGTTTTCTTTTTAAAATAAAATATTAATTATATGGAACATGTCACAAAATTGTGCTTAAATTTGAGACATATAGATTTCATATTAGAATATATTAGGAATTTCAACAGAAATTTTACTTCTGCACATCTAAAGGAAGAGAGAAGGGGGTGGGAGGGCAGAGAGAGAGGAGAGGGAACAATAATAATAAGAATGTTATTAGTTCTCTGTTACCGCTGAGCAAGAAGGTAAGGATTGTCCAGAATTATGAGGTAAAAGTTAGGAGAGAAAAGGAAGGTCAGGCCATAATCCAGGTAAAGTCAAGCATCAAATTAGAGCTGAAGAAAGTAGAACAGAAGACCAGCAGGCATGATGAGATGATGTGAGCCCTAAAATGGTGGTTCCAAACTGGAGGCAATTTTTCTCCCCAGGGGACTATGGCCATATGTGAAGACAATTTTGGCTGTCACAACTATGGGGAGGAGGGGGGAGGGCTATGTCTTATGGACATCTGTTTAGCACAGGTACTGCTAAACATCCTATAATGCTGAGGACAGTCCCCCACAACAGACAATTGTCTGGCCCACATTGTCGATGGTACCAAGATGGAGAAATGCTACTCTCAAGGAAGATGAAAAAAAAAGAAAAGAGAGAGAGATTTAGGAATAAAGAGACTAGCCGCTGAAAGGTTTTAAGCATGATGTGTTAGAAAAAAAAAAAGAAATTATATTGTTTTGAGCAGATGAGAGTGATTAGAACAAAAAAATTATAAGAGGCTAGCTAAAACATTTTTCAAAATAGTATGGATAGTAGAGGATGATAGATTTCATGTGTTTTTGAATTTAAGACTTGAATTTTGATGGGCAGTGAAAGAAAGAAAGAAGTGTGTAAAACATATATAGTCCCCTAACATAGTTCTGTGATCCCCACAAAACTCACAAAGACCTTCTACCTGTTGTCAAATCCTTTCTCTGCTCTTATGAGTAATTAATTGATAAGCATTGGAGCATTCTGATAAGCAGCTAGAACATTCTGTTATTCTTCACTCTTTCTAAACATAACTTTACTGGCCTTCCTTTCACTACCCTAATAAATCTTTACTTACACCTAACTGTTGTCTTTTATTTGCTATTTTCTACCACTAAACATGGAGATGGGTATCTATGCTCACTAGACAGGTCTATACATGTGTTGCCTTCTTTTAGATCATTATACTTCTGTGTAGAGACCGTGTCAGCTAGGGTTATTCTTTAGCATAATACCCCATAGTCTGAGCTTAATAAGCATTTGTTGATGTCAATGCTAAGTAAATGGATTCGGACAAACAACAGCAAGTCTTTGTTCTTCAGAAATGTATTGTCTTGGAAGAATCTCCAAAAATTTATTCAAAGTTAAAGTCCCCTGTGTTTTACATAGAATTCCTTGCCTACTTAAGCATCACTGCAGTAATTATTCTGGCAAAATATGGGAAGTATTTAAAATAAAAAGAGGGAGAAATAAACATGTAATCTTTTGGTATCTTAAGAATTTTATAATTTAACATGTGGACTTTGATGTTTTATTTATGATATCACACTATAAATACACTATTTCATCATTAGCTGGCATATTCCAAATAATCTATCCAATTTTTTCATTTTGTCTTTAAGAACAGAACATTGTCTAAAGATCTGGAGTTTCGATCTGGTTTGGCCTTTGACAAGTTGTATGACGTTAGTCAGGACGGTCATTCTGAGCCTTAAGCTTCTCATTTACCATATGAGGAAGTTGAGCCACATCAGAAGTTTTAAAATGACAAGAACAAGTTTTTAGCAGCAGAATCCATTCTGCAAACAGCATTTAAATCAGAAGCCCAGTAAATAAAAAGGTGAAGGTGAAGGTTGCTCCGAGTAAAGAAATTGTGTCTATGTGTGGTTGTATGTGTGGGAGACTACAGGGCCACATCATGGGGCCTCTCATTTCTTCCTGTCCCACAAAACTTCCCATCTGATCCCTTCCTTCTACCAAGCGATCCTTGAAGATATTCAAAACCCCAAGGCTAATGGGAAATAATGTAAAAACCATATGAATTAATATCCAAGTTTTCTTTCAACTCTAAAATATTGGTCTAAATCCAAGGCTTTGATGTTTTGTCCATCAGTCAAAATGATTACAGAAAATGTTCTTCTTTTTAAATTTTAATTTAAAATTGTCCAAATGATCAAAATTGGACTCTTCAGCCATCAAAATAGCCAAATTTAAGGATATTCAACATTTCCATTGATTCTACAAATACTTGGTGATCTCTTAGTAATAATTCTAGACCACTTTCTTAATTTACTTAAGTTTTTATATTCATGATGATATTACTTGATTTTAATAAGATTTTTTTTAAGATTTTATTTATTTATTTGACAGAGAGAGACAGCCAGCGAGAGAGGGAACACAAGCAGGGGGAGTGGGAGAGGAAGAAGCAGGCTCATAGCAGAGGAGCCTAATGTGGGGCTCGATCCCACAACGCCGGGATCACGCCCTGAGCCGAAGGCAGAAGCTTAACCGCTGTGCCACCCAGGCGCCCCCGATTTTAATAAGATTTTTAAGTCATACCTTTAAAAAATATTTTTCACATTCAGGTGGTCTTACTGCTTAAACACTACTTAAAATAACACTAACTTAAATATTAGGTGATATTAGGAAATTAGTGTTAATTACATTATGTGTGAAAATGGTTTTGTGATTATGTAACAGAATGGCCTTTTTGGGAGATTCAATCTAATATTTGAGGAATGAAGTATGATAGTATCAGCAATTTGTTGTTCTAGGGTTCAATAATAGATGGACACATTGTATATAGAGACAAGGAAAGATAAAGCTAGCTAGCTAGCTAATTAGATAAAGCAAACATGGTAAATTTACAAATGTCGAATCTAATGGTTGTTATTCAGGTGACCATGATGGTATTCTACTAGTCTTCCTATTTTGTTATGTGTGAACCTTTAAATAGATTAAAAATTTAATAAATAGATATGCAAACTGATAACATTGTATTCTTTCTGCTATGAGAAGCTACCCATTTTAACCTACCAAACTGTGAACTTTTAATTCCATTGTCTGATTCATAAAACTCTATCTTGGCAACAGTTCGACCTGGTTAAACCGGTAATGTGTGTTAACTATGGAGCTTTCCGCCAGCCATTTAACTGAAAATCTCAAATTCCTTGTTTTTAAAATGGAAACATAGGGGCGCCTGGGTGGCTCAGTCGGGTTGAGCATTCCATTCTTGATTTCAGGTCCGGTAGTGATCTCAGGGTCATGAGATATGGAGGGCTCCACACTCAGGGAGGAGTCAGCTTGAGATTTTTTTTCCCTCTTGTAATGCCACCCCCCCGCCCCCGCATGAGCACGCGCACGCACACTCTCTCTAATAAGTAAATCTATAAAAAAGTACAATAAAAGGAAAGCATAAAGAGTATCTCCCCGAGTATTAAAAAAATTAAATAAAAAAATTATGTAAAGTAGCGAGCACATTGCTGGACATCTAAAAGACACTTAAATTAGATCAGGTATTCCCAGGAGCTCAGGAGAGGGAGCCACAGCGGCAGTAGCAGTATTGAAAGTAGCAGAAGCAGTTTTAATAGTATTAGTGGCAGCGGAAGTATTCTATCAACAGCAACAGTACTAGCAGTAGTGGTGGCTGTACTTAATAGTAGTGATGCATCCTTGTTCCTAAAATACGATTAAGAATAGTATCTATCTCACAGAGTTGCGGCTAAGAGTGAGTCTGCACATGTAGAATATTTGTTTATAATAGTCCTTGGCACCTGTGAAACCCTCATTAAGTATTTGCTGTAAATCATGTTGGTGATGGTGGTGGTGGTGAAGTTTGCAACTGCCATGATGCATTTGCTATAGTTATTCCTTCTTTAACAAGCCAAAAGTAATAATAATAATAATAATTTTTCATGGATATAGCATGTATCAAACATATTTAATAGTTTTTGCTTATAAATTTCTAAAATATTCCCTTTAAAGGATATTCTTTCCTTCATCCTTCCATATCTACCCCTTCCTTCTGAGCGTCAATGGAACAAAAGAGATGTTTTTGTTGATATATAGCTATTATGAGCTCTAAGCTTTAGCTCGACCTTGTATGTACCATCCAACACACGTCTTTGTTCCTTATGATTAATTCAATTTGTTAATACAGCTTAGTACTTCAGATGCATTGATATGGTAGGGATGAATTTGTATAGTTGGTTCATGGGGGAGGGGGAAGAAAGGAAGAGGTATTTATATTTTGGAAGTCTTTTGATTTAAATATGGGAAATTTCTAAGTGGTAAACCACATCTACACTTTGGAACATCCCTGAGCTGTGCTATCACAATTTCCAGTATGTGATTCAACTCTCCTCACATGAAGGGAAGCATTTTGTAATTCAGCCAAACTGTGGTTTTTTTAGTGAAAATATAGAGAGCAATCGTATCTAATTTGTGGCTAGAATGTGCTGAGGTCCATGATCTTTACTTGCTTTGTAAGCGTTCTGTCAACCACTGAGAACCTCATCTTCTCCTGAGGTATGGAAAGAGCTATTACCATTTATAAAAATGTCAGGAAAGCTTTTATACATATACGACTATATTGGAAATAATATAGTGTATTTTTCCTCTGCTTTCCTTCTTGAGATATTTCAGTGCCACACTGATATTTCAGTGCCACCTTTACCAAATATAGAGCAAATGAAAATAAGTGTTAAAGTGCTCATTATTGCTTTATACAAGTAGTCTATCATTACCTACCTAAGTCCTAATGTTTAAAACAGAGCTGACTTTTAAAAGTACTTTAGCAGTAAACTTTTAGAATAGTTTCATTAAAAGTTTAAAGAGTTTATTCAGAAGATACAATAAGTATAAATTTAATATAATATTTTTAGACAAAATAATTTGTGTTGCTCATTACATGTGAAAAGAATAAAAATTATGACTACATTATTTCTCTGACAATAAAGTAAGTGAATATGTAAACAGCAATATGTTTCAAACTGAGAGTCTGGGTGGAAAAAGACAGCAATTTTATTAAGAGAAAAAAGAGTATTAGGTGTACAGAATACAAATATTTTTCAAAAGGCAATTACAGTGTCACAACTTGTTTATTTTTATATCATTTTTCTGCCCTCAATTTTTTTTATTATGAGGAGTTGAATTAAAAATACATTTTAAATTTCGTAAGTGTTTTATTCTTTTAATTTCAGTCTAATCACATGACTTCTTAAAATAGCATGAGCTTATGGGTGCCTGGGTGGCTCAGTCATTGGGTGTCTGCCTTCAGCTCAGGTCATGATCCTGGAGTGCCAGGACCGAGTCCCACATTGGACTCCCTACTCGGCAGGGAGTCTGATTCTCCCTCTGACCCTCACCTCGCTTGTTCTCTCTCTCTCTCTCTCTCAAATAAATAAATAGGTAAATCTTTAAAGAGAATAGTGTGAGTTTAGCAACAGGATTATCTTTCATTTAGACATAGGAAACAATCAGAAAATGAGTTCACACAATGAAAGCATGTAATAGAACTAAGTGCTTTTTACTTTTATGCAAACACTATTTTCCTCAAATATTATCTTTGTCATAATAACTTAAAAAGATTTTACTTAATATCTTTCCATTACTGAATATTTAGTGTTACAATGCCGTGTTAATTAAGAATGTGAAAACATATTAAAACAGTGTGTTTTACAAATATTCAGTGTTTAAATTATTGCATTTTTTTCTCACTAGAAAATTACTCAGAAATATGTGCCAATTAGCCTTTATGACAGCTCAAGAAAAACGTATTATTACCTTCACCATACACACACATTTATTCTCTCCTTGCCTCAAATATTTTTAAAAATAGTTATGAACAATAAAATAATATTTCTTTACCTCTTCTCTTAGATGAATTCTATATTAGTAAGGCAGTATGAGGGGTTAGGCCAACGACAAAGGGGCACCATCCCGAAGACCATCTCCACTTCTGAAATGAACTACAAGTTCCAAGAGATGCCAAGACCACCCTCTGTTTTGATTTGCTAGATGGGACTCACAGAACTCCCTGAAAGCTATTATATTTATGGTTACAGTTTATTACAGGAAAAACATACAGATTAAAATCAGCCAACAGAAGTGCATAGCGCAGAATCTAGGAGAAGTACCAAATACAGAGCTTCCATTGTTCTGTCTCTGTGGAGTCAAGATGCATTACTTTATCAGCTTAGGTATGTGGCAATATGCACAGAGTATTGCCAACCAGGAAAGCTCACCTGAGCTTTGGTGTTCAGAGAGTTTATTGGGGCTTAATCATGTAGGCATGATTGATTGCCCAAATGGTTAATGTCAGTCTCTAGATTGACTGATACCACATGACCCAAAGCCCCTACCCTAAGTCACTATACTGTTTCAGACCCTAAGTCTAAAAGGATACAGGTGTTTCTAATACCCACTCTAAATCATGTTTTCTGACTATCCAGTATGACCAAGATTCCCAGGCAAAGAAAGACACTTTAGATTACCTTCCAGAAGCTGAGGAAATAGCAGACCTCTCTTGGGGCAAGGCCAAGTTCTTTACAGCACATACACGTGATTGGAAAACTTAGAGGTTTCCATTCTCTTATATGTTCACTGCATTTTTTTCCCTAGAAATTTACACGTTATTGCTAAAACTTTTATTTCCTCATGAAATTAGCTCATAAATATTTTGAAATATATTATTAATGGCAGTTTATCTCATGTATCTGGATACCAATAGTTGTTCTCAATTCAGTTATTTTATCTTATAACATTGTCATTATCTTACCTGAAAAAATCATACAAAATTACTGAAAGAATTTCATAAAAACATTTTAGATAATAGGTATTTATTAATTCATTTTTGTAATAGTTATTTGCTGAATTCTTCCTGTATGTCAGATATTGCAATAAGTAATTTGTGTGAAATAATAAATAAAACCTAGTTCCTCCCTCAAAAGATTGCAGTCTAGTAGAATATGCTGTACACATATATAACACAGGGATACAGTGACGAACACAACAGGCATGTTTCCTCCTCACATAGGACTTGGAGTTCTCTAGGAAGGCCAGCTTTAATCCTATAATTGTACAGATATTTTATTGCAGTTGAGATATATTCTGTGATATAAGGTAAAAGGTGCAGTGACAAAATATAACAAGAGAAAATAGAAAGCCTTGCTTGAGCAAATGAATTGGTATTGGTGAGTGAAGAGTATTTACTTAAGTGAATGGGATAAGAGTGTGGAGATATGAGAGGATCACATTCCAGGAGAGGAAATACCATCGAGAACCAGAGGTGGGAGAGAACAAGATGCATTTAAGGTCCTATAAAGGGAATGTTCTCCTAGAGAGCAGAGTAAATGATATGGCACTAGCCGAGCTGGAATATGGGACAGAATCTAGAAAATGGAGCCAGATTGACCATGTTCCAGGAAGAGGAAACATTTTAAAGCTTTCAGTGAGTTGTATTTTTACAAAGAGGGGTGAATTGGTCATACTGCTGTTTTTAAAAAGTCACCCTGGGTGCCAAGGAGAGAAAAGAATAGAGTAGAACAGGGATGGAGGTCGTGACCAAAGAATAGTAGTTCAGTGAAAGATGTTGGTAGCTTAGAAAAGGAAAGAGACAATAGTGATGGAAGGAATGGATAAATTCAAGAATTTATGATGGAATTATAAGGAAGTTGAAGAAGAGGGTTAGAATGTCCTCAAAGTTCCTGTGAAGTGTATTGTTATAGAAGATTAGAAAGTCGAGGGGCGCCTGGGTGGCACAGCGGTTAAGCGTCTGCCTTCGGCTCAGGGCGTGATCCCGGCGTTCTGGGATCGAGCCCCACATCAGGCTCCTCCACTATGAGCCTGCTTCTTCCTCTCCCACTCCCCCTGCTTGTGTTCCCTCTCTCGCTGGCTGTCTCTATCTCTGTCAAATAAATAAATAAAATCTTTAAAAAAAAAAGTCAAATATGTGGGAAAAGATCAAATGCTATCAGAAGTGAGGTAAAATAGGTTGAAGAGGTGGATACCAGATTAAAATGAATGGAGGAGTTCGAGATAAATGGAAAAAAATAATAACAGAAAGTCGGGTTTTAAAGAATAGGTATTATCTGTTCCAAGCAACCATCATAGAATTAAGAAGCTTTACATGAGGAAAACAGAGTAATTCTCTGTTGCAGGGGCAAGAAAAGAAGAGCAGAAAGAAGTAGGAGATGAGAGTGGTAATGGGTACCAGGAAGGTCACTGGGAAATCCCTAGTGAAAATATAACCAACAGGACTTTTAAGAATAGAAGTATGTAGTGAATGGTAATTTTCAATGTTGATTTGCCCTGCCTTGTGGGATACAGCCAATTCCATCATCTTCCATTCAGTAAACCTTACTAGGGTGTACTTTGTGTTATTAGGTTTATGACAAAATAGGGAAAGGGCTGAATTTCTTGTCTGGTACTCCTTGGTGTGACAATGAAATAACTGACCATTGGAACAGAAGAAAGGTACTCTCCTACCCAAGGAATTTGCAGAAATCTTGGAAACCAGATTTTTAGCCAATCTAGACCTCAAGATACAGGAAGACCCCCAACTGACATTAAATTGTATAACCTCTAGCTACTTTTTTACTAAGACTGGCTAACATCAGGGAACAATGTGTGTGACCACCGATCAGTTCTTTATATGGAGATAGTAGCATTCTATTACAACCAACTGAATCAATCTGCTCAGATTATAACTAGCAATTACAGGCATATCTCGTTTTATTGCATTTCACTTTAGGGCACTTTGCAGGTAATGTGTTTTTACAAATTGAAGGTTTGTGGCAACCCATTGTTGAGCAAATCTATTAGCACCATTTTTCCAATAGCATTTGCTCACTTTGTGTCTCTGGATCATATTTTGGTAATTCCCACAATATTTTAAGTTTCCATTATTGTTTTATTTGTTATGGTGATCTGTGATCACTGATCTTTGATATTACTATTGTCATTGTTCTCGGGTGCCAAGAAATGTAGCCATATAAAACAGCAAACTTAATAAATATTGCGTGGGTTCTGACTCCTCCACTGACTAGTTGTTCTGACTTTCTCCCTCTCCTTGGCCCTCCTTATTCCCTGAAATACAACAATATTGAAATCAGGCCAATAACCCAATGATGGCCCATTAAGTGTTCAAGTAAAAGAAAGAGTTTCACGTCTCTCACTTTAAATCAAATGGTAGAAATAATTAAGGATCGAGAGGAAGGCATGTTGAAAGCCAAGATAGGACTGAAGATAGGACTCTTGCAGCAAACAGTTAGCCAAGTTATGAATACAAAGGAAAAGTTCTTGAAGGACATTAAAAGTGCTCCTCCAGAGAACATATGAATAATAAGAAAGCAAAACAGCCTTATTGCTGGTGTAGAGAAAGTTTTAGTGGTCTGGATAGAAGATCAGACCAGCCAAAACATCCCCTTCAGCCAGAGCTAATCCAGAGCAAGGCCCTGACTCTATTCAATTTCATGAAGGCTGAGAGACGTGAGGAAGCTGCAGAAGAAAAGTGTGAAGCTAGCAGAGGTTGGTTCATGAGGTTTAAGGAAAGATGCCGTCTCCATAACATAACAGTGCAGTGTGAAATAGCAAGTGTTGATGGAGAAGTTGCCTGAGTTATGCAGAGGATCTAGCTAAGATCATTAATGAAGGTGGCTACACTGAACAACAGATTTTTCAAAGTAGACAAATTAACCTTTATTAGAAGATATTATCTAGAACTTTCATAGGTATTTAAAAGTCTCCACAACTTCAAAGGACTGCCTGACTTTCTTGTTCGGGGCCAATGCAGCTGGTGAATTTAAGTTGAAGCCAGTGCTCATTTACCATTCCGAAAATCCTAGGGCTGCTAAGAGTTATGCAAAATCTACTCTGCCTGTGCTCTATAAATGGAACAGCTCTGTAAATGGAAAGCCTGTTTGACAGCACATCTGTTGACAACATTTTAAAATATTCAATATTGTTGAATATTTTAAGGCCACTGTTGAGACCTATTGCTCAGAAAGAAAATGATTACTTTCAAAATATTACTGTCCATTGACAATGCACCTGGTCACTAAACAGCTCCGATTGAGGTGTACAACAAGATTAATGCTGTTTTCATGCCTGCTAACACAACATCCATTCTGTAACCCATGGATCAAAGAGCAATTTCAACTTTCAAGCCTTATTATTGTTTTAAATTTATTGTTGAAATACAATTGATGTACAATGTTATATTAGTTTCAGGTGTGCAACATAGTAACTCAACATGTTCTATACATTACTCAATATTCACACAATCAGTGTAGTCACCATCTGTCACCATACATTACTACAAAATTATTGTCTATATTCTCTATGCTGTACTTTTCATCTCCATGACTTTTTTATTTTAAAACTGGGAATTTGTACCTCTTAATCTCTTTCTTCTATTTTGCCCATTCCCCCACCAACCACCTCTCTGGCAACCACCAGATTGTTCTCTGTATTTGAGTCTGTTTCTTTGTTTATTTGTCCTTTCATTTTGTTTTTCAGATTTTATATATCAGTAAATTATATGGCATTTGTCTTTCTCCATATGACTTATTTCACTTCAAATCATACATCCAAGTTGTAAAAAAGTAAATATTTCCTTCATTTTTATGACTTATATTTCATTGTGTGTGTATATATGAATGCGTATCACATCCTCTTTATCCATTCATCTATTGATGGACACTTGTGTTGCTTTCCTATCATGACTACTGTAAAGAAGGCTGTGATAAACATGGGGGTGCATATATCTTTTCAAATTAGTGTTTTTATTTCAACTCCTATTATTTAAGAACTATATTTCATAAGGCTATAGCTGCCATAGATAGTCATTCCTCCGATGGATCTGGGCAAAGAAAATTGAAAAATTTCTGGGAAGGATTCCTAGTCTTAGATGCCATTAAGAACATTCATAATTCATGGGAAGAGGCCTAAATATCAACATGAACAGGAATTTAGAAGAATATGATTCCAACCCTCATGGGTGACTGTGAGGGGTTTAAGACTTCAGTAGAGGAAGTAACTGCAAATGTAAAAATAACAAGAGAACTAGAATTAGAAGTGGAGTCTGAAGATGTGATTGGATTGCTGCAATCTTATGATGAAACTTGAACAGATGAAGAGTTGCTTCTTATGGATGAGCAAATAAAGTGGTTTCTTGAGATGGAATCTACTCCTGGTGAAGATGCTGTGAAGATTGTTGAAATGACAATAAAAGATTTAGAATATTGCATCACCTCAGGGTTAAAGCAGCAGCAGATTTTGTGAGGATTGACTCCAATTTTGAAAGAAGTTCGGTTGTGAGTAAAATGCTGTCAAACAGTATCACATGCTACAGAGAAATCTTTCATGAAAGGAAGAGTCAATTGATGGGGCAAGCTTCATTGTTGTCTTATTATAAGAAATTGCCACAGACACCTGCAACCTTCAGCAACCACCATACTCATGTCAGCAGCCATCAACATCAAGACAAGACCCTCCACCAGCAAAAGTTTATGACTTGCTGAAAGCTTATATGATGATTAGCATTTTTTAGCAACAAGGTATTTTTAAATTGGTATGTACATTTTTTTAAAGATTTATTTATTTATTTGAAAGAGAGAGAGTGAGCACATGAGTGGGATGGGCAGAAGGAGAGAGAATCCCAAGCAGACTCCACACTGAATGTGGAGCCATATGCAGGGCTCAATATCGTGACCCTGAGATTATGACCTGAGCCAAAACCAAGTCAGACACTCAACTGACTGAGCTACCCATGTGCCCCTGTACATTGCTATTTTAGACATAATGCCATTGCATACTTAATAGACTATAATATAGTGTAAACATAGCTTTTATATGCATTGGGAAATTTTAAAAAATTGATTAGACCTGCTCTATTGTGGTGGTCTAGAACCAAACCCACAATATCTTCAAGGTACGCCTGTATTCTTAACCTCAGTAATTAAAAAAGTATAGCAAATCCAAACACTTTCCAAAACCAGCAGGAAATTTAATATATGAAGGGGCCACTGGCAAAACCTTTGGTGAAGCAGAGCATTCATTCCACATGCAGTCATTAAAAAAATCAAAATTTAAAAATGTGTAAGTCTATTCTATTACATAAACAATATCCTATTCTATTATGTAAAATGTTAACCTAACCATTAATTTTTCATCTTTTAATATAGCTGGATATTTATTTATTTATTTTTAACGATTTTTTTTATTTTATTATGTTAGTCACCATACAGTACATCCATTTGTTTTTTTTTTTTTAATTTTATTTTATTATATTATGTTAATCACCATACAGTACATCCCCAGATTCCGATGTAAAGTTTGATGCTTCATTAGTTGCGTATAACACCCAGTGCACCATGCAATACGTGCCCTCCTTACTACCCATCACCAGTCTATCCCATTCCCCCACCCCCTCCCCTCTGAAGTCTTCAGTTTGTTTCTCATAGTCCATAGTCTCTCATGTTTCATTCCCCCTTCTGATTACCCCCCTTTTCTTTATCCCTTTCTTCCCCTACCGATCCTCCTAGTTCTTATGTTCCATAGATGAGAGAAATCATATGATAATTGTCTTTCTCTGCTTGACTTATTTCACTTAGCATTATCTCCTCCAGTGCCGTCCATGTTGCAGCAAATGTTGAGAATTCGTTCTTTCTGATAGCTGAGTAATATTCCATTGTATATATGGACCACAGCTTCTTAATCCAGTCATCTGTTGAAGGGCATCTCGGCTCCTTCCATGATTTGGCTATTGTGGACAATGCAGCTATGAACATTGGGGTGCATATGGCCCTTCTCTTTACTACGTCTGTATCTTTGGGGTAAACACCCAGTAGTGCAATGGCTGGGTCATAGGGTAGTTCAATTTTTAACTTTTTAAGGGACCTCCACACTGTTTTCCAGAGTGGCTGTACCAACTTGCATTCCCACCAACAATGTAGGAGGGATCCCCTTTCTCCACATCCTCTCCAACAATTGTTGTTTCTTGCCTTGTCTATCTTTGCCATTCTAACTGGCGTAAGGTGGTATCTCAGTGTGGTTTTGATTTGAATTTCCCTGATGGCTAATGATTTTGAACATTTTTTCATGTGTCTGTTAGCCATTTGTATGTCTTCATTGGAAAAGTGTCTGTTCATATCTTCTGCCCATTTTATGATTTGTTTATTTGTTTCTCGTGTATTGAGTTTGAGAAGTTCTTTGTAGATCTTGGATACCAGTCCTTTATCTGTGGTGTCCTTTGCAAATATATTCTCCCATTCCGTGGGCTGTCTCTTAGTTTTTTTGACTGTTTCCTTGGCTGTGCAGAAGCTCTTTATCCTGATAAAGTCCCATAAGTTCATTTTATCTTTTATTTCTCTTGCCTTTGGAGATGTGTCGTGAAAAAGGTTGCTCTGGCCGATGTCATAGAAGTTGTTGCCTATGTTCTCCTCTAGAATTTTGATGGATTCCTGTCTCACATTGAGGTCTTTCATCCATTTGGAGTTTATTTTTGTGTATGGTGTGAGAGAGTGGTCAAGTTTCATTCTTTTGCATGTAGCTGTCCAATTTTCCCAGCACCATTTATTGAAGAGACTGTCTTTTTTCCACCGGATGTTTTTTCCTGCTTTATCAAAGATTAGTTGCCCAAAGAGCCGAGGGTCCATTTCTGGGTTCTCTATTCTGTTCCATTGGTCGATGTGTCTGTTTTTGTGCCAGTACCATGCTGTCTTTGTGATCACAGCTTTGTAGTACAGCTCGAAATCCGGCATTGTGATGCCCCCAGCTTTGTTTTTCCTTTTCAACAGTTCCTTGGAGATTCGGGGCCTTTTCTGGTTCCATACAAATTTAAGGACTATTTGTTCCAGTTCTTTGAAAAATGTCCTCGGTATTTTGATCGGGATAGCATTGAAAGTGTAGATTGCTCTGGGTAGTATGGACATTTTAACTATGTTAATTCTTCCAATCCATGAGCATGGAATATTTTTCCATCTTTTTATGTCTTCCTCAATATCTTTCAAAAGTGATCTATAGTTTCTAGCATATAGGTCCTTTACGTCTCTGGTTAAGTTAATTCCAAGGTAACGTATGGTTTTTGGTGTTATTGTAAATGGGATGGATTCCCTAATTTCTCTTTCTTCAGTCTCGTTATTCGTGTATAGAAATGCAACTGATTTCTGGGCATTGATTTTGTATCCTGCCACCTTACTGAATTGTTCTATAACTTCTAATAGTTTGGGAGTGGATTCCTTTGGGTTTTCCATATAGAGTATCATGTCATCTGCAAAGAGAGACAGTTTGACTTCTTCTTTGCCGATTTGGATACCTTTGATCCCTTTTTGTCTTCTGATTGCTGTTGCAAGGACTTCTAGTACTATGTTGAATAATAGTGGCGAGAGTGGGCATCCTTGTCGTGTTCCTGATCTTAAGGGAAAGGCTTCCAGCTTTTCCCCATTGAGAATAATGCTTGCAGTAGGCTTTTCATAGATGGCTTTTATGAGATTGAGAAATGTACCCTCTATTCCTACACTCTGAAGGGTTTTAATCAGGAAAGGATGCTGTATTTTGTCAAATGCTTTTTCTGCATCAATTGAGAGGATCATATGGTTCCTGAGTCTTTTCTTGTTGATATGATGTATCACACTGATTGATTTGCGAGTGTTGAACCATGCTTGCATGCCAGGTATGAATCTCACTTGGTCATGATGGATAATCCTTTTAATGTACTTTTGAATTCTATTAGCAATTAACTTGTTGAGGATTTTGGCGCCCATATTCATTAGGGAAATTGCTCTGTAATTCTCCTTTTTGAGGGGGTCTTTGCCTGGTTTGGGGATCAAGGTAATATTAGCCTCATAGAATGAGTTTGGTATATAGCTGGATATTTATGATTAGAAGAGTAAATCAGTACATTTAGTTCTCAAAAAAACCAAACGTCTACTTAGAAATTGAGTTTTCCAGGCACGTGAAGTCTGTTAAGCATCTGACTCTTGATTTTGGCTCAGGTTGTGATCTTGGGGTCATTGGATTGAGCCCTACATCAGGCTCCATGCTCAGTGGGGAGTCTGCTGGAGATCCTCTCTCCCTCTCCCTTTCCCCTCCCACTCATTCTCACTCTCTCAAATAAATAAATGAAAAATAATTGAGTTTTCCAAATTTTTCTCTAGATAAATACTTTGGAGATAATGAGCATGGACTTTGGATGCTCCCACTACCAAACAAGTTCAGTGACCTTAAATTATTTGACTACTCTAAGTCTCATTTTTATCTTTAAAAAACTATGGCCAGGATAGGACCTATCTCATAGGACTGTTGTCAGAAGAGAATGAGATTACACACACACACACACACACACACACACACACACACACACTTGCGTAGCCCAGAGCCTGGTTCAGAGTGGCCATTCAATAAATATTAGCTATTTTTAGAAATCACATTGAAATGGATGGTGCCTTATCTCTCACAGGCAAGAGTCCCTCAAGCCTTCTTCAAAAAGTATATATTGAACAAACATTGGGAATAGAGCAGTGAACAAAACAAAATCCTTGCTCACATGCAGCTTATGTTTTGATCAAAACCGAAAATGTTAGAATTGTCCATTTTGACAGTTTCTCCCACTTTTAGTATCTTTGTGTAATTAACTATAGTACATCTTGAAATCAGTCAATTAGATTGGCTTTGCAAAGCCAAATTCTTCCGAGGCATATACCATTTATTTATCCTCACTGATATTTAGCATGGAGAGTTTTAGACTTTACCATTTATCTTTAAACGATATGAATGAAGTAGTTTCATCCCTTAGTTTATTTCTGTATGGCCTTCTGATAATAGAAATAATAAAATGTTGAAGATATTTGGGTTAAAAAGGATCTTAATTCATTCACTCACTTTACTTTTCACTTGAGATACTGAAGACGGACTTGAAGTAACCTAAGTAAGGACAGAATTATAACTAAAAAGGGATACCTTTTAATGGTGCTCATTTTGTTAGGGGAAAACTGTACCTCTTGTATCCTGAATGCCATATAATTGGTGAAGATAGTAGTGATGTGAATGACTGCTATTTTTGCTCACAGCTGGATTCCAACGGGGAACTGCTTATCCGCAATGCCCAGCTGAAGCATGCTGGTAGATACACGTGTACCGCTCAGACAATCGTGGACAATTCTTCAGCTTCAGCTGACCTCGTTGTTCGAGGTAAGAGTTTCAACAGTTTCAAATTATGAAACCAGAGGTATTTGACTTGCATAACTATTGTATAATCTTCTGGTAACTCTGGTATGAATTCTTACATATTTAGAATCTTGGTCCTTGAGAACAGCTCCTCATCCATGCCTAAGAATGACTTATGCCAGACAAATAGTAAACAACACTGATTTTGTTTGTTTTACTAACTACATATCTTCTAGAAACTTATACCACATACCTCCTACTAAATGTTTGTGCTTTTAAACTTAGTATTTACCAGAAGTTCTCAATTTCTGCTAATACTTTTCATGTGTTGGGTATAGTGTTGTTTCCTTTTGTATGTTTTTTAATGGAAAAAAACATACTGATGCGGTTTACTATAACCTCAATTGTTACATATTTATCACTATCGTTCTAGAATAAAAAGTTAATTTATACATGTATCATATTTCTATTTGTTACTGGTTGTTAGTCTAGTGCTTTTGTTCTTATATATAATTGAGAATGTGCTGCAATACACCCTTATTGAAAGTACAACTTCCTTGGTATTGACCTTTGCTGTATAGCTGTGAGGACAGCTCAAAACATCATTCATTGGCTGTTCACTCACTGCCTACAGAATAAAGACCACTCCTTTTAGCCAAGCACCAAAAAGCTCCATGTATTGACTTCAGCCTGTTTAGCTCTAATTTTTACCATTCCATGTAACCAACTCCACTGTCCAGCCAGTCCACAAAAATATCCTAGAATTTCTACCTCCATTCCTTGGTTCATAGTATTACTTCCATGTCCTATGGTCATTGTTTGTTGTCCAAATCTTAAGCCATCCTTCAAGGCTAGGCTCAAGTATCACCAAATTCATGAATTCTTTCCTAATGTCCCAAATATGTCTCCCTCTCTTCTTAACTTTATTAACAGTTAACACTTTCTTTAATCTGTTTTATAGCAATCTGTGTGTATGAGTTATCTTCTCTACTAGGTTGTGAAATTCACATATGCATTTTTTATTAATCCTTAAGTGAGCTGCAGAATTTCATTCCATAATTTCATAGTTCTCTGTGAACTCTGTGTCATGTTAAACTTTTTATTTTATTCTTTTTTATGTTAAAATGTTTATTTTTTCACATTTCATCTACTAGAAATATTTATTGGCTATTATTTATTGCACATTTTTTCAGTCAGTTTTTGCACAACTAAACAAATAATTAGTAAGTGAGATGATATCTGTGGTTTGTCTTCATACCCGTCGGGATCAATATAATTTCACCCAGCCTCATACATCTCCTGAGTCATCAGAGATGGACTAGTTCACTGTTCTTTCTAGTTGACTACTAGCTGTAAAGCCATTTTCAGCAATAGCCTACGTATATATTCAATTGAAATTGTTTGCCTATATTAAAAATTTGCATTAATGTTATATAGGGTTATGTTTGGGGCACCTGGATGGCTCAGTGGGTTAAGCTCCCAAATCTTGATTTCAGCTGGGGTCATGATCTAGATCCCCCATGTCGGGCTCTGCCCTGGGTGTGGAGCCTGCTTAAGATTCTCTCTCTCCCTTCCCACCCCCCGCCTCTCCCTCTTTCTTTCCCTCTCTAAAGACAAAACAAAACAAAAACAAACAATAGGGGTTATGTTACAATGCTTGTACAGCAGTATTTTCATGTAATTATAATGTGGTAAATTCCCAGTATTGAGAGGGGAGAGGAAGTTAGACAAATACAATCAAAGACCATCAATGCTATTATCCACACACACTTAGGTAATTAGCAATCATATATGTGTATTTTTTTTTTACAGAGGTAAAACCAATAAAAAGAAACTATTGCAGGTATTGCATGGATATATTAAGTGTTTTCTTTAAGCTTTTTAGTTCCGGGAAAAATACTTTAAAGCAATGGAACCTGGCAAGTGCACTCAGTAGAAATATGATATAATATTTTAAGTCCCTACACTATGGCAAGATATTAAAAAAACTATACAGGTAGATGAAAAGTATTACTTAGCCCTGTTAAAAGCCTACAAGTTGTAATCATTCTCCAAATTTTATTTCTAATAATCTAAAAGGTATTTCTTTTATGTCAAGAGAAATTTGGAATTAAAATAGTCAAATACATACGTGCATAGCTTCTGTCTAAAAATGTATATAAATTAGACCTTCAAATATGCTTTATATACTAAAGTCATGGGATATAAAATGAAGTGATTTTCTATATTTATTATAGTAATGATGAGTAGTATATAAGAAAATATAGCATACCTCAAGTAATATTATTGGTTCATTTATCCACTTAATTATGTTTTTTCATCTAGTCAAGGGAATCATAATCTGTTCTTTGGACAGTCTGGGAGTCCATGGACAGGCTTAAAGGGGTGCATGGACCTCTTGAAATTGTATGCAAAATTTCATGTGTATGTGACATTGCCCTGGGAAGAGGATTTATAATTTTCATCAGATTTCCAAAGCCAGCAAGGCCAAGAAACTTAACCTGTTTTTCTTTCCTTCCCTCATCTAGATCAAGACTCTCTAAAAAGAGAAACTAAGGGATGATTATTCACTTCAGGCTAATAATAATTTTAAAAAACCCTAACAAGTTCCCTGTAGTGAGCTCTAATAGCTCATTTAGATTATGAATTACTTCTGGAAAAATTCAATTTTCACTCAACCTTTCAAGCATATATCTAACTCAAAGCATATTAAATATGTCACATATTAGACATTAGATATCTATAAGAATTGCCAGATTTTAGATGAAATAATTCTAGTTATATTCAGATGTCAGTGACCTAAATTGCAGATTCTGAAATTAGTGCTGTGAGTGGGAGAGTGAACAGATTAGAGAAGAAAGTAATTTCCTGATGATCGCTGAGAAATTTTGGGGGCAATAAAGCTAGTTAAGTGCATAAACTGTTATGCCCTATGAAATGAAAGTAGAAATATTCAGACATAACTTAGACAATGTGGTTTCTTTTAGCCTATGTTAGCTTGAAGGGAATGAATACATAATGAAAATTATTGCTGCTATCCGTATGTGTGTGTGTGTGTGTGTGTGTGTTAATAATCATGGATTGGTGGGTATGTGTGTAAAGTTTGATAAAAGTAATTTGTATGAGAGAGAAAAATGTATTTTAGGCTTATACCTTTCATTATTATTTTAAACTGAGTTTAGAATAGAGGCAATGAATTAGTTAAATCTGAGTGCTTGTAACTATAAAACTGAAATTAAATATAGGAAAACCACAGCCAAAGGAAAATGTAATATTGGATCTGATTTCATGGAGCTTTTTACCCAGAGAAAACTTACCTCCTACCTTTTATCTGTTTAATGTATGATAGGATTGAGAAATAAGGGAAAAAAATAGAAAATGTTACCAACTAAAAACAGTTTACAAAAAATGGTTCAATAATCATTTATAAGTCATTGTCTTTGTAGCAGCCATAAATGTTCATGTTTAAAAATCTATAGCACTTCAATTTTTTTTACCCACTAATTGAGTCCACAGGTGCTTAAGGATTAGACCATAAAAGTGGCACGTATTGTCCATTCCTCCAGTAATGTAAACAATTTCAAATCCTGGAGTCATATTGGCTATGTAATTTCACTTTTGATTTTCAAAGCTGCTTTTTATGTTATTTCTGTCCTTTCACTTTGGATATATTTCTGCTAGTCTTTGTACAGTATAGAGATTATTTTTGTAAAAGTAACTGTTATTCAAGCAATATTGTCCTGGAAGCCCTATATGTAGAATTCAGTTTGCACTGATTGGAAGAAATCAAAACTATTTACTTTACTGGCCATATGCTCATTCAATGTTCTGAAACTCTTTCACAAAAAGCACCACAATTTTTGTATAAATCAATATACATTCTTCCTCACAGCCCTGACGAAGGCAAAAAACTACCCTCTCTAAATAGCGAGCCTTCAAACCAGCCCCTTCAGGAATCTGACAAATTTAGATAAATCAAATATGTCATGTCAAAAATGACAAGCAAGCCATAATGAAAGAGAATTAAGAGTTAGATTGATAGACAACAATAGTGTTTGAGTTCAGAGTACTTTACATATTCTAATTATTGGAATAAGAATGAGAATATTCTTGCCGAAATCTTTCAATAAATGAAAGAGGAAATGGTAAAAATGAGTTGGAAACAAGATACTATAAAAATGAGAATTTGGAGGAAAAAAATAAAAATAATACCTATAAAAGAAAACCACAAACATTGAAAATAAAAAATCAATAGATGGGTTAAACAATTAGAGACAGATTAGAAAAGGATTGGGGAGCTAAGAGATAGTATATGAGGAGATAAATGCATTTCATCAAAGAGAAACAAAGCAGATTATGAAAATGAGATTATTATATTAAAGATCTAATGAGAAAATAATATTTTTCAAATCAGATTCCCAGAAGAAATATTAGATAAAGTAGGAGAGAAAAAGTTTTCAAAAAGATAATGACTACAAATTTTGGAAAATTAGGGACAATTATGGCTTCTCATTTTTAAGAATTGTAATGAAACACAAGAACAATTAATGAAAATAAAACTGCAGAACATTAAAAACTAATAGAAGATTGTAAGAGCAGCAAGAGGGGAAAAATATATATATATTTTTGCAAAGACATAGCAATACACTGACCACAGACTACTCAGCTTTAGCAATAAAGAGTCACAAAGTTAAAAAAAAAATGTCACAAAGTGCCTGGGGGAGCCAGAATTCACAATGGCCTCCACATGCTTTCTGATATACCAACCCTTAAATAATCGCTTTTACACTGGGAGTTGCTGTATATGCCAACAGAAGTGACATTGCTGAACACTGTCATAAATAGTGTCGCTTCTTCTCCCTTGGTTCTTGGAAATCTCAATCTGGAGGATGCTAGCTGTCCTGTCATGAGGACATTTCAGCAGTTTTGTAGAGAAGCCTACATGAGGAGATAAGAAGACCTACTGATAACCAACATCTGTTTCCTGGTCATTAAAGTAAGCCATCTATCTAGAGAGCCTCCAGGAAAGCTTTCAGGTGACTATAGCCTTGTCCAAAATCTTCATCAAGAACTCTCCAGCTAAGCCACTCAAGAATTCTTAATCCACAGAAACTGTGAGAGATCATGTTTATTGTTGTTTTAAGCCACTGGGTTTTGGGGTAATTGGTAGGCGGCCATAGATACTACTACAGCCATAGAGTAATGTCTTCAGTATGCTAAACGAAAAGTAACTGTCCATCAAAAAGTGTATATCCAGACAAATTATCATTCATAATGAAGAAAAATAAAGTTATATTTGGACAAATAGTAACAGAGTTTATCCCCCAAGAAACTGTTATGTATAAAGGAATGTCTATGAGTAAAATTCAGGAAGAGAGAAAATAATCCCAGAATTAAATTTTGAGATGTCAGAAAGCATGGTGAACAAAGAAACTAGTAAACATATGGGTAAACCTAAGCAAACTGAGCTAAACCAGACTTCAGGATATGCTGTGGTCTGGGTTTGAAGGCTGATGAGAATTATAATTTGCCCTCTGATGAAGTTGGTAGTCACTTTTACTTCAGACTTCTAGTAAAATAACAAATGAAATGTGTATCTCTGTATATGTTTGTATATGCATATGTGTGTGTATATTTTATACGGTCAAATATAGAGACTGTGTGAAAATGATAATCATAAAATATAGGAGAGAAGTTACCTCTGGGGTTGGAGACAGAAGGGGGAGGAGGATGTGACTGAGGAGGGAGGGGACCCACAAGAAGCTACATCTTTATAAGTAATGTTTCATTCCTTAAGCCAAGTGATGAGAACATAAGTGGCTGTTTCTTATTTTTTGTAATTTTCCCTAAATGTTAAATATTTCTTAATTAACAAATGAGAGTCACAGAGTCACCTGCTGTCCTCTACTTCCTCACCACCAACTTCAGCAAAGATTCATGAAAACTTCTTGTGTAGCCTCTGAGCAGGGTTCCCATATGTGGCTGTAGGTCAGATTTACCACTATGATTAAAGACGGACAATTCTAAGCCCTCTCTTGGAAGCTTTTGAATTAATAGCACTGGGATGAGGTTAGCAAAGTTGGATTAAAGATTGGCTTGATGAACCATGGTGCATCAGCACTGGACACACAAAATAACTCATAGAAATATGCACAAATGATTTTCAACAAAGATGCAAAAGTAATTCAAGGGAGAAAAAATAATCTTTCTGATAAATGATGTTGGAATAATTGAGCATTCATAAGCCAAAAAAAAAAAAGAGAGAGAGAGAGAGAGAGAGAGCAAGCCTTGACCTACACCTCAAACATTATACAAAATCAACTCCAAGTGAATCATGGACTTAAATGTAAAATGTAAAACTGGAACTTTTAGGAAAAATAATAAAGTTGAAAATGTTCAGCAGCTAGGAGTAGGGTAAGAGTTTGTAGGCTTGACACCAAAAGCATAATGTATAAGATGAAAAAGTGATAAACTGGACCTCATCAAAATTAAAAATTTTTGCTTCGTGATCTCTGTGAAGTTGATGAAAAGACAGGCTACAGACTGGAAGGAAATATTTGCAAACCACATGTTCCACAAAAGATTTATGTATAGAATATATAAAGAATTCCCCAAATTCTAAAACAATCCAATATGACAAGTGACAAAAGCCATGAGCAGAAATTTCAATGAAGAAGATATACAAATGGCAAATAAACATATAAATGGTGTTCAACATCATTAGCCATTAGGAAAGGCACCATTTAAAACCACAATGATATATCTTATATACCTATCAGAATGACTAAAATTTAAAAAAAATAGTGATGTAGAGAAAGTGGGTCATTCACACACTGCTCATGAAAATGTAAAATGGGACAGCCACTCTGGAAATGATGAGTGTGGCAGTTTTTAATCATGTGCTTGCCATGCAACCCAGTAGTTGCACTCCTGGGCATTTATCTCAGAGATAAAAGTACATCTGTTCACGTAAAAATATGTGTCCAAATGTTCATAGCAGCTTTATTCATAATAGCCGAAACCTGGAAAAAACCACATGCCCTTCAATAGGTGAATGGTTCAACTGTGGTACATCAGTACCATGGAATACTACTCTGTAATAAAAGAGAAATGATCTGTGATACACACGACTCACATGTATCTCAAGGGAATTATGCTGAATGAAAAACGCCAATCTCAAACACAAACCATATGATTCCATATACATACCATTCTTGAGATGACAAAATTATAGAGAAGGGAAATAGATTAATAGTTGTCATGGGTTAGAGAGGGAGAGGAAGGGAAGTAGACGTGGCCATGAAAGGACACCACAAGGAATCCTTATGATGAAATTATCCTATGACTGTGATGGAGAAAACTAAAAGCTGCACAGAACGAAACAAACATTCAGACACACAAATGAAGGCACGTAAAACTAGTGAAATCTGAATAAGGTTGATGGATTACAACAAAGTAAATTTTCTGGTTGTGTTATTGTACTTTAGTGATACAAAATGTTATGGTGAGGGATGAGCAAAGGAGATACAGGATCTCCCTGCATTATTTTTCACAATTGCATGAGAATCTACAGTTATCTCAAACAGGAAGTTTAAAAAAATCACTGAATATATAATACACTGAAAATATTAGAAAAAATAAGTACTTATGTGCTTTTTTTTTTTGAGGATAGTATAATTTTAGAAGAAGTGGAGTACGGCATACCTGGAGATAGTGTTTCAGCAAGTGATGGCCACAAACTGCCTTCTAAGGCAGTGGGTTCAGTTAACTTCCAGACCTGGAAAAAACCAAGTGGGGCTTGCAGCTTCAGGACCAGAGCTAAATTACTGAAGGCCATGGAAGACAGCGTGTGTATTCTGCTTTTTTGCCCCAGAACCCTTCCTTCTTCACTCTTTCCCCCCCGCTATGCATTTCTTTCTTTTAAATAAATACTAAATATATTTTTCTAGTATGATTATGGAGGACATCAAATTAATATAGCATTCCAAAGTGACAAAATGTTCCAACATGGCTGGGGATGGCCAATCTTTATTTTTAATAAGGTCCTAAGATGATTGTGATAAAGTGGTCTCTAACTGATATTTAGAAATTGTTGGTCTGGGGAATACATGGAAAATAGTTTGCAAGTGATTATTTATCAATGTATTGATTTTTTTATCAAATGTATTTTGGGGATAAATTACTTTAGAAATGTGTTTCATAAGATAGTAAGGTCCTCTTTTGCTCCAGTGTGTCCTACACAAACCAAATAGAAGTCAATCAGCAGACAACTGAAGAAGTGATGTTAATGTTTTGCCAGAAGCCACAGACGGGAGCTCTGATATAAAGGCCATGAGTAGTATGAGAATGGAAAACAGCCGAGGTGGGGAGAAGAGCTAAGTCCATGAGTTTTTCCCTCTGCTTCATCGTCATTTTAACACAGCTGAACTTAAAGCCTGAGTCCCACTAAGTAAGATAGTTTAGCTTCAAAACCTCTACAGTTAGTCACAGAATTACTCAATCTATGTATCAACAGTAAGGAAAAAATAAAAACATGATATGATGAAACATTCCCCAACTAGAGCACTAATATAAAAATTAAGATAACCTTACAAGAGATTATAATGCCATTCTTGGTATTATGACATTTAAAGTTGCTTATAGACCACTTTAGTGAAAGGTTTTTTTTTCCTACCAAGAGAGCATATATAAACTCAACTAAAAATAATATTGTTTATCAGTGAAGGAGGTAACTTCAGAATTAAACTTTTAAAACAGATGTGTATATAACGTAGCCAAAGGGATTTCAAACTCAAACAACGGTAAATTGCTTAATATCTAAAAAAATCTTTATAGTTTAAAACTATGCTTAGTTCAAAAAAATAAAAAAAAAAGAACCGGTTATTCTTAAGTTATTAAACTTTAAGTGTTCAAAAACATTTTATTTTATTTATAAAATTTATATATTTTTTATAAAAACATATTATTCTAAGTTATTAAACTTCAAATGTTTTTAGCTTCCTTAATAAAATCCAAACTAAGAGAATTGATATAAATGTCCTTGTTGCTGTTATAATAAATGTTTTACGTCTTAGGTCCCATAAAAATATACTTCAGGTTGCTTCATCAAGCAAGCTTTGACAAACATGAAGAGCCCTGTATGAAAGTTCTTTAACAAAAGACATTTCTGGAAAACTTAGACTCTTCAGCTAAAAGAGTGTCCTTCAGAGGGAAAGATTTTTCAAGATTTATTCGGCAGCACTTGTGGGAATATTTCTGCAGCTTGCCAAACCAAAATTCTCTTTCATGAGTGTACTTTTGGACAGCATTCAAAAATGGACTATAAAATTAGGTCACAAAAGCAAGAAATTAGGCTTTGACATCCGTGTTTTACCACTTTCCATGGTATTTCTGCTGTATTATAAATATTCTTGGCATTGTGCTACCAGCTGTTAGGAAGACCTTGCTGACACTCAGCTGAACATAATATTTACCACTAAAATTGCCAAAATAGAAAGTGCAGTCAAGACTATACTTTTCAGATGCCCCCCTTTTTTTACATCTTATATAACATATTAAACAAAATTTCTTAATATGAATCTGAGATTTAAAGACAAACAAAACGGGCGCCTGGGTGGCTCAGTCATAAGCGTCTGCCTTCAGCTCATGGCGTGATCCCAGGTTCTGGGATCCAGCCCCGCATCGGGCTTCCTGCTCTGCTGGGAGCCTGCTTCTTCCTTTCCTACTCCTCCTGCTTGTGTTCCCTCTCTCACTGGCTGTCTCTCTTTCAAATAAATAAATAAAATCTTTGAAAATAAATAAAGACAAACAAAAGAAAAAAGACTTTCACTATCTGAAACTTTTTTTAAAAAAAGATTTTATTTATTTATTCGACAGAGATAGAGACAGCCAGCGGGAGAGGGAACACAAGCAGGGGGAGTGGGAGAGGAAGACAGGCTCATAGCGGAGGAGCCTGATGTGGGGCTCGATTCCATAACGCCGGGATCACGCCCTGAGCCGAAGGCAGACGGTTAACTGCCGTGCCACCCAGGCGCCCCTGAAACTTTTTTTTTTTTGGTTTAATATTCAAACCCTAACATATACTACGTGAAATTTGGAAACATTTTGGAAAAAGAGTAGCTGAAATTGAACAGGCAACACAAAAAGTGTATAAATCATTGTATCCCAAATCAAGTGTGAATTTTTTATATCAGAGGCTTATATTCATATTGTTTTATGTAGATTTTTATTTAGATGAGTAGTATGTGTGTGTGTTTGTGTGTGTATGAAGCTTTCCACTTTATTCCTAAAGCCAAAATACAGTTGCAGAATGTAAATGGATGCAAGTTAGATGCCATCTTTATTTGATGTAATCTGTTGAAGTTTTTACTTGGCCTAATGACATGGTTACCAGACTCTTTATTAAAGAGATCATTTTGGTTGATGACTAACCCAGTTTTAAAACCTGTGTTGAAGAAGTTAAGATAACAGCCAAATAAACAATCTGATGGAAGCTGTCAATATACTTTTTAGTCTGAATAATATTGCTATATTTTAAATCATCAATGGTTGGCTAGTGGTCTTTTCTACGGGAAATGCTCTTGAGTATTTATTACTCCCAGCTGTTGTATATTAGCAGAGTTCATACCCAGAACGTACGTCTCTTTGCTGTCCAGGCAAAATTGGTTCTGATGCATCTACTCAGAAATTGTTGTTACAGGTTAATTAGTACTCTTTCTTAGAAAATACAGAGTCGATAAACATTTTCTTTGAGATAAAAAGGTTTTATTGGTTGTATTATTGTCAAATCATGCCTTAATTGCATCTTGTTTCCTCCTAACTTCTTCACAGTAGCTATATGAAATCTCTGCATTTATGTCCAAATTTGAATATACAATTTTAAATCTAGAATTAATCCTAGAAGTTATCTAGATAATTCCTATCTCTTCATTTTTGTAAAGTTGGACTCAGATTTGCCCTGTATTACCCATGTACTTAGTGACAATCATCTTGGAAACCCAGTCCAGTTTTCTCATAGTATTAGGCTTCTTCCAGATTTTACTTATATGCATAAATAAAATTGATAGTTAATTTTAAAGCTTCTATAGCTAATACTTTACTACTCTCATACTTTCTGTAGTTAATTTGGTATAGTACCGTAAAGATTACCAAGCCCGTTCTAGAATTGCTGCAACTAAGTAGTAAAAGTTACTGCTTGCAGCTTCTGCTCTTCTCTCTTTCCCTTCCCATTGTCCAGCACATGCTTGTAAGTAGTAGTTAAAGTTTTAAAACATTGTGGAAAAAGATAAAGCCACAGACAGTTATTAGAAAGAGATTAAATTACTAACTCCTGGATCAATTTGTATGGCTAATTCAGAGACCTTGGATATTAGTGTAAACAAAAGGAAAGAAAGTCAGCCGTCATGTTAAAATTTGTGGAACTTTTGGTGTTAAATCTCAATTTAGATTTCCATGATATCTGGCATAAATATACTGATTGTGTTTAGAAAGTCCAAAATTCAAATTGTTATTAAATACACAACTGTGGATTTATATTCAAAATTATAAAGACATGATATGTCTAAATGAATTCAAAAGGACTTGAAGTTAATCAATTTAGTCATTATAAAATTAGGAAGAACAGACAGAAAATTTTCCTGTAGTATACATACCAAGTGAGACAGGCATACCAGTACACACACACCTTACCACCCCGCCCCCAAACTTCATGGACTTATGTGAAGAGATCCAGAAAAGAGATACACTTATATAGGCAGAAATATGTGTCCAGATCATCATAGTCAAACCAAAAAGAAGAATTGAGGTAGTTTTTCAAGTATTTGGGTCAGAAAAACACACATTTACCTCAGATACTTGGATAATTGCCTCTACTTTCCGCTCGTGTTGTCCAAGAAAGTTTGCCACAGAGACAGACTAAAGATTCCATCTCATCAGCTCTCTCAGGGCTGAGACAGGAAAATGGCCCTTGCTGCCCACACTGGCTGGAACAATGACTGGGCTCCATCCTGAGGCATCCCGACCCCACTTGGCACTAAACCACAGAAATTCATCTATTAATAGTGAAGCCTACCCAGAAATTGAGCATTCTCCTTTCTATTGAGATCAACACATTCAAAAAGCTGCTAGAGGGCAGTTCTCCATAACTGTTACATGCTAATGCTGAAATAATGAGCTGGAATGTGTATCTGTTTTTAATAAATATAGAATTTAGAAAGTAGCTTGATTGTTTCAAAGTTAGAACTCATTAATAGTTCTATTTTTTTAAAAAACTTTAGTAAAAATAACAACTATTCCAATTACTAGTGAAGCCCAATGATTTGGAATTGTATTTCTCAATGTAAGTACAATGTAAATTGATGTAAATTCAAGGTAATTTTCAAATATATCAACAAAGTATGTAATTCATTCAGAATAAGTCACCTATCTTAAGCTTTAAACTGTGAGGATAATAAACTTGTAGACAACATTATAAAGCATACACTAACATAAATTTAGATTACTTTTCTCTTTCCTCACTGGAGTACAGTGAGAGAAATTTCCTTGGAAGATTTCTTCTCCTCTTCTTTGCTCCTGACTCTCCTTGTCTCATAATCAAACTGGTCAGCATTTGGCAAACTGGAACTTATTCTTTGCTACACAGTCTGTCTGTACCCATGGCTCCTTTAAAAAATAAACAGCAAACTTGCTGCTCCTCACTCTGATTCCAGGAGAGAAAGGAGGAAAGCCTTACAGAACTTAATAGCCATGGTATATGCTGTATTATAGGCTTCATACATCTGGTATATTTACCAATGATGCCAGATTTATCTGACAATTACGCCAATTATATCAAATTACAATAGCAGTACAGATAATCAGTGATATCTAAAAGTCTTTATGAGCTTAAATAAATGGCAATTAGTTCAGATTTTAAAAAGTAATTTCAATTTATATTGGCAAAATATTATAACTTGCAACTCCAATCTTTATGCTGTGAAAAGACATGTATTATTAATATAAAATAAAAAAGTTATATAATTACATAACTTAGTGTATAGTGTAGGACATAATTAAATATTATAAAGATATATATTATAAAAATACATATTCCATACAATATATTGTATATTTTTATAGCATATAAAGATATATAATATTGATTAAAGGCTTATTACTTAGCGGGCACCATTTTAAGAAATGGATATTATTATTATTATTATTATTATCCCCAATTTACACATAAGAAAATTGAGTCACACTGAGGCTAGGTTACTAGCCCAAGGTCACACAGCTACTAAATAGAACAAGATTTGAATCCAAGCAGTCTGACTTCAGATGTAATATCCAAGTTCGTTGCTGGAACACAGTATAACCAAACACTAGTTGAAGTTATTGAATGAGGTAAAATAATCAATGTGGAAAAATTAAAAAGTAGACCTCTTTATTGGTAAGAAATATTTATTCCATAGAAAGTCACAGATGCAGATTTTTGCAATTTTATTCTTGCCCATGATATATTTATGGCTGGCCTAATAAATGGGGAAATTATAGTAATTTTAAAAATATATATTTAAGCTACTCAATATTGTACAATTATAATAGCAAAAACAATATAGTAGATGGTTTTAAAATTTTAAAAAAGCTTGATTTTAAAAATATGTTCTTTAACTTTAATTCATTCAAAATATTTAAATATTTTACATTATAATGTATATGCCTAAGGGAGTTTCATATAAATTTTATCATGTCGTCTTAACAAAATTGCTGTGAGATAGTAGTGTAAGAACTGGTAATCCCATTTCATAAGCAAAGGAAATTTTAAAAAGAAAAAGAAATAGTCTTCAACTCTCATAAAGCCAGAAAGTGGCCAGATACTTGTGCTCCAAATATACTATATTACTTATTTTTCTTCACTATTCCTTAGTGTTTAACTTCCTGAAATATAAAAACCAGATCATGTAATTTTTATTTCACATCTATTTCCCTGTTGGCATACGGTTTATTTTATCAAATTAATTAAATTGCCCACCCAAACCACTGTGAGGCATTGATAATAATTCAAAGTTAGTCTAGAGAGTAGAGTAAAACTTTAAATTACTTGAAATTAGAATTCAAGTCTTCCCTTTTGGGTTCATTTTATCAAACAAAAGAAGACAAAAACACTTTAGCTTCATTGCTGAAAACATAACCAAGGGAAGACTTGATGATGTAAAATCCCATTTAAGCAGAACAATTTTCTCACATATGATTTTTATGGAATCTGCCATTTCAAGGTTCATCAGTTCTTTCCTGATGGTGCTTTTTGCAGACTGGCTTCCTGTCACCAACATCTCTCTGCCACTAGCCAACCTCACCAGCCCAGCCCCTGAGAATTTGATTGGGTCACAGGTTTTTTTTCACACCTAAACAAATGAGAAGAAAGGAAACTCAAAAAAAGTCTTTACGCTCAACCTATGATCAGTTTAAGAAGTTGCTGGGAGTGCTTTTGAGTTCCTATCACACAACTCCTTATACTACCATCATCCTTGGATTCATTAAGACATACTCAAAGAGAAAGGAAGAAATGTGAAAAGTGTTCTCTAACTGACTGTAGACGCTCTCTCAGTATCCTACAAATCCAGCTGCACCATAGTTTGCACCCTCCCCACTTGCTCTTGAAGGTGACAACAGGATCCCCGTACTCCTGTGACAGAACACCCCATGTGTTATCTAATGTGACTCAGGACGTATCATTACATCAGCACAGCAGTGTGTTCTGTCTTTCCCCTGCTACAGTACTTTTCCATTGTCACGTTTGACTGCACAATACACTCACAAGTCAATGCATATTCTGGCATAAATCCCAAGGGTTTTTTCCCCCTAAAAAGTGTAACACTATTTTAATTTCTAATTATCCAATATTTACAGTCAGTAATGGTTACTCTGTGGACACAGAGGAGGTGAGGAAGTTGGTTGTGGTTTATGTGCATTTCCCAGGGCGGTGGGGGAGTGCCACGTCCTTTGTTTGAAAATGGACTGGGATGGTGCAAGTGAATAAGACTTAGCATATTGCAGGGACAACCTTGAATCCACTTCATTTTAGAAAAGAAGTAATGCACAAATTTATCAGTAGCAAATAACTTCTGACACACCAAGATGTAGTGATCCCCTGCGTGAGTGTCACTAAATAGTCTAGGGTCTGTCACACTGAAGAGCATGCATCTGAGCTTCAGCTCCCTACTGTCTTACTGTCTTGTCAACCACCAGAGCTTGAGCAGCTCCACACGTTCCTGAGAACTTCTCCAGGAGCAAGGGACTGTTACTGACAGGAGTATGTCAGATCTGCCTGATGGCGGTGTTTTATACAACTTGGAGGACCACTGTCCAGTATGTTTCTGTGTAGGCTGGTAGCTAAGGTGCCTAAGTCAAGGAAATGCCACGCCATTGTGCAGCAGTTTAGGGAGACCCACTGTGTAACTGTGCATAGCACCCTCTTGTCAGACTTAAAACGTCAGGTTTCAGAGAAGCAAACTCTGGAAATATGGCAAAAAATACCAAAACTACTTAAAGGTGGAGGGAGGGGTGCATGGATGGAATATATCCAAAATTATTAATTTCACTTCTCATTGAAAACTTAGAAATCCCATGTGTTTAAATGAAAAGTGAGTTTGGTGACCTTTGTTACCATTTATCATAATGACAAAATTTATAATAAGCAGTCAACAGAAGCAAGTTTTCTTAGATATTGTTTCTCATATTTAAATAGCTATCACCAGGGAGACAATGGTGGTTATAAAGTGGTCTAATTCTAATAATCAAATTATCCTTAGTTATGGTTAGGGGAAAAGTGGGTGATCATCCTATGATTTTCTCTAATAACATAGTTATTATATCATCCATGATTTTCTCTAATAATGTAGTTAATATACACATACGGTCATGAAAAGATCTATATGGTGAATAGAAAAGGTATGACTTTTGGCATTAGGCGAACATACCTTAGAAAGCCAATTCAGGGACGCCTGGGTGGCTTAGTTGGTCAAGTGTCTGCCTTCAGCTCAGGGCATGATCCTAGGGTCCTGGGATTGAGCCACACATCGGGCTCCCTGCTCAGCAGACAGTCTGCTTCTCCCTCTCCCTCTGCCACTCCCCCTGCTTGTGCTCTCTCTCTCTGTCAAATAAAAAACTCTTTTAAAAATTTTTTAAAAAGCCACTTCACCTACTGGTTAAGCTGTGGTCTTAAGCTAGTCTGTTCATCACTATAAGCTTCAGATTCCATATTTATGAAAGAGAATAATAATAGTCAGAATTCACACACTGATGATGGAGACGTTTTATAAATATCTTCCTTTACTTCCTCCTCCTGTGCTGTTAATGTATATATATATATGCATAAAAAATAAATACCATATTACTCAAGACACAAGCTCCCGTGACATCCATTCCCAAACACTGATTAGTTTTTTAGAATCATTGTTAAATTCACCCTCTGTATTTTTTTCTTAGTTAGAAGCCTTCAAGCATATGTTTTAGTAAGTAGACTTGCACTGTATGGCATGAAATTACGAAGGTTCTAGTGTCTGTCAGTTTAAGGCAGGGTGGGGGGGAGGGATCCAGGCACAGCTCTTGTTCTTTAGAAAGGCAGTCACTGTTCCTGGGGAAGGGAGGTTTGACTGGGCCAAAGCTTGTCACTTTAGCCTTTTTCCTTTTGGACCCCCATCTCCAGTGTCTACGAGAAGATGTTTTTCTTTGTTCTTATTTCCACTTACCCATCAAGGACTCATGGCAAATCCCCAAAGTACATGGCTTCCTGCCCCTAACTAGGCATCCACACTGTCCCTTCAGCCTTGATCTTTCCTCTTGCAGGTAAAAACAGAAAAGATGGAGAGAAAAACATGGTGGATCCTTTTCTCCCCGTCTGTGCCAGCCTGCCTCCAACCTGGTGATCGTTGACACTCACCATTTGTGTGAAAGCTTTGTTTCTTTTCTCTTTTTTTAACATATTATACTAGATTTTACTAATTAACTCAATCTTGTAGCTTCTGCAGTTTTCCCTTCCAATCTAGTTCTTAGAGGATTTTTCCTTTTGAAACTTGTAAACTCACTTTTGAACAGGAAGATATTTAAAAATATAATTATATAGCTTCACTAAAATGAAAAATGGCTAGTGAACTAACCTAGTACATCTTATAATGGCCAAGTGAAATTTTTGTGTTTTCATGTCCTGTTTTTCTTTGAAATTACATATCTCAGAAATTAGCTCATTATCTGAAAAAAATTATGAAGAACTTGTGAATTATAATACAGGAGTATTGCCACTGAATGGACGGTTTTATTTAACCAAGCAGGTAATGAACAGTATTGTTGTCAAAATCACTAAGGACTCATCTTAATTAGGACACATGCTAAGGGGCATTACTCCAGTAGTCTTTTGTCTCCTGGTGCCATATATATATTCTTTGGCAAGAATGGATGAAAAGCAGCAATAAACAACTCAAGACTGTCCATGGCTCTGTAGGGTTTTTGGAACAATTCCTGGGGTTGGGAAGTGAAAATGGACAGCATGTGGAGAAAATTGTCACCTCAGTAGCAAGGTTTAAGTGAAGATACCAAGCCATTAACAGCATGCATGCATATTTAATTTTATTAACTCCTACTGTCAGCCTTCTTGGAGCTTTAATTTGGGCAGGAAGTTGGAGACTTCTACTGGAAGGACTTGAACAGAAGTGAAGGATAAAAAGGAAGTGTATATAATTCCTTCTGGAACTACTTAAATTTCGTTGTCTGAAAATACTTTCATCTTCCCCCTTTGGTCAGAGAGATATGCTTAAAATTCTTGTTTCTTCCCCAGAAATAGTTTTGCTCTTAAACAGGTTTATATTTAGGTATAGGGTATTATATGAACTTCTCATTTAGTAAATCAAGCAACTCCATCTGTTGTTGGAAGAACTCTCAGGAAAGCTTTGAGAGATATGGATATGACTCTTAAATACATATGTAGTGTTCTTTTTAAAATAATTCATTAGTCGTCATAATTGAATAAATGTCTCTGGCTCAAGATGTTACTAATTTCCATCTTTTTAATTTTTTAAAATCTTCTTAGTCATTGCCACAGATGGAACTGTCTTAGAGTTTAGACTAGAGATCCAACTCAATTGTCCTGTTAATAAGATATTTAAAGTTAACTTGAGATTCTCATGTACCTATAAATATCATCATGGAGATATGTGCATGAATCATCATGGCGGGCATCTTCCTACATTGTCCATAATTGAAAGTATACCACCAAGACCAGATGGGAATACAGTTTTGAAAAGAAAGAATTTAAAAATTAGGAAGGAAATCACATGACAAATATTCCTTTCCCTGTGCCAGAAAAGGAAGAATATTCTTGATTAAATAAACTGCGTTGATGGCAAGTAGAGGTTCTGCAAATTCATTGCTCTCCCTTTAGCCTTAGTCTCATTACTGATGGATCTAAGTTCCCTTTTATAAATGTTAGCGGTTAAAAAACTACTATACTCCTATCAAATGGTAGGAATATTTACTATTCAGCCTTATCTTAGGACAGCTTTCAACATTGACAAAACCACATGACACTGAACTGTATTTCATAACATTATGGTAGAGCCATTGTCTTAACTAATTTTGAGAACAGAAATAGGCCTGTAATAATAAAGGACTGTAGGTGACACATTCTGGTAGAGAAGAAGTCGCCTATCTTCATATAACTGATGTTCTTTCAGTAATGTTATTTTAAGATAATTTGTTTTAAAAGAGGAGATGATTTGCTCTGGAAAGTTTTTGTTTAACATTCTTTAACATTTAACTTTCATTAAAATTTGCTATTTTAGTAAAAATAAACGATGAACCACAGAATATTTGCATGTGGTGTTTGCTTTAATTACTGACTGGAAATTACAGGTGGAAAGAGAGTGATGCTAGATATCTTTCATGCTTGCAGCAACTCTGGAACATGAAGATTTCTTCTATTTAAAGCATGTGCCATGTGGAAGGGGTCCCAAAAAGACCAGCAGTTTTTGGGTCTGGTTGTTTAGAAAGTTGGGGTTTAAGAGGAAGAAAGTACATTTGTATTTAGTACTGCCTAAGTATTAGCATGGACTCAGTGATGTCTGGGGTGTGGTCATAGCTGCTATGCATCCTGTTTAATTCTGGAGGCTCCCAATTTCAAGTCTTCTATCCCATTTGACTCATCAGAAAATGCGTCTCAATTACTGCCTGAGAAAATATGGTCAGACTATAGTGTGTGAATAATCATTTTGAAAGTACCTTTTTTCCTTGCTATTTTTCCTCACATGTCTAAACTCTTTTTCATTGAACATTACTACATTCATTAAGAAGAAATGACAAAATTGATAAATAATTGTGTTCTTGCTCATTTTTTCCTCTGATTACATATGAATGAGAGCTGAGTGGAAATCACATCTGTGTTTTGTTCATACATAGGTACTTTTTCCTAAAGACACTGATAAAATTCAGGAAAGACTGATAAATGCCTTTAGGGTGATCAAGAAAAATTGGGGATGTACTGAGTATGAATTTATAGATGGGCGATGTGTTTATCTTCATTTATCTGAGTTAACAGACCAAGCAAAGATTTGAAAAGTTATGGTCAATGTATTACAGTTTTTGTCATTTTTTCTAAAGTATACAGCTGTGCCCAAGTAATTCATATGATTCCGAACAACAAAGGTCCCCAAAGGAAAGCTCAATACCATTTTTTATTTTGATTCTGATAATGCTGTTTTAAATAATTGTACTATAGTTATTGAAAAGATGGTCTCATGGCAAACTGGTTGTGTTTACATCTTAGCTTTGTCATTTGCTAGCTGGACGACTATCGTCATTTAATCTATCCATGTCTCTGTTTCCTCAACTGTAAAATAGGAGTGATGTCAGCTACATCATTAGGTTATTGGTAAGAATTATGAAAGATTTAGCAATTAGTTCAATATGATAAGGACTCAGTAAAATATTTTTATTAAAATATACAATATAAAATTTTTATTCACTGAGGCACCTGGGCGGCTCGGACGGTTAAGCATCTGCCTTCAGCTCAGGTCATGATCCCAGTGTCCTGGTATCAAGCCCCACATCAGGCTGTCTGCTCAGTAGGGAGCCTGCTTCTCCCTCTCCCCCTGCCTGCCTCTCTCTCTCTCTCTGTCAAATAAATAAATAAAATCTTTAAAAAATTTTTATTTACTAACATTTTATGTCATGTAAATTTTATGTTGTTATGAGTTCACACTTGTTTAAAAAATACAGACAAGTCCAAGAAAACAATAGGGTAAACTTGTCAGTTTTCAGGTAGTTCTTTGGAGGCCTTTTAAAGACAGGCACATTTGGGCAGCAAGATTTAAATCTCAAATGGGCTTTTTCTCATTTTGTGTGGGTTATGCTGGGAAACCCAATCTCTTGTCCTGATTCTGCGCTCTGTCACATAGACTGGATGTGTGATTCTGGCCATAGCCCTTCTAGACTTCAGCATCCTTTGGTAAATGTACAGATACTGGCTTACATGAGCTCTAAACTCTATGTGATCTATATTACATATTGAAGTGTTTCTGTTATTTGCCCACAATCAATGATATCATAGTTAAAACATTTAGAACATAGAGGGGCACCTGGGTGGCACAGCGGTTAAGCGTCTGCCTTCAGCTCAGGGCATGTGATCCCTGCGCTATGGGATCGAGCCCCACATCAGGCTCCTCTGCTAGGAGCCTGCCTCTTCCTCTCCCACTCCCCCTGCTTGTGTTCCCTCTCTCGCTGGCTGTCTCTATCTCTGTCAAATAAATAAATAAAATCTTTAAAAAAAACATTTAGAACATAGAGAAATTTAGGGAAAGAGAGTATAGGTGTTACAAATTGATATTGCATTGAACTACAGATGATAGCAGAACATTCTGGCTATTTCTACAGTCTTTCTGTAGGTTAAAAAAAAAAAAAACAGAAACAAGTTTCAGTAATTATAGACTCCTGCCTGACTTTGAAGAACCTACAATGTAGAGACCTAACACTAACAAGGACCCTGGTGGACCATTAATTATACCCTGTAGGTGAGATTTTATGGAGCATTCCCAATCAGCAATCTCTGAGAGGGTTATTTCAAGCCAGAGGAAAACAATATAATAAGTGAAAAAAAAGAATAGTAAGAGAGAGGATAATGTAATTAGAAAAGGAAGTATGTGGTGTCAGCCTCTATGGGGAGAAGTACAGAAAGGTAGCTCCTAGATAGTGATAGTGCACAATGACTTTGAATAGGAAAAGGAGATTCAGAGTATTAACACTGAAGTTTGGCACCGTTAGGAGAATTTGGTCAGACTGTCTTCATAAAAACCAAAAAGTATGCCTTAAATAACTTTTCATCTCCTCCACCAGATCTTTCTCATTTTTCTCCTCATTTCCTTCTCTTTCTGGCTTCCTAAGCATCTAATGGTAGTGAGAAGAATTGAAAGAAAGCTTTGCCAGCACTAGTCAGAGAAATACCCAGTTCCTCCACACCCCCCACCTGAGATCTTTAATGATTAAAAACAAAAGAGAGAAAGAAAATGGAAGGCTAAAATAATTTCATATCTAATGTATCTCACATTTAAAATGTACGTCAAATTCCAAAGGTCCTTTCTATCTAACCAATGTCTCTGTTTCATTATAATTAAAATTTGGCATATATAACATTCTTAGGAACCATTAGTTATCTGCCTGAGGGCCACCTAAGAAATTGGAAAGACGTATTAGTAGAGTATTAATGAAATAAGCTGCATGTAACAGTCTGTTTGCTTACATTTTTCCTGGCTTCAATTCTTTACTTATTGATTTCTTGAGAGTGATTGTACAACAGTAGGAACTTGAACAAAGGGAGAGAGGAGGCAGGAAAAAAGAGAAAGAGAGGGAAAGAGGAGGAAGAGAAAAAGAGGGAGAAAGAGAGGAGGCAAAGAGAGAAAGAAAGGGAGGGAGGAAAGAAGGAGGAACTCTTAGGGTCAGAATCATGTTTGGTTTTTCTTTCCCCCATTGATAAAAGAATAACCAAGGGTGACCAGTTCCTAATGCCTTTTTGTGTGTGTGCTGGAGGAACAAGTAGTTGCATTATTTTATTTTCTACCGTAACACTTTTTTCTCCATTCTGAACAGAAAAATGGAACAAATATTATCAGCCACACTGCTTTGAAAATCTTCCTCCTGGAGATAGTTCAGTATGGCCCTGAGCTGAACTCCCAGGCTGTGCAAGTTTGTCTCTATAGTACCATGCCTCCGTTTTTGCTACATCCTGATTTCTTAGTACAAACGAAGGAATTTCACATTCCCAACTTTTCCTCACCTTCAACAAATGTATCAGAAAACACTTTATTTTTAAGTGAAAACAAGTGGTAAATGAACAATCTGTTAAACAGAGCCTTCCCAATTATTAACAAATACTAAGAATTACTCCTGCTAAGTAGCTCAGATGCCCAGAAAGTTCTTACAGGAATAACAACAGTAATACTTTTAGTAGCTAAAGTTTACTAAGGGCTTTCTATGGACCAGGTCTACCACTACCTTCTTTAAAGATATTGTTTCAGTCCTAAAAAACAATTCTATATGATCAATTTTTATTACTTCCATTTTACAGATGATAAAATGGAAACTTAATAAACTTGAAAAACTTGCCCAAGATAAATCAGGATACAGAATTTTCAGTCAAGCCTATTTTAAACTCTAAAATCTCTGCCTTTAATAGTATTTTTCTTTCAGGTATTTCCCAGGAGATATTTGGAGTCGATTACTAGATGGATAGGTCTACTCCACATTACTAAATAACATTGCCACATCAGGGTTTTGAGGATATCAACCAACACCTTTCCATTTGTTCTCTTAACTTCACCTCTTTATGATGATATTCAAGGCAAATGGAAGAAGGGAGCTTGTATTGTGGATGACTGCTATGTTTATAGAACTATCTGAAGTTTAATTGTGATAAATTCATTTATGTATTCACCAAAATATTTATTAAGAACCCATTAGAGGCCGGGGATATATCAGAGGGAAAAAATGGACAAAGGAAATTACAGTGTTTTGTTCAACAATGTCGCTCTTCACCGAATGGATGACTGAGTGAAATTATTATGCATATGGTATTCCAACAAATATGTTCATAACATACAACTTTAGTCTGACCTTTTAAAATATTACTCATTTGCCACTCTAAGAACTTCAGAGAATAACGGCAGGCATACAATTTACACTTTCATGGTTAAAGACTAACCTATGGCAGTTTTGTCTTAAATTCCCCTTAACATTTTCTTCATATCTTTGTGCTTAGAAAAAGTATCTGAATGCATGACTTTCTCTTTCTTTTAAAAATAATTTCCTTTATTTTTTATCTCTATTTTTAAATTTTAATACTCTGAAATATTCCATTTAGTCGTTAACTTGGGATGATGCTTTATGTGAAGTAATGAGGTAATGAAAATGCAGTTTTTTTTTCTTTCTGAATATTGCATGTGTTCTGTATTTTCTTTCTGAATATTGCATGTGTTCTGTATTTTCTTTCTGAATATTGCATCTATTCTGGGTGATGTGTTTTTTACTTTTAATTAACATCAAGAAGTATAAGTACACTATTACAAATTATACATTTATGAAAGTTTATTTACCTTTCTATTTATATGTTATATACCTCCAAATAATAAAATTTACTACCATCAGTAGGATGTGTCTTGTGTTATTTTAGTATTAGCAGTAATATATTTGTGTAAATCTACCTACACCTTTTTCCCCTCAGGACCAAACCCAAAGAGATTGTCTATACCTTTGCAAAGACCAAAACCCATTTGGAGAAAAAAAAGCCATAAAGCCATGTAGGCTAAACATCTGATTTGATAAATAAATAGTAAGGCATTTATATTTAGCTAAGAGATAAAAACAAATGTCTTATTTAGTACTATATTCAATAGGAAAAACTAAAGATATCATTTTAACAAAGTTGTAATTATATTTAATATGCCTAATTTCATTGGGGATAGACCCTTTCTGGTGCAAAGAAAACAAGTGATAGTATTTTCTGAAAGGTCTATTAAAGGAGGTCTCTATTAACTGGGAAACTTCTTTCGCATTGTAAGCAACGGATGCCACTGTACCACTTAAAGCATTTTTTTCCTCATTTTTGAAAGCAAGAAATTGTGATGCAATGTATAAATATCTTGTATGCCATTATCATGGCATTTGTTGCTTTCAGTTATAGTTATTTATTTGCTGGTCCATTTCACCCCTTTCAAGACAAAGAGCTCTTCAAAATCTAGAAGTTATGTTTCATTTATCTTTTCATTTCTACCACCAGGTACAGTGCTCTCATTGAATAATATTGGTACTGAGTTAGGAAGCATCTATGAAAACCTATTTTTAACATTGTTTTATGTTCTGCATTAATAATTTTTCTGTCCTGAGGCTCTTCAACATGTTATTTGATGTTTCAGGGCATTTCTGGTATATCTCTTGAGTTGGCAATTGTTTTCTACATTTTATAGAAGTATAAATATTTCTTTTAATATTATTTATCCCTGTTACTATCTAACATGAAATGTATTATGCAAAATGACACATACAATCATTCCCAGATTGTATGTATTTTCTACTCCAAATAAAATAAATTACCTACAATCATTTAGGGATATAAAAAAGTATTTGTTCCATTTGTGGGAGTCACAGTGAAATATTTGACTAACTATTCTCATATCTGGACTGAATTGTGCTACCATATCTGATTTATGCATCCGGCAAGCATTTCTTAAATTGCACTGTGCCACAATCTGTTAGGTTCTGTTAATGCCAACTGCATTTTATAAGTCAAAGATTTTCATGTGTATCCATTTTATGAACCAAAGATTGTCATATGTATCTTGAATAATAATGCCATTTTTAAATGATAGCATTTATCTCCTTACTTAAAAAGAGACACTGCGAAATCATTTAGAGAAGACCATAAATACTACTATTATTATTACCTCTTATAGTTTATTTTTAAAAGGGATGTGGTAACATTGATTATATCATATAAATGTTCTTTAGATTGATTTCAAATAAGATCTTTTGTATTCTAATGTGTACTTAATTCACTAATTGGGATTCACTGATTCATCACCCAAATTTTCATTCCAGGCCCTCCAGGACCTCCTGGTGGTCTACGAATAGAAGACATTAGAGCTACTTCTGTGGCTCTTTCTTGGAGCCGTGGTTCAGACAATCATAGTCCTATATCTAAATACACTATACAGACCAAGACTATTCTTTCAGATGATTGGAAAGATGCGAAGACGGGTGAGTTTCATTTGTCTGATTAATCTGTACATATTTTTAATGAATTCTTTTATAAAAAATGAATATTTGGACTTTTTAAGGATTTTATCATCTACCTCGACATGCTTTTCTATTTTTAAACTTTTTTTTTTTAAGTATCCCAGCGCATTAGTAGTGAAGGAAACCACAAGGAACTTAGACTTTTTAAAACTGCAGAGGAAGAAGCAGTGGGTCTGTATCGATAATGGGAAAGCAAAGAGAGATCTCCTGGTTTTCTAATTTGAGCTCTGTGTAATTTTAAGATTTATTAGGGAAAAAAACCTTGGGAAATCTTTTTTTTTTTTTTTTGGTAAATGACATCTATAGCTTATTATTCATGACCCACTTTTTACAATTATATAGGTCCTACAATTCTGCATTTTTAAAAAGCCACTTTGATTATAAATATAAATTTAAGCACCCAATTCTTATTACCATAACCTTTACTTCTCAAAGATGATCTTACCAGCTTTGAATTTCCTCAAAACATATCTTCAAGGAAGTTTTTAGATTTTAATTTTTTTTCGTATATTAAGATTTTCTAAGAGTTGATCAGAAAAAAAATAAATAAGTAAGTGGGTGCCTTCCTGTGTCTGTAATTATTACCGTTCTCATTTGTCATGACTAGCCTGTAACATCACATAGCAGTTTATTTCTTATAACATCAAAGAAGATAGATGATCCTTTTGATGAGATAACCTGCTTCTGTTTGTTATTTTGACATTATTTTTAAACAAACTTATAGTTGCTAGAGTTTCTTTTAGATTACATAATGAAGACATAGAAATATGGGCTCAGTTGTCACCAGAGGGGAGAAAAAAATACAAAAATGAATAAAATGTTTATCCTTTTTTAAAAAATGAAAAAAATTAATGCCAGCATATCCCAAACCTCTCATTTTTGCTTTGTCTTAAGGTAATGGGATTTATTTGTATTGATCACTGAGAGGTTTTAATTTATATTTAGTCTTCTTTGATAATTTATTCCTATCATGGAAAATGAGCAACTATAAACTTGAAGTCTGTTATGAGGTTTACATATATTTTAGTACTAAGCGATTCTCCACATAAGTGTATAAATTACACATGAGTTAGAAACAGGTAAAATATTTCTATTACATTATGCTGGTGAGTGTTAAGAGTTATCTATAAATATGCTTGGCAAAATCAGACCATTTGAAAAATTGCCTAAAAAACCATTTAGATATTTGATAAACCTTAAGTCTGTGGGCAGTTTCTATTTTTCTGAAGACAATGAAAATGGATGATAATGATGAAACTATAGGTAATATTAGATATCTAGACAAATTGACACTGATTGTAGATACTAGAGAAAAAATGTAATAAACACATTTAAAATTTTTGTTTGCTTTAAAAAGGGAATAATGGGGCGCCTGGGTGGCATAGCGGTTAAGCGTCTGCCTTCGGCTCAGGGCGTGATCCTGGCGTTATGGGATCGAGCCCCACATCAGGCTCCTCTGATATGAGCCTGCTTCTTCCACTCCCACTCCACCTGCTTGTGTTCCCTCTCCCGCTGGCTGTCTCTATCTCTGTAAAGTAAATAAATAAAATCTTTAAAAAATAAATAAATAAATAAAAAGGGAATAATAATTGTAATCATTCCCATTAATTATGTATGCTTACTGGGTAGCTCAATTAAAATGTACTTCTCATTAAAAAATATATATATATTCCACTAGAAAGTAAGTTCCATGAGAATGAAGATTTTGTTTTATTCACTACTCTATCCCTAGCTCCTAGATCAGGACCCTTAAGGCTTATTTATTAAACAATTCACTGAGCCTCCATTGTATGCCACAACAGGTCCTAGATACTGGATATACACCTGACCATCCATGAACAAAACAGAGAGGGGAAACACAAACACACACACACACACCAATCCTGCCCTCAAAGTGTTTACATTCTAGTAGAAAAGATGGAGATGAACAAATAACAAATCTCTGAACTCTACCTCTGAAACTAATAATACACTATATATTAATTAATTGAAATTAAATAAAATTTAAAAAAAGGAAAAAATAAATAAAATGTATAGTAATTCATATGGTGATTGGTGATAAAGAGAAACATTAGAGAAGAAGAATCAGGCTGCAGGAGTTTCATTTTAAAAAGGATGCTTCTTTTTTTAATTTTTTTTTATTTTAATGTTTTTTTACTATATTATGTTAGTCACCATACAGTACATCCCCGGTTTCCCATGTAAAGTTCGATGATTCATTAGTTGCGTATAACACCCAGTGCACCACGCAATACATGCCCTCCTTACTACCCATCACCAGTCTCCCCCATCCCTCCACCCCCCTCCCCTCTGAGGCCCTCAGTTTGTTTCTCATAGTCCATAGTCTCTCATGCTTCATTCCCCTAAAAAGGACGCTTCTGATATTAGTATAGTCTCCCCAACTTTCTCATGGCTCCTGTTCATGTTATATCTTTTACAACTGTCAACCTATTTGTATCTTTGAATCTAAAGTATGTTTTCTGTTGAAATGTATAGTTGCACCTTATTTTTTATCCAGTGTGACAACCACTGTCTTTAGGTTGGATTCTTTAATCCATTAACATTTAATGTTATTATTTATATAGTTGGATTTATATCTGCCATTGTATGTTTTCTATTTATTTTTTATTTTTTTAAAGTTTTTATTTGAATTCCAGTTAGTTTACATACAGTGTAATATTAGTTTCAGGTGTACAATAGAGTGATTCAACACTTCTATACATCACCCAGTGTTCATCATGACAAGTATACTCCTTAATCCCCATCACCTATTTCACCCATCTCCCCACCTACCTCCCCTGTGGTAACCATCCACTGTATTTTTGCTTACCAAATTTCACTTGTTTTTGTTCCTTTATTCCTTCTTTTCTGCTTTCTTTTGAATTAAGTGAATATTTTCTTTTTTTTTCCTTCTTTTTTTTTAATGATTTTTTTTATTATATTATGTTAGTCACCATACAGTACATCCCCNAATTTTATTTTATTATATTATGTCAATCACCATACAGTACATCCCCGGATTCCGATGGAAAGTTCGATGCTTCATTAGTTGCGTATAACACCCAGTGCACCATGCAATACGTGCCCTCCTTACTACCCATCACCAGTCTATCCCATTCCCCCACCCCCTCCCCTCTGAAGTCTTCAGTTTGTTTCTCATAGTCCATAGTCTCTCATGTTTCATTCCCCCTTCTGATTACCCCCCTTTTCTTTATCCCTTTCTTCCCCTACCGATCCTCCTAGTTCTTATGTTCCATAGATGAGAGAAATCATATGATAATTGTCTTTCTCTGCTTGACTTATTTCACTTAGCATTATCTCCTCCAGTGCCGTCCATGTTGCAGCAAATGTTGAGAATTCGTTCTTTCTGATAGCTGAGTAATATTCCATTGTATATATGGACCACAGCTTCTTAATCCAGTCATCTGTTGAAGGGCATCTCGGCCTTCCACGATTTAGCTATTGTGGACAATGCTGCTATGAACATTGGGGTGCATATGGCCCTTCTCTTCTTAAGTGAATATTTTCTAGTGTAATATTTTAATTTTTTAATGGTTACTATGGAGATAATGGTTACTATATATATATAAAACATAAAAAACTGTATATAAATAAATGAATTTTAAATATATATTTATTTATTTAATGGTTACTCTAGGGCTTGCCAGGTACATCTGAACTTTATTCTAGAGCAGACTTCATATTTTTACTAACTTAATTTCAGTGAGGTATAGAAATGTTACTCCTAGATAGCTCTTTTGCATCTTACCCCCTTTTTTGTGCTGTTATTTTTATACATATTATATCTATATATATTATAAACCTGTTACTCTTCTGTTAATGTCTTCTAAAGAAGCTACAAGAAGAAAGGAAAGCAAGTACATATTTATAGAGTTTATTATATCAACCTTTCTATTTACCATTTTTGGTTCTCCTCATTTGTTCCTGTGTATTTGAGTTATTATCCTTACTCTAATATAGCTTTATTTCCATCTGTCCCCTGAAGATATTATCAAATATATTACATTTCTATATGCTGTAGGCCCAATAAAAATTTTATTTTACACATAAAATATATATATAATAAATAATTTTATGTCTAAAAATCATGAGACAGGGTAAATGATAATTGATGTCAACCACTAATTTGGTAGTTCATTATGCACATAGCAATAGTGGATGACAAGATATGCAGGGCCTTGTAGGTCCTATAAGGAGTTTTTAAACAAAGGAGCAGTAATCTGACTTCTATTTGAAGGGGGAAAAAAAATCACTGGCTAATGTATGGAAAAGGGATTTCTGGAGGGCCAAAACTAGAAACATGGAGAACAGTTGGGAGAATATGGCATATGGGAGAGATGTCCAGGTGCATATGGGAGAGATGTCCAGGTGGGAGATGTCACTGGCTGGGACTATGGGATAGAAGTGGAGAGGAGTGGGTGAGTTTGAGATGTATTTTTGAAGGCAAAACAGAACTTCTAACAAATCAGGTATGGAGATTGAGGGAAAGGACAGGTTGAAGATGATTCATGGGATTTTGGCTCTAGCCAAATTTCCTTTTAATATTGTTTACATAGTATTCCATAGAAATTTCTTATTTGCTTATACAAGTTGTGCATCTTTCCCACTTGAAACTTTTACATATTTATTGTAGTTATTCTATTTACCCTGTCTGATTATTTAACACCTGGGCCATCTTTAAGTCTGGCTCTGTTGATTTTTTTCCTTTGTTAAAAATGAATCACATTTCTTTATTTTCTCGTGTCCCAATAATTTTTTTTATATCCAAACATTGTGTAAAAAAGAATAGTAGAGCCTAAAGTAAATATTACTTGTGCCCAGGAAAATGCATGTCATTTTTTCAAAATTGTCATTTTGTCAATATAATCTGTAGTTGAGGGATCAGTTCAGTAGAGGGCCAAGTAAATTTGAGTGTAAGATCAAAACCCTCCCACATCTGAATATTCTCCAATCTTACCATCAGACTTCAGCTTGCTCTTCTAGAAACCTGGCTGTCAGGGAGGGTTCTTTCAGCTTCCCTTCTTTTGCCCCAAACAGCTGTTGTCTGATAACTAGTCTAAAACCCAGAGTTCCTAGGGGTGGGAGAGGTTCTCGGTTCTCCTGTGTTCAAGTCAGACTTCAGCAGACCCAAAGCACTAGTCCCTCTCTGGGGAAGCCTCTCTGTCTTTGCTCTCCTGCCACTCACCCAGCCACGCATAGTCACATGCTTATTCAGTGGAAGACCTGGAGTACATGCAGCAGGGTCTCCATTTTCCTGCATTGCTCTGAGACTTGAGCGGGTCTGAGATGTCTGTGCCTCAGAGGGAGGTCTCTCTTGGCTCCCTTGTCCTGCCCCCAACTTTTCTGAGTACAATTGAAGTTCTACAAAAAATAATTGGCTGATGGATACAGATGCTCCTTGATTTGGAGGCTCCTGGGGATTCAATACAGCCGTCCCAACCTATACTTCGTCTTTAAATATCTGTGAAAAGTTAAACTGCTTTCTTCTTATGAACATTAATGACTATGTCCTCCTCTCCTCATTGCTCTACCTATGATGACTTTAGTTCATTAGACTTCTTCACAAACTCAGCTCTCTGACCGACTCTGAAAAATGATTATTTTGTAGATTGTCTTACCTGTTCTTTTTGTAGTTATGCAAGTAAAGTTCTCTTGTGTCAGTATCCTAAGTGGAAATGAAAAATACTTTTTGCAATAAATGCAATCATGTAGTCTTTATTTCTAGTGGTGTCCATTAAAAATGGAAGGTGCAGGACTAAACTCAGTTTTATGAAGGTAATTATTTAAGGTGTTCAATAAATATTTTTCAAAGCTATAAAGTTTCAGCAGTACAAGGATTACATTTAGAATAATGAGATGAAAGAATAGACTGTATATCCTTAAAACAGTCTACTGTAAATATTACTTTTCTTGGACTTTCTAGGGGATAGGCAGCAGAAATTTGATGCTGTTCTCAGGGTTCTACAAGAGACACAGATAACATTTAGAATGTTGTGTTTGATTCTATGCTGCTACGTGGAGAAGAAAAATTATAGAATATTGTTGGTGAAGGGGAGTGTGTATGGAAGGGTATTAAACAAAAAGAGGCCTAGAAGCCATGCTATGAGATCAACTGAGAGACCCAACCTGGGATATGGTCTCTAAAATAAAGAAGAAAAATATTTTTATATTTAAAATTCTGTCATGTGGAAGCCTAGAATCATAAATTAACATCTTAGCACATAAACATTCCTCTGGACTCTAGATTCTTTCCTTAGAATAGACATTTTAAAAGTAAATTATTTAGTGTAAACATGCTTAAACCCGTGAGCTACACTAAAAGGTTACCTGTAGAAAGGTAGAAACAATTTTTATTCCTGTCACCAGTATATGAGTATCTCGTCTACCATATCTTACTTATTATTTAGTAGTTTTTAAAATTATTTGCCACATTGATAGGTTTAAAAAATGGGGAAAGAAACCCACTAGGCTCATTGCAGAATACTTACTTTTTAGAATTTATTATTTTCTTTTTTGCCTTTCTGTAGCTTCAGTTTTTTTGTTCTTATTTCAAATATGAATTTCTGGGTTTTAATGAGGCTACATTCAAATTTTCCTTAGAGAAGAATCAATGAATCCTATCTTCTGGGATGCCAGAGCACAGTTTGCTTCTCTTTTGCTGCAGAGAACTTTGCCAAATCTATGGCATCTGGCAAAGTTCTGCCAGAAGACCTGTGGGTTGGGTCTAGAAACATTAAGGTAATGCAGAGCCAGTGAGAAGCCTTTAAATGCCCTTTTCTATTCTAAACACTGACCTGCTTTATAAGTTAGAACCTCTGAGTGGGTTCTGGATAATTTCAAATACTTGGGTTGAGGATTGAGAGGGAAGAAGCTAAAAGTTCTGATTGTATTTAAATTCTAAGGAAATACCAGGATTCACTAGGCAACTTCAGAGAATTTAGAGCAGGTGGGATTACACTGCCTACAGTTTTTCTTGAAACAATTTGCTTTTGTTTTTGTTTTTTTTATTCCTGAGGTTATTCTGGCTATTTCTGAAGCTCCTCAAATAGCTAGTCTGTGTGGTCTGAAGGCAGAGTGCCATTAGCATGGTTGCCAGGCAACTAAAGCAGTATGAATTATTGGCCTTAGGATACCCATGAGGCTTGCTTCTCTTTTCCACCAAAGAATAGTTAGAATGATTTTATTCTGAGCCTTATGGATTCAGAATGGACTCAAAGTATTTGCAAATAAATCTGTGGATTACTGTTTATGGCTGGTTGTTAAAATAAGACTTTCTCAAGAGGGTCTTTTGACCTGAGTGTTTAAAGTAAGGAGTATGTCTCCTGCTCTATTTCCCTTTGAATGAGATTTACACTCATAACCAAAGCTAAGATTTAAATAACCATCAGATTAATACTCAGTGTGGGTTTTTTTTCTTTTATAAAGAGAAGCCTCTGACAGGCTCTAGACAGTTAAGATCTGATTTTCCATCTTGAAATTATCTGTAGGAAAAAATGGCCTGACTCCAAACTGACCCACTTGAAACTCAGGAACTTGAGACCCCAGTCCTGATTCCTAGCATTTTCCTCTGTTGTGCAAAGTACTCTCCTCGCTTTCTGACTCTAGGAATAATAAACGGGCTGCAAAGAACTTGGCTGAAGGGAGAGGACACAAAGTCCCTGTGCTCCTGACTTCTCCATTTGGCTTGGGCATGAATCTGCTTCCAAAGTAAAGCTGAACTCTGCTCCTGAACTCTCTATGTGGGTGGTTTTAGGAAAATATAACATATCCTGAAGGAGGACTGAAGGAGGAGGGGGAAGATGGCATGGGGTAAAAATCCATTTATAAGGATATTTAGGGCCCAAATAAAAGAAATAAAAATGTATAATAGAGGTAAAACACAGTAGCAGTAGAGGAGAAAGGATCAACTCATGGTTAGAGTGGGAAAGGGATTAAGTGGATTGAGACAAGGTGTATCTTCTGACAAGATAATTTATGGGCTGAATATAGGCATAAGAGCCATAGAGTGTTGGATATTTTGTGGTGGGGCAAGGTAAAGGAATGCCCTCCTTGTCTTTCACCATAGCCTACATGATTCAGAGATGAAGGAGACTATAAAGTGATTGTTGTACACAAGGCTGTGCTTCTTGCATTGTCTACTCAAAATAAGCATAACTTTTGTATTTATATTTTATTTATATTTGTTACAAATATTTAATAAGTAGTACCATTTGAAAAACACTATGCTAGGTATACGAGGCCCAGAGAAGTTCCAAAACATGTGTCAGAAGTAGAAAAAACATGTGTATGTCCACAAATGAACAAACAAGGGGGAGGAAGAAGAAATATTTTTAGTACGGGCTGCCCACTTCGAGATTGGAGCTGGGAAAAAGTTAAAGAGAAAGTAAGCTTTTAAATCCTGTTCTCATTATGTGGTGTTCAAATGTCCTGCCTCAGTCTGGAGGAAGGAAAATAGGCCAGATAGCAGAGCTACTTTTAATTCTAGATATATTTTTCTAAAATGAAAATGCTAGTCATTTTTATTTTTTGCTAAGTTATTCCTCCTTCTTACATAGATGGTAGGTATGTAATGGTAGGTGTATAATACCCCCCCTTTTTAGGGGGGGTATTATAAATATATACCAAAACATGTTTGTTTTAGATATTTATAGTCTCATAAGTTCTGATGTGAATGTATATTAACAGGAATGATTATCATTGGTTTTATTCTAAAAGAGCACTTTTCATGCCTTTAGCAATCCTGGTAGAGAATATTTTCCTTAACTTACAGGTATCAAATTCTTTCCTAACCATTCAGAATTTACATTCTAGAAGCCCATCTTCCTACCATCCAATTCTTGTTTCCCCTTCTAGAAGAGTTGTTTGCATCCCCGAACCAATGGTTTCTCACTGGTATTTACCTTATGGTAGTGACTCCAAGGCTTTTTGCTTATTCTTCCTTTCTTCATCTCAGTCATTAAGATCAAAGGACTGACAACCTCACCTGCAATCCAAAGCCCACCACAAAAGGAGCCCTGTTGACTTTTCCTTCTTTAGCTTTCACCATTCCTCCAAATATTTTCTGTGGTCAGTTATGATTTTCTACTCTTTGAACATACACCTGATCTTCCATTTATTTGGGGTTATTTTCATATTGGATCCTCACATGTGTTCAAAATCAGTCTATCAGCTGCAGCTTCCACTGCACATCTATCTGGTTCTTCTTGTTTTGACCCAACCTATACTTGCCCGTGCCTGCCAACTGCCTAGCTGCTTAGAAAAACCTGAGGTAGACTTGACCATCATGAGAATACCATATCCTTGTCAAGAAAGACCCTTTGGAGTACTTCCAACATTTCCATTCTTCAGGCATTTAAACAGTGCTGGGATTTTGCAGCATAGGAAAGAGGGGAGAGATTGGACTGCCTCCTTGAGCCTTCTACCATATGTTTTTACTTAGGCCCCCAAATTCATAAGATCACAAACTCTTAAATAGTTCCATCAGCTTCTGACTTTAAAACCCTGTATTAGTTTCCTAGGGCTGCCATAACAAATCGCTTGCTTAAAACAACTAAAATTTAGTCTCTCATAGTTCTGGAGACCAGAATCCAGAACCAAGGTTTTGGCAAGTCTGCACCCTCTCCAAAGGCTCTAGGGAACAATTCATTCCTTACCTTTCTCATCTTATGGTGGCTCCAGATGATCCTTGACTTGCGACCCCACAACACTTCAACTTCTGCCTCTGTGGTCACTTTGCAACCTCCTGTTCTACATATTTCTCTCCTCTATGTTTCTCTCTCTCTTTTTTTTTAAAGATTTTATTTATTTATTTGACAGAGAAAGACAGCCAGCGAGAGAGGGAACACAGCAGGGGGAGTGGGAGAGAAAGAAGCAGGCTCCTAGCAGAGGAGCCTGATGTGGGGCTCGATCCCAGAACGCCGGGATCACGCCCTGAGCCAAAGGCAGATGCTCAACGACTGCGCTACCCAGGCGCCCCTCCTCTATGTTTCTCTTATAAGGACACTTGTCACTGGATTTAGGACCCACCTAGATAATCCAGCATGATCTTAACCCAAGATCTTTAACATAATTCCAGCCTTAAACTTGAAAGGTTATATAAAGACTATTTTCCCAATAAGTTACATTCACAGGTTCTAGTAATTTGGGCATAGATCAAACTTTTTGATAGGCACAATCTAACCCACTACTATAAAAGCTTCTCTTCTCATAGGAGGCTCAACATTATTTGAAGGTCTCTAGAAGAGAAGAGGGGTCACCCTACCCAGTGTCACAACATCCAGCTGTGTTTTTTCCTTTTCTTTCTGAAGAGCCCTTTACAAACTAAAATTTCACCTTCCTTCCTCCAACTACCTGAAAGAAGTCCCTTGGTATATGAAGTAAGGCAAATTCTGATTTGGTGCGAGGGAAGGGTGGAAGATATAAGAAATAAAGAGGCGGAATCAAAATGTGAGAAGGCAAAGCCTAACTTTTAATCAGAAAGTCAAAAATATATGTCAAATGTAGAGAACAAGTTCATAACAAAATAAGAAAATAGATGGCAAAATTAGTGTCCAGGCGAGTTAAAATTATGGTAGGGTGAGGCATGGCATGGTGTGATCCACAGAGGTATTTGTCCAAAGGCAGAAACTGGACATGGGGACCCTTAGTATTTATTATGGAGATGGGTACAGCATCTTGAAAAGCTATATATTCATGGTCTGCATTGACAGATAAAAATTCCCTAAATAATAAGATGATGAGTCATAGACAAGCCTGAAGGAACAAATTTTCCAAATAAGTGATGTACAAGTATTTACATGCATATGTGTGTGTAGGTTAGTTATTAAAAACACATGTGGAAATATTTTAAGAGAGCTTAAAATACTGGATAGTTCTGCCTTTGTTGTATGTTTTATCATATCTCAGTGCAATAAGCAATCTTGGATCATATCCTACCCATAATTTATAATCTTTTTATTACTTAGAAGCATGAATTCTGAGAAGTACTTAATAAATCTTAATAAACTATCATAACATTTATTATCATTGCCCCAAATAATTTGGGTAAAAATGTACAAAACCAACTAAAAAAGGGTATAAACATATAGGTGCACTAGTAATAAATCATTCACTACCCATAAGCAACATCAGTGCATTTATGCAACATAAAATTTTTACTGCCCCAATTGTACTCTTGCCTCAGGAAACCTTTCTAGATTCTACCTTTACAATACTGTTTCTTGCTATTCCAGGTGGAGCCCAGGGATTAGCAGCAAAAGCATGACCTGGGACCTTGATAGAAGTACAGAATTTCACTCCTCTGACCTTAGGCTTATAAAGTAGATGATTCATACACATATCACTTTTTCTAGTTTATTATTTATTTATGGTCTCTCTGCTTGGTCCCTTGAATTTAACAATTTGCCATTCCTAGTTTGTATTTTTATTTCAACTCAATGGAATATGTGCCATTTTCTCAAAATAGTAAAATAAAAATGGAGGATCATAAAATTGATTTTGTCCAACTAATATTCTCTGTTTAATATTCATTTTGTTTAGATCCCCCAATCATTGAAGGAAATATGGAGGCAGCAAGAGCAGTGGATTTAATCCCATGGATGGAGTATGAATTTCGTGTGGTAGCAACCAATACATTGGGTATAGGAGAGCCCAGTATACCATCAAACAAAATTAAAACAGATGGTGCCGGTATGTTGAAGAAACTTTTTAAAATTTAAAAGGTTTATAAATAGAGTGCCACTTTAATATATAGTTGAATGTATTTCAAAATAAATAATGCTCTGAGGTAAGTGACTCATCTAAAAAATGTGTTTATGTGTGTATTGCACAAGTGTGTGTATTCTGTGTCAAGACAGTCAAAAATCAAAAAAAAAGAGGAAATATGAAGTTTAAGAATATTTTTACATAATTAATGTAAGGAAAGAGGTAAATAGAAATCACTCCATCTTCCACTAGGGACCCCTAAAATGAAGTTGGTATTTAGTATATAAACTTTCATGTAAATTCTGAATCTTAACCAAGCAGACTCTTAATTAAGCAGATCCTGTGATTCAGAAGGTTCACATTTTTGCATGTCACTCAAAGACATTTATAGCTGAGTGGCCCTGAGGTATGGTCAGGGAGGGTGTGGTGGGGAGGGAGTAGAGAGAATGGGATGAGCACTTCTCAGACCTCTCCACTTGGGGAGTCATAGCCTCTCTGAAATAGCTGTAATGTGTTCTTTTAATATGAGGTGTGACTCTATATTTGCTCTTTTATCACAGCTCAGCCTTGGATGTTCTTCCAACTTAGATTCACATTTTTATGCTAAATACCAAGTCCATTTAAATAGTCTTTCATAGGAGAAGTACTCAGCTCTATTTTCCTTTTCCCTTGCATTACCAGGCAAAAATATTGTTCTAATTCTAATAATAGCTCTTTTTATTATTATTATTCCCTGTCTATGAAAATGAAAATGTTTTGTAGGCTCTCTGAGTTTATTTTTACTATGCCTTGCCAAACTTCAGTGCTTTATTTGGGACAAAAGATTTTAAAAGGATGACAGACTGCTGTTAAAATTCTGCTATGATATCTTAATGTCGCTAATCCACATTTCTGGCTTTTTCGATTTCTTGGACTAACATCTAAATAGAATGACGAACTCTAATGTTTCAGTTTTTAAAGCCAAGTTATTCACAGGACTGCCATCAATAAACTCTCTTAAAGTTCCGTGTAGTTTACTACATTATTTACCAGATACAAATGATGATTCTGTAATAAAGGAAGAAAATAAATACTGAAGTACTGATCCGCACTGCGTATTTTCACACACGTTTCAGTTGATTCTTATAATAATATCTGAAGGTAGGTAATACAATTCAATGCTCATTAGTGGGTAGTAGACTCAGAGACAGTAAATAGTGTTGTAAATGTAACTACCTGCAAGGCTCAGTTCAAATCCAGATCTGTTTGATGCTTCTCATATATTGAGTTTTCTCTCTTATAGCTGGTGTCTCAAGCAGGACTCTAAAAATGCCTGTTTATATAAAACCTTATTCATGCTCTAGTAAAAGTTTAGATTTCATCCCTAACTATGAAACTAGATATAGCTAAATACTAATTTTTTTTGTTCTATTTTGGTATATCTACCCTTGAAATGAACACAACTCTTCCTTTTTCTCTACCTCACAGGAATCTCATTAGGATAGGGAGGTAATATAAGTTGACGCTTTATAGAACACAGATACCAGATAGCCAGGATTCTTGGGTTTGGTTTTTAACATTAGTCTCTAGAGTCACTGATGTTTTTAATAGAAGCTTCTGTATGATGGACTGAACATAGTTTCCCTTTCTTGAAAGACAGAAATAAAAAGGAACATGGGCATGATCTGACTGGTGGTTTTAACCACATAATTTCATGCTGAGAGATCTTGCACTTGATTTGATTTCACAAGTATTCATTGTCAAAATAAAGTTGCAAAAATAAAATTTAATGATTATGTTTATGCCTAAGTAAACTTATTTTGGTTAAAAAACTATAGCATTCTTATTTCAAATATAGATCTTTTTTATTTTTTTAAAGATTTTATTCATTTATTCATGAGAGCCAGAGAGAGAGAGAGGCAGAGGGAGAAGGAGGCTCCTCGTGGAGCTGCATGTGGGACTCTATCCCAGGACCCTGGGATCACGACCTGAGCAGAAGGCAGACACTTAACCATCTCAGCCACCCAGGTGCCCGATAGGCCTTTTTTAAATCTCACTGAGCTTGATTAGCTTTCCGTGATCTCTCAACTAACATGATATAGAACTAAGACTTAATCTGAACACATTTTTTGAAGTACAAAATTCTTCATAGGGGAGGGAGGATACTTTCTCTGGCATTGATGATAGATGTAAACTTCCCCTCTCCTCCTCAGGAATTCAGATACAAACAGTATCTTAATTATTTAATCTCAGAAAGTGACTGATTTGGTATACCTAGCTTGATCATCTGGAAAGAATTATTTCAAGATCTTTCTTTTTTTTTTAATCTCAAAGTAGAAATTATTAAACATGTTTTTAGGAGTAACAACAAAAAGTGTCTAAGAGAAAGATTCAATCTGAGTTTTGAATCTCAGTCTCTGAATATAATTTATATTTACTATCATATTTAGAAGATATATGTTTTTTGACATACTTATCACCAACAGTTTGTATGTAACTCTGAAGACTTTTCAACCTCAGAGTCTTCTTACCCTTAGAAATGCTGGGGAAAACTTGTTTTAGGTATCAAACCTAAAATGTTAGCAGGATTGTTTCTTTCAACCAACAAATTTTTGGTATCACCTTTTTTTAAGCATTGCCTTTTACGTTGTATTTGCTCAAATGGTATTTTGTAAGTGAATTAATTCTGTAGTGTGCTTAGAATATAATTTCCTTTGAAAGCCTTCAAAGCCAAAACCAACAAACAGACCTAAAAAGTGATAACAGTCTTGGTCCCAATGCCAGGTACAGCTCTCTGGTGATATAATGAGATGATTCATTCCTTTCTATTGTGAAAAAATAACTCCTGTAACTTCTAACACATTTGTTAATCTTTCATAAGAAAAATTGTAGGGTCTTGTATTAATCAACTTTGTGGCTACCAGCATTTCAGCACCTGCTATATATTATCAGACAGGGTGCTAAGCTTTCTATTTGCATTGCTCCACTTAATTCCCACAATAACTTCATGAAACTGGTATTATTATTCCTATTTTTACAGACAAGGAAGTTAAGATTACAACCTAGCTAATGTGAAGCAGAGCTGGGATTCAAATTCAGGACCTTCTAATTCTAAAAGCTCTGTTCCTAAACCACTAACTAAAAGGACAGTGTGCACTATTGAAGTTCCAGGACACTGGAACACTATTTCAGTAGAATTTTGGTGCCATCATTTAAAACCTTTGGTTAGAGGCAGATTATTTAACCTCTCTGACCTCGGTTTTCTCATTTCTAAATGGAAATCATTTATTCTATGATATTATGTTTTGTGATTAAAAAACATGTAAGGAAAGCAATTAGTACTTTTAGTGCATAATATTTGCTGAATAAAATTTATTTATTATGCTGCTAATTCTCATTTTAAACTTTAATATGCTAATAAGAAAATATTGTCTACTCTCTAATTGATCACCTCATTTGGTACTATATTTCCATTTTTTTAACAAGCCTAGAGAATCATAATTTCATATAATTTCTAATCAGCTTAGAGAAAGAATTTTATATATTTAATTATAACAAAATTCAACAGAATATCTCTTTAAATGTTGTTTTTCTTTTCATCCTGCTTTTTAAAAATTTAATATACATAAAATTAGACATTTACATTGCTCATTCTTACCAAAAAAAAAAAACTTTTTAAAACAAGGGGATGTTTGTCTTGTCATGTACCATTATAACAAGCCTGTAAGAGATGCCAGCATATGTCATGTGGGATAAAGGCTGGTTCCCATTTGATGGAAAGGTTGCCCCTGCACCTCATTATGCTGATTGAAAGACACAACATTATCTAATGCAGCACATGCCCTTATCTGTCCAATTACTTAATGTTAAGATCGCATTGCACAGTTGCATATATTCTTTGGATTCAGACAAGTGCATTATAAAATGGATGGTCCCAAATGAAGAATTAGAAGATGTGTTTGTAATTCATTGTAACCTGTTTAATTTTGACTGTAAGAAAGAGATAACAAAAGCATCCTTCAAAGTAATGTGCCATTATAAGACATACCCCCATAGCTAATGGATCTGCAGGTGCAGTTGGTGAGTTGATATCCTAAAACGGTGCATTTGAGTTTGTTTTGACAGCTTTGGCATTTATTTGTGCCAGATCAACGTAAGAAGGAAAAGAGAAAAAAAATAGTAGAAGAATCAGCACTTTCATCCTTTGTATAGAGCTTTAATTTCATGTCTAATGAAGCTGTTTTGCTCTTTTATTTAGTTTTATTTTTAATTTTTAGCCGTATTTTATAAAATGAGAAATGGTGCTAAGAGCATAATTTGTAGCTAGCAAGGTACTGTTCAATTTAGTTGCTATCATTAGTAATAAAAGAGATAAATCTTTTTTAAAAAGTTGCAAGAAGTATAGTTTTTTCAGCCACAAGGAGGCCTGTGTTAAGCTTTAGCTTCTCTGCACGTAGGCAGTGTGACCTGGCTAGAGCTAAGTCACTTCTTTTGGAATTCATTTGCCTTCCCTGTCAAAAGAGGATAATGCTACTTCTCTGTATACTTATTTCAAAGTGTTGATCTGAGTATCCAGCTAGGTGTGGTATATAAAAATCATTTCTGTGTTCTAGATGAGTCTTTTATTAAGCTGAGCTTCTTCATTCAGTCAGCAAACTCTCACAAATTGGGGATATTTAATACATTGAATTAGAACTGGTTGTACATATTTACTTGTTGCTATATTAAAGAAAATGTATCTTCAGGCCTGGAATCAAGATTCTATTTACATTGTTATCTTTCATGCTACAAAGTTATTTGTAGAAGAAAAAGGGAGGAACAGGAAGGGTAAGATGGTGGTTCTGGCAGTTGGATATTAATAGAGGAGGATGAAACGAAAAGCAGTGATCAAAGCCACAGTGATATTTGCACATTATGATTTAGAAGAACCCATTATCAATTGTAGTTTGTTTTGTTTGAAAACAAAGTTCACATGTGCATTAAATGCTTTTATTTTTAATACACTGAGAGAGAGAAACTGACAAATAGTGCATAATTGGTTTGAGTCTTTCATAATAATTTACTGTGCATTATGATTACTTCAATTTGTAGCATTCTTTTCTTCCCATCCAGCATTTCCTCAGATGACTTATTTGTAGACTATCATTCTGTTGAGCAGTTAACAAATTTACTCTGTACCACCATTTAAAATTCCTGTTTAAGATCAAAGCCTAGATTAATAAACAGACTTACAAGTTCAGCTTGATAAGACCATAAGACATGAGTACTTTTGTGAACTATCTTGGACCCTGTGTTGTTTTTACCTGCTACGGAAAGAACATCAGTTTAACATGGTAGATGCATGAGGAATGTTAGCAATCTGCTCCACCAGCAGAACAGGAGATCATAAGTGTTACAAATAACGACTCTCATTTGAATATCCAAATATTATGCAGTTAATTTGATTTTGTCAACAACTAATCGGAAAGAATATATATTTAAAAGCAGAATAAAAGCAGATGTAAGACGTTAATATGTACTTTAATTCCTTTGGTGTTCTAGAATCTAGAGCATTACGTTTATAACCATTTGAATCTCTTCCTAAAAACTTGGTTTTAAATCACAGTGAAATTTTGATGCAAATTAAAGTGAAAGGTTACATTCATGGTAACATTATTCTGTAAAAATGGCTATACAAGTTAAACAATAATTAATAAGAACTAAGTAGTCAACAGTTTATTTTGGGTCAGGGACCTGTCTTCATATATTCCATGATTTTCACAGTTTAGAATTTGTTGTAAACCAATCTTTATACTGTTAAATAAAACACCAAACCTCAAATAGGTGTTTATATATATGCAAATTATCTAAGCTTCCAAATCTAAAAGTAAAATTGTCTTTGTTTTTATAAACTGAAAGAATAATTACGGCATTGACTTAATTTTCTTTTTAAATAATTTTTAGTTCTGTGATTGAAATACAGAAGCACTCTTCTGAACCTCATTAGGGAATCACTGTTAGACTGAACTCATGGCAGAAGGGCAAATATAAAAAACTCACTGTTTCACCTTTCCCAGTAAAATAATATATCATTTATTCATGATTAATTCAATAATTTTGTATTTTTCCTAAGTATTTTATTAAAATCTTTTAAACGATTTATAGTTAAAAGGAAGCTTAGTTCACTGTTAAATTACTTTGGATCCAAAAGTTGAATAAGCAAGCCTTGTGCTTAGAGTGATCTACTTCCCTGAAAGAAATCATGATTTGCCCAAGTCTTCCTGTTCACGCAAGGTTGAATGCAAACATAGAGCACATAGGTGCTCAGATTCTTGTCAGATATGTAGGTTATATTTCAATTTGACCTGTGAAAAAAATGTCCCATAGCTGCTAAGCTACAACTGAACATTCAAAGCTAAATGGAGGATATTAAGTCAATAATTAACCCAAGGTTCGAAAAACTCTATTAGGAGGTACAGTACCTTTATTACTGGCTTTTATTCTAACATTATGAGCTCAGTGAATAATCTTTGAAGAGCAGGTCAATCTCGACTTACTTACTGAAGCATGTTAAAAGAGCTTAAAATAAACATTATGAAATGGAAAAAAAATTCAATCTAACATAAACATATTCCATTTTTAGCTCTGTTCTAAATAAAGAGGCTAATATTGATTATAATGAAAAGGATTACAGTGAAATGTTTTGGCAAATAATGCTTCACCTGATGAAAGCAATATTTGATTCAACAAATTACAGTATAATAAATTATTCTAGAGTTATTTTTGAAATTATTTGCCTGTGACCACAAAACTTAGAGTTAAACAAAAAAATTTGATTTATTCATTGATTATAGAACAGCATGTTCTTTGTTTCTTGTTTCTTGTAGCATGTAGAGTTTTAACTTCAGAATATGAGTTATGGGGTTTAAAGGGTTTCCAAGAGTTATTTTAATGTCCAGCCTTCTATATGCATTTTATCTAAAGTGGTACAATTATCTTTTAACACCTCTGTGCACTAAATTTTTATTTATTTTTTTAAATGATTTTTTATTATATTATGTTAGTCACCATACAGTACATCCCCGGATTCCGATGTAAAGTTCGATGCTTCATTAGTTGCGTATAACACCCAGTGCACCATGCAATACGTGCCCTCCTTACTACCCATCACCAGTTTATCCCATTCCCCCACCCCCCTCCCCTCTGAGGCCCTGAGTTTTTTTCTCATAGTCCATAGTCTCTCATGTTTCATTCCCCCTTCTGATGACCCCCCCTTTCTTTATCCCTTTCTTCCCCCTACCGATCATCCTAGTTCTTATGTTCCATAGATGAGAGAATTCATATGAGAATTGTCTTTCTCTGCTTGACTTATTTCACTTAGCATTATCTCTTCCAGTGCCGTCCATGTTGCAGCAAATGTTGAGAATTCGTTCTTTCTGATAGCTGAGTAATATTCCATTGTATATATGGACCACAGCTTCTTAATCCAGTCATCTGTTGAAGGGCATCTCGGCTCCTTCCATGATTTGGCTATTGTGGACAATGCAGCTATGAACATTGGGGTGCATATGGCCCTTCTCTTTACTACGTCTGTATCTTTGGGGTAAACACCCAGTAGTGCAATGGCTGGGTCATAGGGTAGTTCAATTTTTAACTTTTTAAGGGACCTCCACACTGTTTTCCAGAGTGGCTGTACCAACTTGCATTCCCACCAACAATGTAGGAGGGATCCCCTTTCTCCACATCCTCTCCAACAATTGTTGTTTCTTGCCTTGTCTATCTTTGCCATTCTAACTGGCGTAAGGTGGTATCTCAGTGTGGTTTTGATTTGAATTTCCCTGATGGCTAATGATTTTGAACATTTTTTCATGTGTCTGTTAGCCATTTGTATGTCTTCATTGGAAAAGTGTCTGTTCATATCTTCTGCCCATTTTATGATTTGTTTATTTGTTTCTCGTGTATTGAGTTTGAGAAGTTCTTTGTAGATCTTGGATACCAGTCCTTTATCTGTGGTGTCCTTTGCAAATATATTCTCCCATTCCGTGGGCTGTCTCTTAGTTTTTTTGACTGTTTCCTTGGCTGTGCAGAAGCTCTTTATCCTGATAAAGTCCCATAAGTTCATTTTATCTTTTATTTCTCTTGCCTTTGGAGATGTGTCGTGAAAAAGGTTGCTCTGGCCGATGTCATAGAAGTTGTTGCCTATGTTCTCCTCTAGAATTTTGATGGATTCCTGTCTCACATTGAGGTCTTTCATCCATTTGGAGTTTATTTTTGTGTATGGTGTGAGAGAGTGGTCAAGTTTCATTCTTTTGCATGTAGCTGTCCAATTTTCCCAGCACCATTTATTGAAGAGACTGTCTTTTTTCCACCGGATGTTTTTTCCTGCTTTATCAAAGATTAGTTGCCCAAAGAGCCGAGGGTCCATTTCTGGGTTCTCTATTCTGTTCCATTGGTCGATGTGTCTGTTTTTGTGCCAGTACCATGCTGTCTTTGTGATCACAGCTTTGTAGTACAGCTCGAAATCCGGCATTGTGATGCCCCCAGCTTTGTTTTTCCTTTTCAACAGTTCCTTGGAGATTCGGGGCCTTTTCTGGTTCCATACAAATTTAAGGACTATTTGTTCCAGTTCTTTGAAAAATGTCCTCGGTATTTTGATCGGGATAGCATTGAAAGTGTAGATTGCTCTGGGTAGCATGGACATTTTAACTATGTTAATTCTTCCGATTCATGAGCATGGAATATTTTTCCATCTTTTTATCTTCCTCAATGTCTTTCAAGAGTGATTTATAGTTTCTAGAATATATGTCCTTTACATCTCTGGTTAAGTTAATTCCAAGGTAACGTACGGTTTTTGGTGCTATTGTAAACGGGATGGATTCCCTAATTTCTAACACTTATGTGGTGACAGTTGAATAGTAAGGTAAAATCTCTCAAAATCATATTAATTCGGCTGTGTTTGATTCAAGTGTTTGATGACATGGAGGGTAAGTGGAAGGCAAATGGAAATCATCATATGGTTTATAGACATAAAGAAACCCATACATGTTTGTTTCTGTGCAATTAATGTGCATTATTCAACAAAGAATTTGCATGGTTAACATAGGGGGAGTTGTGAAGTATTTATTCTTGAATCACAATTATTTGTTGGGATCTGCAGCTTAGGGAATGGATGCATTGCTTTGAGCCCTCTGAGGAAGGTGTGGCTATTTCCTATCGGGAAAGATCTGGGGAATCAAGGAATAACTCATCTTTAATATGTTCTTTAAAATGTTAACAGATCTGGGAATATCTCAGACTGAGCCACAACAGTTGTATGTAAAATCACAGACCATTCATGTAGCTGAGTAGCTGATCTCTAACTGTGTCCGGTGCAGGACAAACTATGCTTTACCTATCTGTACAACTCCAGTTAGATGCAAATCCAATAAGACACAGCATACAATAAGATACAGGATGCAAATCTGATAAGATATAGTGACTATCCTCAAGAACTTTCCAGGAGAGAGAATAATGGGGGGAAAAAGCAAAAACAAAGAAAAGGCATTGGACTTGGCAGTTGGAAGCAATTTTGTGACTTTTGGGAGAGTGATTTCAGTAATATGAAGAAGTAGAAAACAGATTATGGGTTGTTAAGAAGTGGTTATAGAGTGAAGTACAAAAAATAGCCATATATCAGTTCTTTGCTGTTCAGTGACAGGAAAGTGTTTGATGACATGGAGGGTAAGTGGAAGGCAATATTACAGATAATTTTTAAAGATGGAGAGACTGCAGAGTAGAATCCAATAGAATGACTGAAAACTGAAGGATGGTATAAGAAGATAGAGTATGGGAGAGTTGGAGTCCCTGATGCGGCAAGAATCTAGAAGAGATTTAGGAACTGGAAGTGAGTACCAGAAACGATATTAGATCTCTAATATTTCCAGATATTTTCAGGTAACATTATCCAATGTTAGTGAAGAGCCACTCTTTAACAGTTATTTGTAAATTAAAGCATAAAACTAACACCACAACGGTAAATTATTAGAAGGTCATATGGTTGAAAAGTAAGACCGGTGAAATATTTTCCCAACAAAGGGGATCCAATCTTTCAAAATCATATTATGAAAGAACAGAGGAGAAAAAAAAAAGGATGTGTGTGGGAGGAGGACAAATTTGCTTTGTTACCCCTTGCTGAAGAAAACCCATACTCTCCTATGGCACTGAATCAATATTTGCCTTGGCAGTAAAACATTTTATATACATTCTATAGCTACTATGAGCCATTGTTATTATAATGTGTGGATCCTGTGTGCAGCTTTTGTCTCCTAGTGAAAGAAAAAAATTCATGGTTTTTGTAGTGAATAACTGTAGTGCCAGAAAATAAATACACCACCTCATATTTGATTGTTTCATTTGTTTGTTTGTTTCAGCACCTAATGTGGCTCCTTCAGATGTCGGAGGTGGGGGTGGAAGCAACAGAGAGCTGACCATAACATGGGTGGTAAGTATCAATAAGTTGCATATAGTAGAGGCTGCTTTACTGACACTTAATCTCAAATCCATTTTGTTTCCTGAAATAAATGGAAACAAAAGACATTGCCCAGGGTTAACTGTTTTTGTTTTGTTTAAATATAATAAGAAAAATTCTAATGGGCAATTAGGGAAATTATCAACAAGTAGAAGAAACTATGAGTTCACCAGAGATTTCAAAGTAGGGTTTCTTCTCCATCAAGTGAGTATAAAGAGAAATTGAAGTTTAAATGGAAAGTAATCCAATCTTATTCCACATATGGTTGTTATTTACATTCATTTGTTGATTCATATCTTAACTGAGTCAAACGCTTTTTAGTGAGTATACATTGACCACGTTTATTCATGTCAAGATAGAATTAGGGGCCAAGGATATTGGCTGTCGATTTGTTTTCTTTGCATTACCATATCTACCACCTTTTCTTGATTTATTATAATTACCTGGATAAAAGTAGGAATTTTGTGGTTTATATAGGAATAATATAAAAATCATTGCTGTTATTTTTGGTGAAACAAATTTTTTACAATGTGTTTTAATTTAAGTAAAATTAGAACTTTATTTTCTAAAAGAAAATTACAAAGGAATACCCTTTATAACCATAAATGTAAAACTTAACAAAATGTTGGCAAATTAAATCCAGCAAAATACTAAAAGAGTGATACACGATGATGAAGTAGTTTATCCCCAGAAATGCAAAGATGGTTTCACATTCACAAATCAATTAATATTATTCATTATGTTGGCAGAATAAAGGAATGAAACCATACAATCTTCTCAGTAGATCCTCATTCATAATTAAAACTTATTCATGATTTTAAAAAATTCTAAGTAAACTAGAAATAGAAGGGAATTCCCTACACCTAATAAAGGGTATTTATGAAAATCTCACGGTTAATAAAAATGCTCAGGGGTGACAGGGTAAATGTTTTCCTTCTAAGTTTGGACACAGGGCAAAGATACCCCCTCTTAATGTTGTAATGGAGGCCCTAGCCAGTGAAATAGGGCAAGAAAATGAAATAAAGAACACAATGTATGTTAGTGCAGAAAATTGTAAAGAACCTATAAACTATTAGAACTAATAAGCACATTTTAAAATGTTGCAGTATACCTGGTCAATATTCTAAAGCCAATTGTTCTTTTATATTTTATTGGTTTGCTGCTAATAAAATTTAAAACAAAAACAAAAAAAAATTGCAAGATTTATACTACACGAATTCAGAATTTACTAAAGCTACATCAATTAAGACAGTGTGATACTGGCATAAGGACTGATAAACATCAATGAAATAGAGAGCCCAGAAATAGACTCACACTCATATAAACAATTAATTTGCAAAAAGGCACCAAAGCAATACATCAGGAGCAAAGAAAAACTTTTCAATGGAAGGTACTAGAATAATTGGATATTCAACTGAAAAATGTTTATCCAAAAGGAACCTGAATGCTCTTCAGCATTGTTTTTGTCCAATACACTGAACTGATGGACTAGTCCTTTAGTAACGTATTATCAGTAAGTCAAAAATACTATTTATTATGGTAATATTTCTGCTGCAGGGGTACTATTTTTTTGTTTTGTAAAAATAATTTTTTAAGTTAGAAAGCAACAGGTTTTTTATTGATAGCTCCAATATTAAAGTATAAAGTAAACAAAAATTACCCATGATCACACAACCCAGAAATCACCCAATTTGACATTTTGGAGTGGTCTTTCTAGCCTTCTACATATAAAGCCATAAAATTTGTATAATGCATTTTTAAACTTAAAATTATTTTGCATGTAATCTTCTTTTTGTAAGACTTCTTGAGATTTTATAATTTTTATTACTTTTAATTTTTAATTATTATATTATATAATATATAATTATATTATATATTATATTGTTATTATTTTGTTTTCATGGAATATGACAATATAACTTTCATGTCAACATATTTTCATGACGTCTGTAATTGATTTTCAAAAGACAAATTTTAACTGCAAGCTTTATCCAACTTGCACTTCTAATAGACATTTATTTCTGGAGTATCTGCCAAGCTCATAATGACTTTTCTTCTGTGGAAATTTTTCATTCCACTATCCCCTACCCAAAGTGTAACTTTACTTAAGGGGGAAAAAAAAAAGAAAGAAAGAAAGAGAAAAAAATCAATGCGCAACGCACAAGCAAGAATAAATTACTAAAATTATTTTTTTTTCTTAAATGCATGTCAGATTTTACCTGGCTTGCTATGGCTTACTGTGCAGTTCCTATGCAAAAATAGATCCTGGATGTTAAGGTATCCATTGGCCTAAAAGATTAAACAAACATTCTGATTCCAGTTGTTTTGAGCTCATCGTGGTATGGTAACCCAATTTTAATTTATAACATTTTCTCTGGACATTCAAACCCCAAACACTTAGTTAAAAAAAACTTCTGTATCGGCACCTGTTTGTTTGTTTGTTTATTTTGAGAGATAGAGAGCACACACATGCATGCCTGTGCAAGAACAGGGAGGAGGCAGGGGTGGGGAGGGGTAGAGGGAGAGAATCTTAAGCATGCTCTAGGCCAGTGCAGAGCCCATTGCCAGCTCCATCTCAAGACCCTGAGATCATGACCTGAGCTGAAATCAAGAGTTGGTGGTTCAACAGACCGTCTGAGCCACCCAAGTGCCCTCAGCGCCTGTTTGTAAATTGGAGTTTGCTTTTGCACTTGAAACTTACTTTGATCACCATTGTAATCTATTATATAAATCTGTCTCAGAAGTCACTCAAGGGACTTGTTATTGAAGCATCCAAAACATTTTGTTAATTTTTTATGACCCATAGAGGAGTTCTGTATCAGAGACTGTAATGTCTGAAAAACACTGCATTTCAGCTGGATATTTGAAGTGAGATTGGTGGTAGAGAAGGCTGTGATAGTACAAACTTGTCTGAATTAGTTGACATTTACTTAGGTAATATGTTTATATAGCTCCATGTACCCATTAAATATTTTTAGTATTTAATCACTGCAGATAGTCAAAGAGCACAACCTAGGCTCCAAAGGATTTTGAGAAGTGCAGAAAAAAATAACAGGTTTTAATCTTTGTAAAAATCAAATTGATTTCTGTAAGTGGAGATTTAGTAAAAATTGACTTCACTCAGTGCTCTGTAGTCATATCTTATTCTTGGCATTGAAGTTACATTCTTAAGATTTAGAAATAAAATGTCGAATCTCAAGTTATTTAATTTATAAGTTTTAGTGTCAGTGTAACATACGTAAGTGCAGTTATTAGGAAAATTAGAATACTTTACTCTTTTATATGTGGCTTGATTTTTTTTTTAACTCAGTAGGTATCTGTTTCAGAATAAGATGGGGAACTTATCAAAAATTCATAATTAGAAAGCCTATTCTAAAATTTTAAATCAAGTCTCTGGGGATATATAGCCTGAGAATCATTATTTTTTTTCCCAGTTTTATTTTTATTTGAATTTTTTTTCCACTCTCATTAGGGTTTGAAAACTCTGTAGCTGATCCTGGTATACTCTAAATTGCAAAAACTAGTGTGATAACTATCAATAAGAAAAATATTTAAACTACTGTAGAAACATTTTATTTTCTAATAATGTAAAAAAAATCAAAATTTGTACATCCTTGGGATCATGCTTTAGGATTTACATTTCTATACCATCATGTTTAACATAAGTAAATTCCATCAACTTTACTTCAAGGTTTACTTGAAGTATATTTACTTCAAGATTATTCCTCACAATAACTTAACTTTCACTTTTCCAGTGAAAAAGTAAATATGCAATTTGCATATTTATCTTTTTGACTAAAAAAGACTAAACAATGAGTGTTTACTAGAACTAGTTTTGCCATTATTTATAAATAATGAATTGTTAAAGCTGACATGAACTTCGTTATTGGGTAGTTGACATGTATAATAATAAGAAACTCAGAAAACAGTGCCAGACAGAGCACTTTCTTCAATACTGCGTCAGACAGGGGCCCACAGCCAGCCTGCTACAGATGAGGGCAGTTATCATCTCTTCCTTCACCTTTTCTCTTTTTCCTTCTGACCAGTTTCCACTGTTTGATTTTAAGACAGATATTCTAGAGTCTTGTCTAACTCTCTTACCATTGTATTTCAACTCTAAAGAAATTAATTTACTCATCCATTAATATTTCTTGAGGCTTTGTTCTAGGTTCTAGGGATAAAGATAAATGAAATTCACAGAAACTCTGGCCTCATGAAACATATTCTAGTAATTGAGAGAGAAAATGACATGGATAAGTAAGTCTAATATACAGTGTGGATCATGGTAGTGTTAGAAGAAAATAAAGCAGGGAGGTGGGATATGGGGTATTGTGGAAAGAGTCTTGAAATGGCAGATTCTGTAGACAGGGACAAGTAAGTGATTTTTGCCTCAAGAAAGTGAGGGAAGGGGCCTTCTCTTGTATGGAAGCTCATCCTAGGCAGAAGGCGTTGAATTTAAAAAGGCCCAGAGAGGGAGCACCCCCTGAGATATTCTAAGAAGAGCATCCTTGGTAAGTGAAGTCATCACTTGTTTGAACAAGTTTTTGCCCTGGCATTTTCAGGCAGCACGAATTTAGGAACACGTTTTTTTAAAGTACATTTTTAAAAAGAACATGCTTCCCTGTGTATCGTTATTATTATTTGCATTGAATTTCTCTCTACTAACCGTATTGTTTAAACCTATTTAACATTTCAATTTCTATGTAGCCTTTGTCAAGAGAATACCACTACGGCAACAATTTTGGTTACATAGTGGCATTTAAGCCCTTTGATGGGGAAGAATGGAAAAAAGTTACAGTTACTAATCCAGATACTGGCCGCTATGTCCATAAAGATGAGACCATGCGCCCGTCTACTGCATTTCAAGTTAAAGTTAAGGCCTTTAACAACAAAGGAGATGGACCTTACAGCCTCACAGCAGTCATTAATTCAGCACAAGATGGTAAGTAAAAGAAAGCCCTTACTAATATGATGAAGGAGGGGAGAAGCCTAACCCATTGGTAGTCATTTTGTTTGCTGCCTTTTGTAACTTACTAAGATCTTTTCATAGTTACTAGGCATTTAGTAATTGAGTATTACTTTAATCCAAATGAAAATGTCACTCTATCCATTTAAAGACAAGAAGTGCTTCCAAAATCGTTTTCATCCTTTAGATCATGTCCATGATAGTTAGGAAACCTCCACTAAAATAATTGGCCTAGACAGCTGTTCCTGGCCTCTTGATTTTAATTTGGAAGTCAGAAATTCTCCGTACCTGATTGGAACCTCGGTATGTCTGTGCGTTCACAACATTCACCGCTTATAAATTACTTAACATAATTATTTTTGGCAGTAAAATTTCCCCTTTTTAACACCAAAATTGTGTAATTATAGCATTTATGTAACTTTTTGGTCATTACAATAGAGTGCTGAAATTTTATTAAAGGGAACCTAAGCATAATTCTATAACAAAGGAGTCAGAAAAGCAGTTGAACTTTTTTCCTGGAAAAGGCAAAATTTGTCTGGAAGACTATTTAGGAGGTAAATATAGATACTGGCTCTGTTTTTCTAGAAACTTTAACTGATCTGAGCATGCTCCTAAAGGACTCTATAGATTTATGCTAAATAATATATAGCTTTAGATTGCACATAAAGACATTGATTTCTGTGATTTCTATTTAAGCTACTGTGCTTTTTATTATGATTTTCCTATTTAAAGAAAGATAAGACTTCCTTATTTTTTAAGATCTTTTCATTATATCTCCATATTCATGGGCACTATGTAATTATTAATGGCTAGAAAAGCAAATAGGGATTTCTTTGCCTTCTGACCTAATACATTTGTCCTTGGCCAAGTTCTCTTTGCACGTGTACGAGAAGCACAAATAGAAGAGTGTGAAGAGAAAAACACTCTATTCATTTACCCTGTTTGCACTATTTTTACTTCAAAATAAACAATTAGCTATCCCGTAGAACTCGTATATACTCTCCAGTCATAGAGTTACTAGTTTTCATATTCGTTAAAATTTAATGTGCATTCAAATTATTCCATGATCTTTACTGACAACACAAACATGAAAGGAACCATATATATATATATGAATATATATGTGTGTAGGTACAAACACACACACACATACTTTTTAAGTTAGTTAACTAAATATATAGAAAGAATAAAAATAGAAATTATTTAAGTTTATAATCAATTCAGGACTTTTTAGTCCCAAGTAATAAATCTTACATTCTCTGTGCTTATTCTGATTCAGTGGAAATATGATAACTTAACTCAATGTTACCAGTTTGAACAATGTGAGTACATCTCACGGAGGAAATGAAAGTAAAAAGCATTTTACAAGTTATCTTCTCACCGAATATCAATTTTTTATTGCTTTATTTGATGCTAAAGTAGTCAGGCGAAAGGCCATGCTTGTCATCTCTTTAGTCATGGCCATCTGCATTTAATTATATTTCTTTCCTAAATGTTTCATGGGTCTCATAAAACCTGCATGTGCCGAAACTTGTATGAGTGTTCATCTTCTCTTTTACTGCTAAGAAATCAATCATAGTGCTACACGTTTACCTTGATTTAGAAAGGCAACAGTGCTCATGTGCAGGACATTTTTAACATAAAAGAGGATTATGGCTTGTTAATAAAAGACAATAAAAATTGATCATTCTTGCTTAAAGATTTTCTTAGTTTCTTTGTGTAATTTTCACAGGGATGTAAATTACTTTTTTTCACTGAACAGAGGCCTTTTTGATACATACTTGACTTGATGCCCAGTTGGAAGATTAAACTTATAAAAGCTTTGCTGAGCCCAAGAAGCAGTGGATGTCACAACTTGTTTCTAAGGATCTTAAAAAACCCCAAAAAACTGTGCATAAAAGAGGAAGAAGAAAGTATCTCTACATAGTATCTTTAGCTCATGTAAATACAAAGTATGAGAAAATTGAAAATTAATTGTAATGAACAATGTTTTATAATAAATACCAAATTTCCTATTTTTGATAATTGTAGTTGATAAGCTAATAATAATAATTTAATCTACATCCATGGGCTTTCTTAGCAGATTAGTTGGAAGAAATGCAAAAAAGAATTAGTACAGTTCTTGCTCACAGATATTGGAGAAATCCATGAAGCTTTCCATATTTTTTTAAAAGTGTGTCTGTATATGGGTATGTACAAGTGTATAAGTCTAGAGTAACATTCCTGTAGATGAGTGCATATATCATTGATTACCATGAAATAAACTAATAGTGGTAAAACTAGAGAAAAAGATAATAAAATTATTGGACTTACTTTATTTTACAAATATGAAAACTACTTGAAAATATTAAAATATAGTTTTAATCTATTCATTCAGCGAATGGTGCTCTTTGACTTTTGTTATATAAGCATCTTATTTAAAAATATAATGTTCTCATCAAATTTCAGCTCCCAGTGAAGCCCCAACAGAAGTAGGTGTGAAAGTCTTATCATCTTCTGAAATATCTGTTCATTGGGAGCATGTTGTAGAAAAAATAGTGGAAAGCTATCAGGTGAGTTCAATTTTTATCAAAGTATATACATTTATTCATAAGTATATTAGCATAAGTTTTCAAATATGTTACATCTTTCAATCTTCTGTAGCCATTGATTTATGTGGCAACCAACACTATAATCTGTTTTTAATATGTTAGGCATTTATAAGCTAATTGTGAAGAGTAAGGCAGAGGTTCCTAACTGACTTACCCAGGAGAGAAGCAGAGTCCTGTGCATTCACAAACAGCCCAAATAAAAATGAAGGTAATAACACTCATGGTTAGACAAGACCTTTTGAGACATTCTCATAAAATGCTGGTGAATTTTAAGTTTTTTGAAATCATTTAGGTAATTTATAAAAGCATCCTTAAAATGTTTATTCTATTTGTCTCAATAGTTCCACTTCTAAAAGTCCCTATAAAGGAAGTAACTATAAAATATGCCAAATGTGTGTCTCATAAAATAGACACATATTTTCATAAGGGATCCTTCATAACATCACAAATATGTGATCTTATGAAGGTAGAAAATTGGTAACATTCAAAATATCCCAAAGAAAACTTCCCTTGATTGGTGTCTTTAAAGACCAGTAGGAATAACCAGGTAGAAGGGGGAGGATTTGTATTAAAGGGAAAAAGACCTGGAAAATGGAAGCTGGAATGATAGTTGTGGTCTTTAATACGATGCTAGCAAAATTTAGATGTGATTATGCAGGGAAAGTGAAATCATCTGGTATTCTAAGCACAAAGAGTGAAAAGTAAGAAGAATTGGCATCGTCCTGTCTTTGCAGATGAGCAAATGGATGCCAGAGATTCAACAACTTGCCTCAGCACAAATTAAGTGTCAAAGCAGTATCTAAAACTCAGCGTTTCTGAGACACAGTTCAGGGCTTTATGCCAAACCACACATTCCTGCCTGTTTTAGGCAGTGAATGGACAGTGAGGGCCCTTCTGAAACCACAGGCAGTGAGCTGTCCACCCAATCAGCTAGCCCTCTCAATTCTGGTGCTCTCCCTTCTTCATCTGTCCATAAAATATTAGCTCCTCTGGGGCAGGATTTTGTCTGCTTTCCTCTCAGTGCCAAGAACAGTGCTGGGCACAGAGTAAACACTAAACAGATACTCACTGAGGGCTGATAGTGATACTCAAGTATGATCAAATCAAGTGTTACAATCTGACCTTCTTAAAGCCATGTTTCTGAGATGTAACCACAAAACCAACCCGAAGTTTTAAGTGTTAAACATGTAAAATAACAGGAAGCTCATTTGTTTTGTTTTGTTTTGTTTTATACTGTAGGTTATGTATGATTTGGGTACGTCTCAATGTGTCTTCAGATAATCTTTATAAGGGTTCAGCTGAAGTTATTACGAAAAGAGTGAAATGGTAGGAGTGAACTGGAAAGACCCAATATTTGTAACTTATTAATTAAAATTAGATTTACAGCTAGTAGAAAAGGAATGGGAAAAACAGAGAAATTCACGAGCTGTTACAAACCCCTGTAATAAGCAATTTCAAGGTTTCTTGGGAGAAGACATCAGTGTTTGGAGCTTGAAAGTCATCTTTTGGACCATAGCATTTTTTCTTATTTCATATTATTCATTTTTAAGTAATAAAAAAGAGAAAAAAAGATCATTTAATATATAACTCACTGAATTAAAATGCTAAATATGTATTTTGCTTTTTAAAAACATTGGCTTTGCCTAAGAATTACGTATTGACTATTTTATGACTTCCAACAGAGAACAAAGGAAATATGAGGTGGGAAGCAATACTAATAACCAGAATATAAGTTTTTTTTTAATTGGAAGTAAGCATCAAATAAGGATTTTTAACTAAATAGGCAGCAAAAAAATTTTAGCAGATAATATTTTCTCAGATGATAATTTTCAAGGAAAAAAATGTATGCCATTGAGAAATTTAGTTTCACAGATATCTGACATTTTGCAACTCCATAGTAAGTAGAAACTGAGCAGATACAGGTTGATATCTCATCTCTATCACTGAGGAATTTGGTACAAAACTTATTTGAAATTTCTGATCTTTGGTTTTCTCACCTGGAAAGCTGGAGAAAGAGTAATCATGCCTCATAGAACTGTTGTGTGGAATGAAATGGAAGCATTGAATGCTTTTCCCTATTCTTTGTCTTTGGATATTGGAAGACAATGTTGATGATGATGATGACAGTGATGAAGAAGATGATGATGATATTAATGATAAGAATAATAACATTTGTTGAGTCCTTACTATACTAAACAGTTAAGCTTATTGTATTGAAAGTACATGATCCTAGGGAATAGATGCTATTATCATCCCTGTTTTAAAGATGAAGAATTTGAAGCTTAGAAACATTTGACTGGGTAATAACTGGCATAACCAGATTTGAACCTAGGTCTCGCCTCTCCAAGTAAATTAAAAATATTGGAAGTAAATCACAAAATTATTGTTTCCATTTGTTCTTTCTTAAAAACCTTTTGACTCTTTGACACAGAACAGTGAATATTGAAGAGACAAGCATGAAAGCTTAAAAGAGAGTATCTGTAACGTTTCTTCTCCTTTAAGAAAATGCCCCTGTGAGAGAGGGGGGTGTTGCTTGACTGAGTATAATGTGGTTATTGTTTCTATTTTAAAATATGATGGGAGAAGCCAGCGGTTTAACAAGATAGATGATTGAGAAAACTAATATTCCAGTGCACTTCCTATAAAAATGTACTCGGGGTCTAAGTTATAAAGAAACGGTGGGGGGGGGGGAGGAAAGTAGCACATTAGAAAATAAAATAAAAAGCGGAGAAGCCCAGCTCCTATGTGACTGACCCCATCTCAAGGTTAATTTCCTGATATTTCAAGTGAGAACTGTAGGCAATTGAGTTTAAAAATAATCTCTTCCCTTGTGGTTTTAAGATATATCTCAGTAGAATGTTTAAGTTTTACTCATTTTTTCCTCTTGCCTAGTTAAAGAGCTCCCCACTCCTAACCTTAATACTACAAAGTTTTCCTGCAGTGTAGATGAACTAGAAGAGTGTAAGGAGTGCTCACCCAGCAGGTAAAACATTTGCTTAACTTAATGAAAACAAGCAAAATATGCTATCAAGAATAATGAATGCAAAAACTCTTAGCAGCTGAATCAGAGATTAATGCAAATGATTGGTTTCACAATTACCTTAAAAGATTATCAAACCTGAGCAATCTGCTCAAATGTTTTCAAAGGTTATTTTATTATGGTGAGCATAAACTAATCTTTAGGAAGCGCTTTATTTCCTTATTTTGATGAAGACATGTGTCTTCATCTGGATCTCGCCAAAGCAGTCTGACACACAGACGTGGGAAAAGGTAGTGTTTTGTTGTTGTTTGTTGTTCCCAAGGAACACGTATGAGGAAAAAGCAGAGTGAACAGGAAAAGGGGAAGCTTGAATACAAAGATGCTTTATCTTTCTTGGCAAACCCTTACAAGAAGCTAATTGAAGCCTACATAGAATTGGTTGGTCTGGACACTAGCGGTTGAAATAAAAGCATTTTGAATAGTTCCCAAAAGGTGTATTAATACATATTTGAATGATTTATATTATGGCTATTCCTTTCCCATGGAATATGCTAATAAGCAAAGAGTTCTGGGATTTGAATAATATAGTTATTATATAACATATTTTTAGAGATTTAGATTTTTTATGTCAGCATCTCATTTTTTTCACTTTACAACCATATTAAAAAATTTTTTTAGAAACACTATATTAAATCTTTAACAAAGAGTAGTCATTTGTCACATGATTTTTTTTTCCAGAAATTTCAGAACCTACAAATCTGATACAAAGATTTCTCAAAGTAGAAAATAATAAAATGGAGCAAGCTTAATTTTCAAAGGTACTAAACATCTTTAGGCACTTCCATAATTGTAACATCCATTTTTATATTCTAAACCCCTCTGGAGAAAATGAAGTTAAAAGAGCCATTTTTTCCTGCAAATTTCTTATATTTTTCTTTTTTTTTTAAAAGATTTTATTTATTTGACAGAGATAGAGACAGCCAGCGAGACAGGGAACACAAGCACGGGGAGTGGGAGAGGAAGAAGTAGGCTCATAGCGGAGGAGCCTGATATGGGGCTCGATCCCATAACGCCGGGATCACGCCCTGAGCCGAAGGCAGACGCTTAACCGCTGAGCCACCCAGGCGCCCCTCTTATATTTTTCTGTTAAAGGATATAACTATATTATCTTTGTACAAAAGTGGTATTAATGTAGCACACAAATTAATGGAAAGTGTAATATTCTTTTGCTAAAGTTTTTCTTTTTAGCTTCCTAACACTTTTGTAAACAGTAAGCTTTCTTGGGGCAAAATGATATACTCAGATCTCTCTGTCCAAGATATTAGTCATTTTATGTGAGCTTAAACACTTTGATCTCTTCCTTTATTTTCTTAGTGAGATCTAGGACAGCAAGGAACATGTCAGCTTGGGTCTTCACTGCATTCCTAGTGCCTAGCACAGTAACTGGGACAAAATGGTTACCCGTTAACTATTTGTTAAATGAATGAAAGAGTATTGTATATCAAATGCAGTCCTATGCACACAGTCAAAAATAAATAATAAATACCTGTCTTCAAAGAGCTTCTGATTTAGTCAGAGTAGAGACAGACAAGTCACGAGGCAGTTTCATAATTGTTTAATAAGCACTATGACAGGTTTACAATAGACAAAGGATGCCATGGGGGTTTTAGAAACATGTAGAGAAAGGGTGAAAATTATAAAATGCCACAGCATTCAATAGAAATAAATACATCTTTTGTTACTGTAACAGAGGAAGATGAATGTATGGTTTACTATCCATAAAGCAGGACCTGCTGTATGGATGGATGTATGTATTTTCTAGTTATGCTAATCCATTTCTACTAATTCATCCAGGCTCTCTTTTGATCTCCTTAGTGATCAGTTAAGCACAACACATGTGTTCTGCTCCATGACTACAGGTTGTACCCTTCACTCCAAGTGATTTTCTCACAGATGATTGTCAGTATTTCACCACATTGAGAGACTCAATGAGATGATCAAGATGCAACAGCCCAAGTTTATTATCTATTTGGAAATGAAGTGCATGACCAGTGGCTAGTTCAGTGAAGAAGTTGGTGCCATATATTTCGTATATGTATCTACTGTTTATTTAAGTATACTTTGAAAACACTGTAAGTTATTTGTAAACATATACTTTAAAGAGAGACGGATTATTAAATATTTTTTCTCAGATGCTTTCATTTGTAAAGAGTAACTATACTGTGAAAATTTCAAACTCTCATATTCTAAAATAAGGAAATCTATTTGGCACACTTAATAATTCTTTCTGCTCCCTAGTTACAAAGGCGTAGCTAAGTCACTGTTTTAATTTATTGTGATTTTTAATGGAGACTGACCGTACAATCCCTGCTAAAATTAGATGAATAAAGTCATTTCTCATTTCAGATACAGGTGCAAATAGTAAATTAAGGAAAGCTTTGTTTTTTTCTTTTGTGTTGCCAAAATGCCTCATGGAAATTTGAGAAGGCAGACAGATTTTGTCACTTTAATTCCTCATTTTAGTACATAGCATCTTCTAGAAATGGCCTTTATTATATTAATCTGGTTTAGAGGCTTCTCTTCTTTAAACTGGATAGAAAAGTTGTTATACTGGAATGAAGATTTTAAAATGTGATATACATCTCAGTCAACAAGCATACATGTAAAAATGCATGAATTTCAAAGACTTCGGTTTTAATTGCCATAATACATTCTAGATGTGTGTGAAGATAATGTATGTAGATAATACTACTTTAGTGCCTAGCATTTCATTAGAATATAAATGTTCATTTTATTTCTCTTCAGGCAAGCAATAGAAGAGGCCTTATGTATTATCTAGTTCAAATGCCCTCTAAAATACAGGCCATCCTCCTTCTCAGATGAATGTACTCACTGTCTGAACACTTTCAGAACCCAGAAATATTCCTTTTCCAGGTGACTTCTCTCCTTAGAAAGTCTTTTGTCTGCCAACTGAGATCTTCTCTGGAGACATTTGGTGCAATTCTACTTCCTTCTTTCTGAGGCCATCCTTCTGGTCAGATGACAGGAATGCCAGGGCGATCCTATCAGAACCAATAGGAAGAGTATTATTGACATGAGAAAAATGAATACTAGTAAACAAAATAAAAATATTGCAAAGGAAACCAATTAGCAAGTTAGTAACTAGCCTTTGTTCTGAAATGTGCTCATTCTAATATAAAACTTGCTTAGTTACCAAGTGAATTCGAGCCATCTAGTTCCATTTTATAATGGCTTAATTTGTTTTATGTAAATGAATCATTCAAGATTATATAAATATTAGATATTATTGTCTAGGCACTTTGGTTAATTGTGAAATTAAATTTCCATAACTTTATAGACAGGGAATCTAAAATATATAAAATACCAGTATGTATATATAAAATACCAGTATATATTTAATCCTCTCCTTTTTTTTTTAAAGATTTTATTTATTTATTTGACAGAGAGAGACAGCCAGAGAGAGAGGGAACAGAAGCAGGGGGAGTGGGAGAGGAAGAAGCAGGCTCATAGCGGAAGAGCCTGATGTGGGGCTCGATCCCATGACGCCGGGATCACGCCCTGAGCCGAAGGCAGACGCTTAACCGCTGTGCCACCCAGGCACCCCTAATCCTCTCCTTTTCATTTACAGCTTAGACATACAGACTTCTGACCAATAAAACAGACTTATTAGAAGGGTGAAAATCATAACTCACAACTTTTACGTAAACTTAAAGAGGGAAGACTGTCATTGATACATTGGTTGGTAAAAGTGATCAGTTCTAATCACAACATGGATAACATTTTTAAAAATAAATTTATATTAAGGATAAATAAGTTCCTCATTATTAGGCATAATTATTATCAGGCATAATTTTTCTTTGATATCTGGCCTCAATATAGGTTCAAAGGAAAAAATTTTGCATACATACTTCTAAAATGAGCTAGCAGAAAGTATTACACTGGCATGTTTAGGCCCCATAATGACTGTTTTGGTCAAAGTTTATTCTTGTCAAACTGTTTTATCAATGACTCATAACAAATTTGACATCATATAAACAGAAATAAAACAGGAAATAAGTGATAAAAATTACTGTGGCAATACTTCCAAAGACTAGTGTTATATTTTGAAGGTAAATCATATGCAGTTTTTTGTTTTTTCTCTTTTTTTGTTAGTGTGAGACTATTGCATGTCATGAGGTGAGCCTTTGATTTGTCTTTGACATCTATAATAGATCTACATTCTATGCCTTGCCATATTCTATCTAATAGAGTGTAAGTAGCATTAAGTAAGACTTGCGTGTATGACACTCAGCCAACATCATTGGTGTCAGAACCAACTGAAAAGGATTTTCACAATTGAAATGTCTGAATCATGAAAGAATCTCACTAAATTCGAATGTTTGCAGATTCGGTACTGGGCTGCCCATGACAAAGAAGCAGCTGCACACAGAGTTCAAGTCACCAGCCAAGAGTACTCGGCCAGGCTAGAGAACCTTCTGCCCGACACCCAATACTTTGTGGAAGTCAGGGCCTGCAATAGTGCAGGGTGTGGACCACCCAGTGATATGATTGAGATCTTCACCAAGAAAGCACGTGAGTTTCAACATTTGCATTTTAGACTTGTCAAAAAATACCAATTGATTCAATCATGATGCAGGTACATTTCAGAGAAATGTACTACCTAGCAGTCTTAGCACACTCAGTTTTCAATTTTATTCTTTACAATCACCCAAGATTTAAAAAAAATGTTATTGTATATGATGAAAAAATGTGGAGAATGCCTTTATGCATTTAATGTTCTACTATAGAAATAAAATTACAGAACCTCTATTTGTAAAGACTACCCCTCAAAGTTTTGTATCATTAGATAATTAATTTGTCTTCTCTGTTATTATTTTTAACATTATTTTTATAGGGCTGTATTAACAGCCTGAGAAAATTAAAATTCTGCTTATTTTCTATATTTTTATTTATAAGCCTTTGTCATTGCATAATGCAAATGCAAGTTAAATGTTGTAGCATTCTGTTTGCTCTCTTATTACCATATGTTCTCATTGTTTATGTAACAAGACTGCCTACCCTGGTTAGATCTTCCAGGCATTCTTGCCTCTCTGGTTTCACTTTGATATCTCCTTCTTCAACCCACATTGAATATATAGAAGAAGAGAATTTATATTTGAGGCTCTAGGAAGTTTTGCAAGAATTTAAAGACATGAGTGCTATTAGGGTTTGACAATTTATGAAATCACTTGGGGAAAAGGTTAACTGAACGCGGTGAGATACCACACTTTGGTGGTGGACATGGGTTTCAGATCGGTTTTTGCCACTTACTAAATGTGTGACGATAGATAAATTACCTCACACCTTTAAACCTGTTTTCTAATTTGTAAAAGGAGCATTTGTTCCTGGGGCACTCGTTCCTTTGTTCTTTTTTCCATTTATTCCTTCATCAAACATGCACTGTGTGCCCATCACTGTTCTAGTGGTTGAGGACACAGAAGGGATCAAGCCAGATCCAGAGCCTCTTCTCATAGGATTTACGGCCTAATGGAAAGACGTGGAAAAAAACCTGACAAATAAGTATGTATGATAATATCAGATGACAGGGCAATAAAATGAGTAAACAGATAATAAAATTGAACGTGACTTGGGTGAGAGCTGAACCCCAATTGAGTAGTCAGGAAAAGCCTCTTTGAGAAGATGCCATTCGAATCATATATATGAGTACATGAGTCATAAGAAGGACCCACACTATGTGACAATTGGCAGGGAGGGGACTCTTTCAGGTAGAGGCAATAACTAGTGTAAAGCCTTAAGGTGGGAATAGTTTGGAATGCCTGAAGTGTAGAAATGTCAGTGGGGCCAGGGTGTAGGCTGGAGGTGAGAAGGAGGAAGTGTGCTGGGATTGAAATATGAAGGGTCATGTTAGGAGTTAAAGTTTTTTCGAAGTCTCATAAGAACCATTGGAAGATTTTAAGGCAGAGAGTGATATCTAATTCATATTTTTTAAAAATCATTCTGGCTTCTGGATGGACAATGGCTGGTGATGAAGTAAGAATAAAAATAAAAGAGCCAGTTGGGGACGATTTTAGATGGTGGTTGGAATTAAGTGATAATGGATAGAGAAGTGGAAAATTTTCTGCAGAAAGAGTTGACATCTTGGTGCTGGTTTAGATGTTGGCATGGGTGAAATGGAAGACTGAGTATCAGATTTTTTTGATTCAGAAACTGGGAGTTCAATTGTGTCATTTGCCAAATATGGGAAAGACCCAAAGAGAGGAAGATTTGGGAGTACATGGCAAATGTTCCATCTTGATTACATTTGAGAAATGTTTTAGACATTCAAGTAAAGAGAGGCAATTGGACACATTCATCTAGAGGTAAAGAGAAAGATTAGACCTGAGATAAAATTGTGAGTTCTTCAAGCCATGGGCCCAGATGCAAGATTTAGGGAAAAATCTTAAATAGAGGAGAAAAGGGTGCTCAGGATCAAGTCCTAGGTCATGTCAACATCTAGAAATTAGGCAGAGGACGTGGAGCCAGCACAGGATGATTAATGAGAAGGAGCAGCCAGAGAAGTAGGAGGAAACCCAGATGTTAAAACAACATGAATATAAGAAAAGAACAAGATTCAGAAAGTGATTAGAAGATCAACTCTGTGGAATGCTATAAAGGTATTAAATCTGAAAGGAATAAACATGACATTAGATTTGGCCAGCTGAAGGTGATTGATGACCTTGGAAACAGCAGTTACAAAAGGCCGGTGGAAAAAGAAACCCAAGTAAAGAATAATGACAAGAGAATAAAAGATAATTATATTACCTACCTCACAAAGCTGTGGGTACATTAATGAACCCAAGGACCTAAAGTGCTTAGTCTAGTGCATGGCATGTAGTAAGCACTCATCAAAATTAGCTCTTGTTGTCACATCATTATCATCACTGACTTAAGGCAGTTTGCAGAACTGAAGTTGGATATGGTGGCTGTCACTTGCATATTATTACTTTCCACAGCTCCAAGCCAGCCGCCAAGGATCATCAGTTCTGTAAGGTCTGGTTCACGCTACATAATCACCTGGGATCATGTGGTTGCACTATCAAATGAATCAACAGTGACAGGATATAAGGTATGTAAAAGATTACTGGATTATTCCCCACATGGGCTTTATTCTTGCAAAGACTGATTGGTGTTTGGACTTGATTGATGTTTGTTGCACCAAAACCCATTCAGCTTTCTTATTCTAGCTGTACAGCAGAACCAAATGGCACAGTACCATGTTACATTTTGAAATGCGAAAAGATCTTCAGTGAATTCTAAAAAAATGCTATGTCAAGTGAGCAAGATAAATGGACAAACTGATTTAAGGAATAGAGTTGTTAAAATAATCAGCACATAAAGCAGAGAAAGAATCCATTTTTGTTTGGCAATGATTAAGATAGCGTTGCCTAATGCACGGCAAACTGATGTATTGAGTTACATTCCATAAATGAGCATAAAAAGGAAAAAAGAGAGACACCTGGGTGGCTCATTTGGTTAAGTGACTGCTTTTGTCTCAGGTCCTCATCCCTGGGTCCTGGATCGAGTCCCACATCAGGCTCCTTGCTCAGCGGGGAGCCTGCTTCTCCCTTTCCCCTGCTTGTGCTTGCTGTCTCTCTCTGTTTCTGACAAACTAAATAGAATCTTTAAAAAAAAAAGGAAAAAAGATTATTTTCATATATTCTCTATACACATCTTTTATTGGATACCAAATTTTAGGAGTAATGTGAAAAAATTAAATTGTGAGGCAATGTTTTAAGATGTCTCTAATATGTTGAAAGAGCCCTAATTTTATACCTATTCCATAAGAAAAAAAGCACAGACACATTTTTTCCCTCTCTTCATTTTAGGACATTAAAAAAAAAAAAGATGCTTAAGGAACTTCCCCTTGGATCACCCTAAAAAATAGGTGAAATCAACTTTTGTGAATTAAAAATAATATGAATTTTCCAGCTAGTGTTAAACAGCTTCCTGGAATTTTTTATTATTAATTAAAGTCTAAAGCATTTTTATTATGGTTTTAATGTTTTGGCATTGGCTCATTAGTCAACTTTATTAAATATACATATTTTGGTACTTTTTCAGGTACTCTATAGACCTGATGGCCAGCATGATGGCAAGCTGTATTCAACTCATAAACACTCCATAGAAGTCCCAATCCCCAGAGATGGAGAGTATGTTGTGGAGGTCCGTGCCCACAGTGATGGAGGAGATGGAGTAGTGTCTCAAGTCAAAATTTCAGGTAAGCCAGTCATTTGAGACACATTTCCATTAAGTACTTGTAAGTTTTTAGGTCATATAGATTCTCAAGAGTAAAGGTAGGATTGCTATGCACACCAATATCAGTGTTTCCCTAGGTAAATTTGAAATGTTATGGATGTCCTGAAACTTGGTATTTCTTCCCTTATGAGTCACAAAAATTATTTTGCAACATACCCCATGGTTTTGATTATTATCTGGATGACAAAGCATAATTAAAATGCCATAATGCAGGTATGGTAATAGCATTGTATGGTAAGAGATGGTCGCTACACATATGGTGAGCATAGCATAACATATACACTTGTTGAATCACCATGTAGTACATTTGTTACATTGTATGTCAACTATACTTCAATTTAAAAAAATACCATAATGCATTATAGTTTGACATAATTCTAGACCATTAGATAATAATATCCAAACTTCTCTTACAACAAAAGGAAATTCACTGAACTACTTTTAATACTCGTCTGACTCCTTTTTCTTTGTCCTATACATATTAATGTAGTAATAAAATTGCCTCTGGATGGTAGCACCTTCCCTTACCATCTCTCTCTGTGTCTCAGCATATCTGCTTTTGTTCTGCAAACTCTATTTCTCACAGCATTGGTTAATCCAAAATAAATACTTGAGGCAGTGACTTCCTCTCTTTCTGGGATTTTTAGAACTCTGTTAGTTAAATTTTGATACTTTTTTCTCACCCTGCATGATATAGTTTAATTGTAAAGAACTAAAATTGATGTTAATTTGAGAGTTTTATGAGACTCTGAAACACTACGAGATGTTGAATTAAAGATAAGAATAACTGATTTAGAAAACAATGCTAATTTATAGATAAATAGATGAATGTTATATATTTAATAATTCTTTAATGCTTAAATTTTTAGTCTGAAAATAACTGCACAAAGAAACTGTAGAATTAACATTAGAAAATGTCAAATATTTGGTGACTAGTACCATTCTAGAATTTTCTTATTTAAGTTTGGATTTATTTACAAGTTGTTTAAATTAGATTTTCTCATAAATTTAAATTACGTTGAATTTTTTTAGTTTAGACATTATTGTTATGTCTCCTTAGAAAATTTGGAAATTACCAAAATTTGAAAGGAAAAAAAAATCAGTCATATTCCAAATATTCTAAATTAGTTACAATTCATGTTCAGTGGAATTTACTTCTAGTAAATATATACACATATATAATTTTATAGTTTTGTTTCTATTGAATGTACCATGTTATATCCGACTTTTATGAATCATATTACATGAACAGTCCCCATGTCATTCAAAATTTTGTAAATTTCACTTAAATTATACATAATATTCTTTCAAATAAGTGTGCAAAATTTATCTACCCATTTCAATTTTCACTATAATAGAATACTATTTTGAATACATTTTTTATAAATTAATCTTCCCACTGCACCACTTGGATGGTAGTCTCTTTCTTTTTAGCCATTACTAATTTGTTAGGAGAAATGGCATCTTTTTGTTTTTGAAACAATTTCTACATTCTAAACTTTGATAACACATACTTTCAATAGTTTCATGCTTAACTCAGGCTGTTCCACTCAAGGAAATCAGCGGGAAGTGTGGACATTATCTCAAGGGTGGTGAGGTACAAAATAACCCAGTAAATTGCTTTTGAAAACCAACCTTCCCTGTCAAGGCGTCTGTCACAGCCCACTGTTGCTCTCTTCATTTCCTTGCTCTTCATTTATCATCCCTAATGTGGAGCAGAGCCCAGTTTCTGGGGTGTAGACTACAGAAGTTTGTAGTGACAGGAGCGTCAGCATAGGTATAACTAGTGACGTGCTGGTTAATGGAAAACAACAGACTCTCCTGGGGTGGGAGGGAGCCCTGGTTTCATTTGCCAGTTTCCGTGGTGTAACTATTTCCATCCTGTCTGATTTCAAGCTTCCCACACGACGTCACTCAGTGTGGAGCCAAGAAGAGATGCTGAGTGACACACCGTTAATGCAGGGACGGTGTGTCGTAGGCAGAACCTTAAGAGCTCTGATAACATTACAATGCAGTAAAATAATTAGGAAGTGATGAGTTTAGAGAATTGACTACCTTTGTTTTAAACTTTCTCATTAATTAATAAGCTTATATAATTTCAATTTTAATAACAGTGGTTTTTAACAACTTGTTCGTAAATTTCCTAAAAAGAATTAGCAGTTCGCTGTGGGGAGGTGGTAGAGACCACCTGTAGCACACCACCATTATCTCCAACATCCCAGTGGACCTAGCCCACGCCACGTACAGAAGGCACGGAATTTGCTGCTTTTACAAACCTCAGATGTAATCAGAATTCTTCCCTTTTTTGCCAACTAATGGACGACATTCTTATTAAGGCAGAATTTCTATTATTTATTTCTTATTCTAACCATAACTGTGCAAAGAAACTATACAATTAACATGAGGAAATGTCAGATGTTTGGAGGATAGAACCATTCTAAACTTTTCTTAACTTAGGTTTATATACAAATTGTTTAAATTATTTGTAATGAGAGACACATGTAAATGCAAATGGAAAATTTAGGCTTTCTTAGAAATTTAAAGGACTTAATACTTTCCTTTGTTTCTATTTTCACGACTAAAATGTGCAGTCAGGAAGAGAGTACATCGCTAGATTTTAATGTTAATAAACATTATTATTATTTAGTAATAATTAAATTCTGTTATTTGCTCATTTATTTATTCATTCACCAAATAGACACTAAATGCCTGCAGTGTGTCAGGCACAGTTCATATATTTAAATGTACTACCGTATATATATATTTCCCCCTCCCTCCTATTCCACATCACTATTATCCCTTGCTGGACCTATTGTGATTTTAGTGATTCTCTTGGCTTCCAGTTTTGACCTCCTACAGCCCATTCACTCTGCAACAGCCAAAGGGACCTTTTTATACATAAATCAAATCATTCAATTCTCTTCTTAGAAAGACATCCCATAGGATAAAATCTAAACTCTTTACCATGGCCTATAGTGCTCTATAATAATCTGGACAAACTCTTATATCTCAGTTAAGTGATTTCATCTTTGTTCCATTGACATTCTTTCTCTTCTTGAACATACACCACTGTTATCCTTACCTTGACACATTTGTACTTGTTCTTGCTGCTGCCTAGGATTCTCTGAATCTTGGCATGGCAGGTTCCTTCTTGTCATTTTTGTTTCTGCTTTTAATGTCACCTCCTCAGAAGATTTGTATGAACACCAATTTAAGAAAGCTCCCTATTCTATGTCACTCTTTTATTTTATTCATAATATTTATAACTATTCAAAATTAACTGATTTATTAATTTATACTGCTTATTGTCTATCTCCATCCTTACTTGAACATAAGCTCCATGGGAACAAGCTCTTGTCTGACTTCTTTAACCTTTGAATGCCCAGTACCTAGGGGACATATTTGGCACATAACAGTTTTTTAACAAATAATTGTTAAATGAAATTAAGATTTCTGCATTGAACAAAATTTAGTTATAAGAACAGTTTGGGCAACTTAAATTACAGTTTATATGTCTAGAATGTTGACATACTTCCCCATTAGGCACATGGTTTGTGTTATGCCATGAGCTAATCCACAATTTCTTATAAAGTTTAAGACTTCATATGAGAGATAATCTAGAAAATTATTAGACATGGTAACTTGCCTCTCCACTCCTCTCTGACCTGAACACTGTTACTGCTGTCTTTATACATTATTCCCTATCAGATGATTACAGCTCACATCTAGGCAAATGTAACACACAAATGTTTCATCAGAAATATACTATCTCTAGGGGCGCCTGGGTGGCACAGCGGTTAAAGCGTCTGCCTTCGGCTCAGGGCGTGATCCCAGCGTTCTGGGATCGAGCCCCACATCAGGCTCTTCTGCTATGAGCCTGCTTCTTCCTCTCCCACTCCCCCTGCTTGTGTTCCCTCTCTCACTGGCTGTCTCTATCTCTGTCGAATAAATAAATAAAATCTTTAAAAAAAAAAAAAGAAATATACTATCTCTAAGAAATTCCATATTATCTTTTAAGAATCTTTTGTTTTTATCTGTCAATGTGAGCTAAATTAAGAAAGTGCAAATAGCTACAAATATTTTCAGTATCAATTTTAATAAGCTAGTTTACCTTATTACATATTCACTATTAATTTTAGAATTTAGATTATCAAGGATCTGTGGTCATAACTAAATATCCACAAAGAAGCATGCAATTCATTAACTGTATGAATGTGCATATTTTGAGCTTTTAATTTTCTTTCTAGTTTTAAACAGACAACAGATATCTTAGTCAAGTCAAGGAAGACTTTTAAGAGCATTTTAGAGGCCAGACTTCTTCCTAAGGACAAATCATAATCATTTGAAAACTTTAAGGTGGTAGGAGTAGCATGAGCAGATGTTTGCACTTGAAAAATCACTTTGGTGATTGTGGAAAATATATATAGTAGGGAAGAAAGATGTAAGGAGATGAATTACAAGGTTATTATTATAGAATGATTAAAAGATGATGATGGTCTGGACTGGAAAGAGGGCAGTGGTGAAGTCTAGGGTGGGTTCTAAAAGAACAAGGCATCTTTTCCATTTGATTTAAAGTTGCTATATATGCATTGTGTTGATTTTGTAGCTTCTAATAAATCTGTAATTTATTCTGATATTACCATAGATGATGTAATCTCATCATTTAACCTACTACTTTTGGTAAGTCCAAGTTATTAAGTTAGACTATATAACCAAAGCCACTGACTTAAACACTGATGAAAAACACATTTATGTTTTCACTTTGTCCTCTTCTTCCCAGTAGCAGGAAAGGAAGGGCTAGGAAGCCATTCTCTAGACACAACATTTAGATGTTAACTCCGATACTCTGAAGCTCCCTTCTCTAGTACCTAAGTAAGTGGTACAATATAAAAGGATCAAGAAGATAGTTGGGATGGTTAGATTTAATTCACACATTATGAAATCAAAATGCTATATTGACATCATCATGTTTCCAGATACTTCCTCTGTAAGCATTTCAAAAACCGAAACTATTTTGAGCGTCTAATCTTGTACAGTAATCCATATACAGAAGGGGAGAGTAGTATAAAAGGTGATCTTAGGATTACTTTATCCTGCCTTATTTAATGATAGGTTACTATATAATTTAGTGACCACCCAAATCTGTAACTTTGTAAATGTCCCATATTATTTAGGAAAAATAGGTTGCCATGAATAAATTATCTATTAACCTGAATATTTGGAATGGTATATACTCTATGACAGTTGAATGCCATTCTTATAAGTCCATCATCATAATTTTAAAAACACATGTTTGGGATTATGGCACAATCAAATATCATTATTTAGGAAATGCTCTCTCTCCAACTATTTTGAAGTAGTCAAGTAGTTTGCTTTCCTTTGCTGTGTTTTGTGTGGGATCAATTTGAGAGTTCAAGTGGACGAATTCAGCCTATGTATTTCTAGGCTGACAGCTTACATTTATTTTTTTTTAAGATTTTATTTATTTATTTGCTAGAGAGAGACAGCCAGCGAGAGAGGGAACACAAGCAGGGGGAGTGGGAGAGGGAGAAGCAGGCTCCCAGCGGAGGAGCCTGATGCGGGGCTCGATCCCATAACGCCAGGATCACACCCTGAGCCGAAGGCAGATGCTTAAGGACTGAGCCACCCAGGTGCCCCCGACAGCTTACATTTAAAATGACCTCTAGGGGCACTTGGTTGGCTCAGTCAGTTAAGTATCCAACTCTTCATTTCAGCTCAGGTCATGATCTCAGGATTGTAAGATCGAACTCCACATTGGGCTCTCCTCTGGGCAGGGAGCCTGCTTAAGATTTTATTTCTGCCCCTCCCCACCCTCTCTGTCTCCCTCTCTAAAAAATAAAAATAATGAAATAAAATGACCTCTAAAATATATATTCCTTTCATTAACTTTAAATTATGACAATCCACTTAAAATCTTTTCCAACATTACAGCTCTACCAACACTTCTAATTTTGTAACATTTTCATGGAGGAGAAATTATCTGAACAAAATAATGTTTTGTGCATCTCTGAACTTCACTTAAAGATAGCACCTCTGTGTCTAACTTGGGTTTTCTTCATCTTCTTCAAGGTTTCTTTCAGCTACTAGTGAGTTAACATATCAGCCCCAACATATTATCTTCATTTATTTAGACTTGAAATAATTAGGTTGGGAAACTCCTCTGTAGAGTACGTTATAAGAATAGAAAGAAAAATTAAAAATAATCCTCCAAGATTTACTTACTACCAAAATAATTTTAGTTTTTGAAATACGATCTTAGTCTATGAAGCTGTACTTTAGTATTAGAATGTACAGATAATTGATTACAAATAGTAATTACAGTAATCAGCAAGCCCTCCTGAAGCTTGCATTCTCGTGGATATCAGGAAAAATAAAGAACTAACATCAAATAGTAAAATCTCTTCATATGTAGGTTTAAGGATTATAAGGAAAAAAAATAAGTGGCTACTATAGAGAATAAAAGAAGTAGACTGATTTCAATAGGGTGATCAGGTCAAGCCTCTAAGTAGGCAATGTCTGGGCTGAAATTTAAAGGAAAGGAACTGGCCTTACCACAAAAGTAGGGATGACAGTCATAGGTACAGGGAGTGCAGGAAAGAGCCCACCATGTTCAAGAAGCTGAAGGAAGGCCAGCGTGACTAGTATATAGTGGTGCAGGGTGCACTGGAGACAACAGAGGGGGAAAAACCATTAAAGGCCTGGCCTTGATTACATCTCAGACTCATTTCATACTAGTCTCCTCTCATTCCAACTTTCTTCCTCGCTCCATCCTTGAAGGCTTCCATCAGAAATCTGCACTTATTCTGTGGGAAAACATCAGCGTTCTTTCAAGGATGATGGCTGCTAAGTATGCAGGTATTCTGTTGTTGTTGTTGCCAAATTATAGTTTTTAAAGTACTAATTTAGGTAACTTATTTCAAAGTTGTAAAAGTTAAAAGGGGGCTTGAAGAAGTTGAGGAGTAAGACAGTTTACCGAAGTTGGCCTTTTACAGGTGTGCCTTAGCTCGCTAAGGCTATCATAGCGGAGTACTGTAGACTGGGTGGTTTAAACAACAGAATTTACTTTCTCACAGTAGAAGTCTGGGATCCGGGCACCTGGGTGGCTCAGTCGTGAAGCATCTGCCTTCAGCTCAGGCTGTGATCCTGGCATTACAGGATCAAGCCCCGCATCAGGCTCCTCCGCTGGGAGCCTGCTTCTTCCTCTCCCACTCCCCCTGCTTGTGTTCCCTTTCTCGCTGGCTGTCTCTCTCTCTGTCAAATAAATAAATAAAATCTTTAAAAAAAAGAAGTCTGAGATCAAGATGCCAGTAGGGTTGGCTTCTTCTGAGGCCTATTTCCTTGGATTATAGATGGCTGTCTTCTCCCTGCTTCATGTGGTCTTCCTTCTGTGTGTGTTTGTGTCCTGATTGTTTCTTCTTATAAGTGCACCAGTCATATTGCATTAAAGCTGACCCTAATGACCTTATTTTAACTTAATTACCTTTTTAATGACTATCTCTAAATAGTCACATTCTGAGGTACTTAGGGTTAGGGCTTCCACATGGGAATTTTGAAGGGACAAAATTCAGCCCATAATAAAGTTATTGGTAATTTCAAGAGAAAAACTTCCATTAAAGAGTGTGGGTGGAGGTCTTATTTCTCTAAGCCAGCCTCACAGAGTTTACATTCTAAAGAGAGGAGGCAAAATCAATCAATCAGTATGTAACAACAGATAGTGATAATATCTGGATAAGAAAGTAAAGCAGAGGGAGGTAGTTAACGTTAAGTACTGTTGGAAGACAGCGACGGCTGTGTTTTCATTAGGAGAGGGAGGAATGGCTTGCTCTGATGGGATAACACTGAAAAAGAGAATCAAATGAAGTGAGTGAATGGTCCATGCAGTTATGTGGAGAACAAGTACTGCTGTTAGAACAATACAAAGCCCTATTCTAGGAGAATGTTTGGATGTTCAAGGAACAGCAAGGAGACCAGTGTTACTGGGGTTGGCGGGGGGAGAGTGGACACAATTAGGGTAGAGAAATAGATAGAACCTGAATCATCAGAAGGTTTACAGGTCCTGGTTAAAGACTTTGGATTTTACTCTAAGTATGATGAGAAGCCACTGAAGCATTTTAAGATGGGAAATAGCATGATCAGATTTATATTTTACAAGTCTTATTTTATCTGTTCATTGGAAGGAAGTAGAAATCTCATGAATGGTGGGGAAAAAAAATCTCTATGAATTTCTAGAAACAGGGAGAGCGGTTAGAAGCCAAAAGGTGACAGTCCAAGCAGCAGAGATGAAGTCAGCTTTGACTAGTATGTTCACAAAGTGTGAGAAGTATAGCCAGATTTATTTGGAACAAGACCCAACAATATTTTCTGCTGATTTGATAAGGGATGTGAAAGAAGCCTTGGCAGAATTCAAAGAATTTAGATTAACCAACAGAATCATCTACTTTAACAGAATCATCTACTAAAAATAGATGACTGGAGAAAATCAGAAGGAGTTCAAATTCTGACGTGCTAGTTCATGGTATGTCCATTAGTCATCTAGGTGGAGATAGATTTAAAAAAGAAGAAGAAGAATCTAGCAAAAGTAAGAAACCAGCTGAGGTCAGATAACAAATTTGTGAGAGAACCAAGTGGCATAATTATGTAACTATCTGCAATTCATACCAGCCTGGATATAGAGATAACAGATGGTTGTTGATGTTGCCCAAAGTTGGCAGCTTGCATGGTTAATATAGGAGGAGATCAAGGGAAAAAGGATTCATTACTTCTAGTTAAAGAATAATTTAAATAGCTGAGTGGAGCATTTGCATCTATTAAAATGTTTTCAGCTGTCGGTAACAAACCCCTCAACTCAAAATTGCTTAAGCAATAGGTGACCTTTAGGCCTTAGTGAAATCATCGTCTCAGAAATTTCCTCCCAAACCCCTGCATCTCCGCCTGAGATGTGTCAGAATCAAGTTCATTTAAGATTCATTCTCTCTGTGTTTATGACTTCAGCAGAGCTAGTAATCATTGCGTGCAGACCTCATAACGTCCAAGGAGGAAGGGGTCTGTCTCTGTTCAAGCTCCATCTTAAAATGAAGGACCTTTACCAGAGACTCTCAGAAAATCTTTTCCATATTGTCTAGAACTGGGTTTCCTAAACTAGTAAAATTACATTTCTACAGTTGTTCCAAGTGATCAAGATTTATCTCAGGGGGCGCCTGGGTGGCTCAGTCATTAAGCGTCTGCCTTTGGCTCAGGGCGTGATCCCGGAGTCCTGGGATTGAGCCCCGCATCGGGCTCCTCCGCTGGGAGCCTGCTTCTTCCTCTCCCACTCTCCCTGCTTGTGTTCCCCCTCTCTCTGGCTGTCTCTGTCTGTGTCAAATAAATAAATAAATAAAAATCTTTAAAAAAGAAAAAAAAGATTTATCTCAGGTCTGGGGATGATAAAACTTTCTTTAGGGAGTGAACATTTGAGCAAAAACTGGAGAGTGTATTGGGAAGGAAATAGAAAAAGATTTCTACTTAATATCAAAAGTTAAGTAACAAGGTGAATAATAAGGTAAATAAATAAAATAAATAAGTGAGGATATAGGAAAATGAAGAAGAGGAAACTAGGTCAAAGAAAAGCTTCATAAAAGGACAGTAGAGGGATGAAAAGTTACAGGAAAGGTACAAAGTTAGCTTCAAGAGAAGACAATTTAGGCAGGATTGTTTTTATTGAAGTAATAAGGAATGGTAATCAATGTGAATTTTGAGGATAAAACAAGAATTAATAATGTTGAACAAATTACCAAGGATTATATTAAATTGAGAGAACTCTGATCCAAAGTCAGTAAACACAGGTTTATCATTAAACATATATATACACACACACACACACACACACACGTATATATAACTACCACTGTTAAAGAATATTTAAATGGGTAAATAGGAATGTTTAAAGAATAGTTTAAGTAATTACATCATAGGAAAATTGTAAATATTTTTGCTTTATTTTGTATTTTAGATTAGATACTCCACAATACCCAAATCTATGAGATAACTCCTTCCCCTCAAAGGCTGCATTTGGTGATGTTTTCTAAATTTAGAATGTTATACTAGGAGGGTAGAATTTGGAAAGAATACTGCTAATAGAAACTAGCATGAAAAGGGACTCCTATAAAAGTAAGTGATCTCGAAGAGTTGAAAATTAAAGGAATTTATCATTTTTTCCTTCAAATTTTTATTTAAATTCTAGTTAGTTAATATACAGTACAATATTGGCTTCAGGAATTCAGTGATTCATCACTTACATACAGCACTCAGTGCTCATCATAACAAGTGCCCTCCTAATACCCATCACCCATCTAGCCCATCCTCCACCCATACTCAACGATAGAGAACAAACTGAGGGTTGATGGAGGGAGGAATTTATCATTTTTGAGGAACGTAATTACACAGAAGAAGTTTCAGAAAATGAACCAATGGTCCTAAGAGAGATACCTTCATTCAAAGATGAACTTTATTTTTCTGAATTTTGGGTGTGAACAACATTCCAGTTTTACTGAACAGTAATCTATTTATTCATCTTGTTTGCATAATTCCAAGCTTTGTGGAATATAGCTATAAAGTTTCAACAAATTTTATGATGGGTCATAATATTTTGCATCAATAAATTTGTAATGAAAAAATGAATAATCTTGTGCAGGGACAGATCTCATATGTATAACTCAGTAGTAGTAAGCTCAATTTTGCACGTTTATGAATGTTGATACATTTTAGTGGCATAAAAATTACATTAAGATATTTATTCTCTCTACACACAAATGGACTAGAAATATTCTATAGTCCTAAGTAAGGAATATTAGGATAGATGTACCTTCCCTCAAATCATGGGATATTGCTTTATATTTTCTCCTTAAATAAAAGTGACAAATAAGTGAATTAAAATAATTATATTATCTTTAATGATATACAGATCAACCATCAAAACACCATTTAAAAATTAATTTTCCTTTGGAACATTATAGGCTATGTTGAAATTTGTAACCCTCTCAGGAAAATATAAAGATAGTTGTTTGTGCTGAGAAAAAGAGTTGAGTTTTAAATTTTCGCACTGGATGTTTGATATTTGCCCACAGTGACACAAATTTTAAAACTATTTAGAAAAGAAATGAGTTAGTCATTATTAAAACTAAATTCCTAGAAATCTCTCACAAATAGAACTGGAAACCTTTAATGCTATAATAAGAAGGAATGTAAAACACTTAAACTGGAAAGTGATATGTCAACATATTAAAATGGTCCATTTGATACTACCTTTGAGACCTGCTTTAGTGATTTATGAAAGGAATATTTAGATCTCAAAGTACTTCCCAAAGTTAGGTAAAGCTAGAAGCCAGTCCCCTTGGTAGATTATTCACAGTATGAGAGCAATGCAATGAAGCAAAAGACATTCCAGAGGTACTTTTTACAGTTACCTTCTGCAAAATGAACCAGACCAAGAGGAAATAAATCATTTAGAACATGTTCCAAAAGTATTAATTTCCTCCAGCCAGTTGTCTCTCTTCGATAACCTACTAGTCCAGGCCCTGTATAATTGACTCTCAGCTCTAAAGCAAATCACCAGCCTTAGTCACCCGGCCGAGGGAAGTAGGAGGACTGGCTTGGAGACCCTTAGCCCATAGGCAATGCTTCAAAGTTCAGATGTGCCCAAAACTTGTGAATTCTTTAGATATCAACATCTTTGTAGATGGATGATCCTTCCAATGCCGGCCTCTTCATTCCTCTTTCTTGATGATCTTGTCACCTGTTCATGATCACAGTCCAGGCGAGTTCACAGACTTGAATGTGAATTAGAACCTGAGTGGTCCCTGAAACTTGAATGAGAAAAAATAACATGGTAATTTTCATTAATTTCTAAATCAAATTCATTATTCCTTCAAATATGAATTTAAGCAATAAATCACTATCACCGATAGCATCCACAAATATTCTCATATAATATTTCAGCTGTAATAGTATCACTTCTTCAAAAATATGACATTAGACCTGATCTTAGTTCTTGTTTTAAATGTGCTAATAAGTACAGTACTTTAATGTGTTAATAAACATATATTTGCTTCCTTGATATTTTTATAAATGTATTTCAATATACTTGGTTTTCCTTTAATTCTATATATCTTATGTATGTGAAGGCATTATTTGCAGCATTCTCAGAGTTTTACAGTCTGCCAAAGTGTTTATGACACACAGAGAGGCTTAGAATCCTTGCAATTCTTGATATGACTAATAACTGCAAAAAAATAAAATTTTAATTTTAAGCATTTATTTTCTGACCACTAACTCTTATTTTTCTAGTTTATTTCTTCAGATCTCCTCCCAACACCACCGTTTCTTCCACCCTCTCCCACCTGTACCTTCCATTCAACCTGTTGCTTATTTATCCCTCATTCTACTCATGTCCTCAGTTCCCTCCTTAAAGAGCTCAGATTCCACAGCCCATAATTAAAACCACTTCCTTATCTATACTTAGCTGCATTCTCCCTTTATGCTCCTCACATTGCCAAACCCAAACTCTGACTAAGTACAGATTTCTCTTGTACTATGTGCATGAATGCAAGCAGAACTCTATGTGCTCCTGCCAAAATCTCTTCCAACCAAAAGAAGTACAGGAATTCCTGCTTAATACAGTGCTGGGTGCTCCATTTTCTGACTCCTTTTCTATCAATACTTAACTCAAAAAACCTTCCCACTCTGCCCTCTGGAATTCATTGTCAATCATCAGCAAAGTCTCCTATAATGTCCATCTCTTCACTGAACGTTGTTTCCTTCCCCTTCTTTTTTTTTTTAAAGATTTTATTTATTTGTTTGTTTGTTTATTTATTTATTTATTTATTTATTTATTTATTTATTTATGAGAGAGAGAGAGAGAGAAAGAGAGAGAGAGTGCACAAGTGGGGAGGAGGGGCAGAGGGAGAAGCAGGCTCCCCACTGAGCAGGAAGCCTGATGTGGAGCTCCATCCCAGGACCCTGGGATCATGACCCGAGCCACAGGCAGATGCTTTACCGACTGAGCCACCCAGGTGCCCCTTTTTCCCCTTCTTAATTCATCTGAAACCTTGCTCTAATTGCTTCTCCTGCAGTTTGTTCAGACCCCCTGGATCCTGGGCCTGGTGGCAGGGCAGTTATCCTTCTTTCTTCTTGTTGCCTCCATAGTATTCTCCTTCTTTCTTGCCCAAAAATCCCTGCTTAGAATCTTGTATCATCTGCTCTTCTCATTCATTTTCCCTTTTTAAAGTTTTCTACCAATCTTCTGGATCATTTTGAATCATTCCTTGAGAAGTTAAGAGCCCAGATGACTGTCAGTGTCTCCATAACTACTTCTATCATACCTTTTGTTGATTTCAATACATATGTAGATGATCCTTACATTATCCTGTCCTCTCAGTTCCTTGAAATACTCTGCTCATTTATTTCCCTTCCTGTGGTTCTACTCTAACCTTATTATTGCTGCTTTTATAATGTCAAAGACTCTAGTCTCTGACCACCACCTATCTTCTCTTTCATTTTTTTTTTAGTACTCTGACTCCTAAATTTTTTTTGACCCACCAGAAACCATAAACCATTGATCTTACCACTTTTTCTGTTTCTCTCTTGATTTCTTCATATCTAGCTTAAATCCCACAGCCATATATTTAATTACTTCTGTAGAATCTCCCGTTTTTTTGCTTCTCTTACTTCATTATACTCACTTGGATATATCATGGATTAGGTCCAACTGCGATTACACGTCTGTGCGTACACTCTCAAAGCGAAAGGTGACTAGAGAAAAATAATCTTGTACAGTTTCAAGCTTTAAATGCTGAAAGCTCTCAAATACAAGTCTTTAATTTACTCAACTGCCTAATCACTAACCACTATTTCTACTTAGATATATAAAGTAAACCTTCCCCCTGCCCCATTATATTTCCTTTTCCTACATTTTTACCCATCTCAACAAAACATTTCCAATCATCCTTGAAGTCATCCTTGACTTTTTTTCTCTTACATACAACATTAATTTCATCAAGAAATCCTATTGGTTTTGCCTCTAAAATATACCTAGAAACCTCCAGGTCTGCTGCCACCCTCATGGTTCAGTGACCATGCTTTCTCTCCAGGATTATTGTATTAGACATCTCTGTTCTCTGCTTTGTGCTTAGCTGGCACCCTATAATTTATTCTCAACAGAATGACCACGGTGATTGTTTTCATGTATGTCAGCTCTTACCTGTGCAAAAACTTACATTGACTTTCCATCTTAGAATGAGACTAGGTCATGTTCATATTTGTATTTTGTCTGATCTGTGTCAACCTTGGCCATTACTATTAACTCCCTAGCTCATGAAACATAAATCTATTTCTGTGAGATTCTTAATTGGTTCTCCAATACCTTGCAAAATTTGACTCCTCTAATCAAGATGCCTATAATATTCTAATATATTTTTATTACTTATATGCATTAATTATTTAGCAAATATATAGTCAATTCTTTATATGTGGTATGGGATTTAATGTCTACCTTTTATATAAGTAGTAAGTAATGAATAAATTACCTCCCATTAGTGTGGATAGTAAATGATAAATAGTTTCTTACTATTGCTGTGAGTGATAAATGAATACAACAAAATCTATTTTCTTATACCTTAAACTTTTGCCACCCAATTATAAACAAAAACATGATTGGTAGAGACAATCCTCCATATCAGTGTTTTCAACCTTTTTGCATTATTGCCTCTCTAATAAGCCCTTTCACACATTTTTTTTTCTTAGAAACTCTTGCCACTCATGACATTTTAATACCACAGCTATACTGCATAGCTGTTAATGTAGAGTAGTCCTTTGGAGATGCAAAAACCATGGTAATATCTCAGGTCTTTTCACCCCACAAGATCATTTTCATTTTTATAGGGGCCATATTGTCCCTGTGGAGAACGCATGCCCTATGGAGATGCCTCCTTCCATCCATTCCCAAGAGATGCAGTCATTTTATGAATTCATCAATCCAAAATTTTGGTAAACTATGTTTTTTGAAGACATTGTTTTGCATCTTCATAGGATTATTTTTTATTGAATTGTACCTTGCTATTGGCTTACACTGAAGAAAATTATAGAAAAAAACAACAAAAACAAAAAACAATTCCACAAAATCTACTACCATATTATTCCATGATTGTAGAGGATATGTTTTGCTGTGCTAAACAGGGTCCTCTTTTTAGGGAACCATGATTAAAATTTTTCTCAGGTAAGGCTGAACCTAGAGAAGTGAGTTACCTGGGCCAGGCTAATAAATAAATATTTAATAAGATAATTTAATATTTAACATTAAATTAGTAATCTTGAAAATTTTATACAGTATTTAGTGGAGAGGATGAGATCTAATTAGAGGAAAGATTTGAAAGAGGACTACTGTTGTCTAAATTCTAAAAAAATTCATCTACTCAACATCACTCCCTGTCCCTGACATACAAAACAGACACTCAGAAAGGAAAAATATGTACTGTTAAATAATCCATTCTCTTCTGTAGGCAACTTGGATATTACTTATTAGAGCGTATTTATTAGAAGTCTTGTTCTATCCATACACACTCTAAATATCAATCTCTTCCTTCAATATAATACTTTCCATGAAACCGACTTGGGTTGGGGGAGGGAAGGAGAAAAACAACACCTCTGGTAAATATAGTTTCCTAATTTGTTGCATTTCCAGTACTGTGTTAGTATCCATGATGGATTGTTATCCCAGGTACCTGCCCACCTGAACTGTCCTTTAACCTGTGTCCATTCTCTGGTCTCAGGACCAGAAGTCAGAGAGCTTTCCTTGAGCACATTACCTTTTTTTTAATCTTTTGGGTAACGAACTTAATGACTGATGTATTTCTCTGTTGCCTGGCCAAAGCTCAGGTATTTCTGACATACCGCTAGCGAAGTATATAGACCATTGTATATTTTAGTTAAAGATATGTGAATATATCTTATATTTTTTTAAAGATTTTATTTATTTATTTGAGGGAGATAGCGAGCAAGAGAGATAGAGGGAGAGCGAGAAACAGACTCCCTGCCGAGCAGGGAGCCCGACGATGCGGGGCTCATCCCAGGACTCTTGGATCATGACCTGAGCAGAACGTGGATGCTTAACCGACTGAGCCCCCTAGGCGCCCCTGAACATATATTATCTTAACATATCTTATAATTAAGTGTTTTTAAAATAGCTCCTTATAAATATTCGTAACATTAGTAGTAGCATTAGTGCATGTTGTTGTTGCTATTTTGATATCATTATCTCTTAGTTTAATTTTTCCTAAACTTATTTTCTTTTTTCTCCATTTCCTTATTTTTCTTTTATCATAATTTATGTATCTTTGTAAACTATCCAAACCTTTTTAGAATGAAGTAGCATTTTTATAAATAAATATTTTTATTTTATTCTCAAAAAAACCTGACAAAGCATTTTGACTCAATATTTATTTTCTCTGTTAAACTAGGAAAAAAGTTATCTGAATAAATATTGATATGTTAAAATGTCTTGAGAACTCAGATCATAAGTGATTAAGAGCATGTACTGATCTTCAAGAACTATAAAACACATGTATCAAATTTCTAACATATGCATTATGATTAAAATATAAGATAAAAAGAATTCTTTAAATATAGAAAGTCATAAAGACTGTATCCTAAAATGGGATAGCCAATAAAATCTAGAGAAAATGTTAAAAATGAAGGGAAATTGATACAATTAAAAAGTGCTTATATATTTATATGATAATTTTCATGGCAATTGGAGAACTGGCACATATGATTCTAAGATTACAAAGAAATTGTAATCCAAGGAGAAACCTAAAACATAAGGCAAACCAATTTAATAGAGAAAGACTGGAAATAGGAAAAATGGTACCACTATATATGAAATATATAGCCATCATAATTCTTACATATATTCTTCCCAATACCTCAAGTAATGTAGTAACATTATATATTCTGAGGTTTTGGAGAGAGCTTTGGTTTTTATAAATGAAAGGACATTCTTTCTTTTTATATAGTCATTATAAGTGGCTGTCTAAACCCCCAAACATATAAATATACTCTCATGGGTACCTGATACCCAACATGGATTTGATATAGAGAATAAAGTCCTACACAGATAAAATTTATTTCGCTTCTATTTCTTTTGTTTTCACTGAATATGTTTTTTCTGCTGATGATGCAGAGTTGGTCTTTTAGAAGATTGCTCTTTTCTGGGAACACTGGTTATTTTGTAATTTTGTTCTTTACTTTGCCTTTTGTAAGAATGATTTTAATGGTTGAAGACATCTTTTTTGCCATGTACAATTTTTTGTGTCTTTCCTAGGATTAAAAAACTGTCTTTACCAAACAAATTTTAACTGATCTTTAATACCTTTAAACTAACTAAGGTATATTTAAAAATCATTACAAAAATGATACTATCTCATATCTGTTGAGTTATCACTTTTGTAGAGCTTTGGGTTCAGCTAAAGAAATAGGACAATAATTTAACTTAGAATTTTCCTATTCTGATTTTTATCATTTTTTGCTCAATTTTCAAATGAACATAATTTATCACTAAGGTAAGAGCCCCAATAACTCTATTGTCTTATTATTCTCTAATTCTGTAAGGGATATTTTCTATGCCAACCGTTAATTATATTCAGAAATTTTTTAAAAAAAATCAATATATTATGATCAAATAAAAGAAATAAAAAAGGAAATAATTCTATATTTGAATTTCGTATGTTAATTCCCTTTCCTCAGAGTGGGAAAAGTTACATTGTTCTCAAAGAAAACAAAATACAAATGAGGATACTTTTTTATTATAGTGTATTTGAAATTATTTACTATTTTAAAATCTCTTTACTGTTTTTCCTGGAAGATTTATTTTACTAAAATTGAAGATTAAGAAAGTGAGTTATAGGGGCACCTGGGTCGCTCAGTCATTAAGCGTCTGCCTTCGGCTCAGGGCTTGATCCCAGCATTCTGGGATTGAGCCCCACATCAGGCTCCCCTGCTGGAAGCCTGCTTCTTCCTCTCCCACTCCCCCTGCTTGTGTTCCCTCTCTCGCTGGCTGTCTCTCTCTCTGTCAAATAAATAAATAAAAAATCTTAAAAAAAGTGAGTTATGAATTATAATTGATAAAATTAGTAATAAATGCCAGGAGTTACAGCATTTATATTAAAAGAAAAATAAAACATATGTATTACAGACAATATTAAACTCAGAATTATAAGTATTTCTTAAGGATATTTGATTATAAGCATGTTCTAATAGCTATTTCCAAAGCCAAATGTAAAGATGATCTAAAAAGCTGACTCTGATTGTGCATTAATCACAAATAAAAATTTTGAATGCTATTCATTAAAGGTTTTATAAAAGTAAAAAAAAATAATAAACCCATGAAATCCATTATACACATGTTGCACATTTGATAGAATAGGACCCAAATACTGAGGTCTGGGTCTCCTCTGTCTCACCCCAGGCTCAGCATATTCTCATAAAAAATTCATCAGACCCCTGGGTGGCTCATTCGGTTAAGGGACAGACTCTTGGTTTTGGCTCAGGTCATGATCTCAGGGTTGTGAGATCTAACCCACAACCAGTTCCATGCTCAGCACGGAGTCAGAGTCTGCTTGACGTTCTCTCTCTCCCTCTCCCTCTGCCCCTCCACCCTCTAAATAAATAAATTTAAAAATTCATGAAATAAGAATTATTTTAATGAACAAATTATATTTCATATTTCAAATTTACAATTATCAGATGACTTTTACTATGCATTTTTAGCATTTTTTTTTCACTTAATTAGCACAAACACCCTGTTATGGATTACACTTCCTATTTTGCAGTTATGGAAATGGAGACTCTGAGGGCTTAAGTACTTTGTGAGGGCAAATATATTCAAATATATTCAAATAGGGCACTGAGGGCAAATATACTCCAATAGAATTCTTCCTAATGCAGAGTCTCATGCTCTGATGAAAACATCACCTTGCATTTCTAAAGAAGTAGATAAGCTAATTTAAAAGATCCTCATAGTTATAGTCTCTTCTTGCCCCAAAATTATATCAAAATTAGGTTATTCGAACATATCTTTGTTGATCAATAGGCAGTTGGAAGTTACTCTTACATTTCCCAGCAAAGAATTGGTCATCGCTGTATTGGAAATGCATGTTTTTTTCTCAAAGAGGAAATGCATCCTGGCAATCTAGCATTCTGACCTGGAAAGGGCCAGAGTCAACAGTAAAGAAAGAATACAACTGGCAGGATAAGCTGCCAGCAAACCATGTACCCCTGCCAAAAAAATATATATATATAGTTTGTTTGGCGTATGGGTTTAAAATTGTCAAACAAGTAGAAGCAGCAAGATTAGTGGGTTGCATGAGTTTGAAAAAAACCACCAAAGCCACTGTCACTTACATGATCAAACTTTTAATGTGTCTTTATAAACTAATATCAACTTTGTTTACTATAAATGAGGGTAAGTATGTCAAATATGTTTGTAAATTTTATGGCTCAATGCTTATTATGCTTAAATATATTATGGTTTGCTTAGAATCATAGACTCATGACCATACTAGGAACCTTATGACTTATAACATTGAACCCTATCATTTTCCAGAAGGAAAATCCACATCCCTGACAAGTAAAATAGCCAAATATCACACCAGTCTCAGAGCCACATCTTGAGTCCAAATATTATTTTGCCTGTAGTTATACAACTAGCTATTGACAGAACTGGAAGTGGGCCTTAGGCTGTCTTTCTTCTTCTCCACATAGCTTAGTATTTTCCAATTATAGGGACATTAAGAAATAAAATTATCAAAAACAAAATAAGTAAGCTGATAGACACAGACACCATAAAAAAAAGTAGATATCTAAAGGAAATCAAATTATGAAAAAAATGTGGAAAAAGTATGCTTCATTTTATTTTCTGATTTCTCTTTTGTTTTCTTTTCCAGAAATTCTTAAAACCAACTGGGGTAAATATCCATTACTTCATTTTGTCAAAGGCAGGTAGTTAATGCTTATAATAATTGATTTAAAATTCAAACATGTCTTGATATTTTCCTCCAGAGACCTATTTGAAGCAAGCCCAACTAACTACCTTTCTAAAAAGCCACCTCCTGTAATTTTAATAAGCACTAGACAATTTATAAAAATAATTTTGGTATATGGCCTAAAGGAAATTTTAACATTAACCTCACTAAATCGTAGGCATTTTATTACAAATGTTATGCCAGTCTCCAGGCAAGTAAAACTGTCCTGGTTTATAAGTTTTTCAGTTGTATAGCTCAGCTTTATTCTAGATTTTCATTATTGATAATGTTTAAACAAGATGAAGAATGGGGTAGGAACCTCAGGGTGGTGGGTAAAGGAATCATGAAAGAGGAAGAAGAAAAGATAGGGTGAAATTTCCAGAAATGTATCAACAAAAACCAAAATTTTCATAAAATCCCAATGTTCAAGACAAATTTTAAAATGATTTGCTTTTGCCTCAATGGCTTCACATTGCTCAGGTGTTCAGTCCTGCAAGAAAATTGGATTGCTTAAATTTTGTTTTAATTATCTTTGTAAGAAAACTCATCCAGACTTCAAGTTACATTTCCGTATATCAAACTCAGAAACAGCTCTTCCTCCTTTAACCTTTGTTTTCACCCATTTCTGCCACATGATTTAAGAAAAATAAGCATCATTTTCCAAACTAATTCAATAATCCAATAGAGAAACAGATATAATTAGTTTACTAAAGGGTATATAGTTAGTAAAAGATAGATGGAGAATTCCCAATTGGTTAGGCCAACCAAAAACAAAACTCTTCACCACTACTTAACCAGACTAAATCCTTATGATTGATTGAATTTGTAAAATGACAAACTCCTTCTAGGTCTCCCTGTACAAATAAATTAAGGTCAGAAATGGTGATCTTACACAGACCCAGCAATAGTGTTGTATTAAATTTCTTAGCTCATTCTTCATGTAGTTATCACTGCTACTGGAATTCCAGATCTTAGAGTAAATATAACCATACATATCTGTGTACTCCACCCCACCAAAAAAAAAAAAAAAAAGTAGCTTCCAGGCTTTCAGTGTCTAATGCTGCACCTATCCTGAGTGGCTTTAATGATTACTCATAAAAATAGCTCCATTACTGTGACTAGATTACAGAAATAAATGGTCCTTAAGTCCTCAGTAGCTAAATAGATCACTTGCTTTTCTTATCTTGATTAGCCTCAAGCAATTAGAAAAATACGTAAAAGTTGAGGAAGGCAAGTTAGGTGAGCAATTGCTGAAACATACTTTTCCCATTACCACAAAACATGTTTTCCAAAGTTATGGACAGAATGTTATTCTTGTGACATGTGTCTTGACAAAATCTTACATAGTCAACAAATTCAGGAGATAAGGATTATTCTATTTTGCTTTTGGTGACTCATTGTGCATTTGCACTTTTTAGATGGAGTGTATTCTCAGTTTTTCTCAGAACTCCTGCTTTACTTCTTGATCCCCATAGCTCTTTCACTGGGGAAAGTACTAATCCTCCCAAGATCAGAATGAACATTGACGTTTTCTAAGTCCCCTTGCCTCCCTGGCCACAGTGATTGGTTAAGGGATGGGAACCAGTTCCAAGCTAGTTCTATCACAGAAATCCATTAATTCAGCCATAGTAATTGGTCTGGGAGAGGGTGTATGACCCAGACTCTGCAAACCAGAATCTTTCCTTGAGAGTTTTCTCACTAGAGTTTGGGTAAAAAGATGTCATCTTATTTGCTCTTGAGAATATATGGCTGTGAGCTTGGAGCTCTTGTCTATCTTGAGGAGATGTCTGTCTGAGAATTTGAAACAATATGCAAAGGAAGAAGAAATGAAAGTCAGAAACACGGAAGACACAGGGGTTCACATCTCTGGTTGTAATTGTTCCAAAGTCGTATGACATTGGCTCTTTAGTTGGGTTCCTGTTGCTTGAAACCAAAAATCCCAAATACAGTGCTACAGGGGAGATAACGCTTGAGCTAGACCATGGCAGGAAAGTTCAACATGGCCAGTCTTGATAGCTGGAAGGATGTTCTAGGAATATTTGTGCTCTAAAAGAACATGTGTGTGATTGGGGAATAGTAAGTAGACATGTGTCTCAAATATAAGTTATATGCAGGGGACGCCTGCTTTTTGTGTTGTTTTGCTTTGCTTTCCACTCATCTACTTTTCAAAAAATACAGTGCGAGATATCTATAGCAAGGAATAAACAGCATCAAATAGAGTATGAATTACTACAATTTATAGAAGTTTTCTATTAGCCATGCATTTTCTGAAGTGCTTTACATAAGGTAGCCGTTTTCAAACTTTGATGAGCAGATCCCCACACGTTGTATGGAGTGACAGGCTTGGGGGAGTACAGGTACCAGCATGAACATAGAGGAGATAAAGGCTGGTAGTTTCCTTCCAGACTGTACAAATAAATAAGGTCAGAAATGCTAATCATACATAGACCCAGCCATAGTGGTTTATTACATTTCTTAGCTCATTCTTTATGTAATTACCACTGCTGCTGAAATTTTCAATAAAGCATCCCTTTCCTTCCTACTTCAGTAATGAACTTCCACATATGATTGCTTCTAAAGAAAGGTTATGCTGCTAAAAAATACATAAGAACCATTGATAGGCATCTTCTCAATTCTCACAATAAAGCCATAAGACATATTATTATCCTCATTTTAGAGTTGAAGGAACTAAGGTTTAAGGGATTAACTAACATGCTCAAGATTACCTGGCCAGTAGAAGGCAGAGGCAGGATTTGAACTTCGCTGTTTTTGCTTGGCCCCAGAGGCCTTACTCTTACCTGCCACACACTACTACTCCCAGTGTACCCTTATGGCCCTGACCAGGACAGTGACCTGCTTACCGAAGTTTGCCTCTTCATTCTGTGAAAACCTAAATGGCCTAAGACCAAGCACAAACCCAACAAAAGTGTGACAGGTAGTCAGACTACCTGTACTGGACGGGATGCAGCAAGAAACAAGCCAGAGCAGTCGTGGGGCACCGCTCCAGTGGCAAAGAGAAGCTTCTTGCATAAGGTTTGTGTTCCTGCTGAAGAATTCAGAACGGGCTCTCAGGGAGGTAGCAATCCGTTCTGGATCTGCTGTTTCTGAGACTGAGATAGGAGATGCAGGGATTAACTAGGGTTGGGGGCCATCATGAAGGCAGGGTGGTTGAGCAATTGAGTATTCCCAGTAATAGAAGGGAAGTAAAGCAGTCCTGGGCATCACTGGCAACACAGCACTAGCCACTCATTGAAGGGGTCGTTACGGCATTTTGACCTTGGAAGTATCTCCAGTTCAGCTTACAGTTGGCATTATCTGTGTTTGTCACACTAACCTGAATAAACACATGAGGCTTTGTTCTTTTTCCATCTGAACTGGTTTTTCACGCTCAGTCCCAGACAGACTTATACACTTTCACTTCTCTAAGCTTGCTGCTATCCCAGCAAGAGTTCTGTTGAACTCAATAAATTTCAACAGCAAACATCTACTGATACGTACCTAATACACTGAGTGTATATTAAGCATGCCTTTAGGCAGTGGGGAAACAACCGTCTCATCTTCCCTAAGCCCAGGGCAAATTATAAGACTGAAAGACAATTTGGAAGATCTCTGGACAGAGCAGTAAAATAAATGCCTTTAAAAAAATATTTTAAAGTCATCTCTACACCTAATGTGGGGCTCGAATTCACAACCCTGAGATCAAGAGTCACATGCTGTTTTGACTGAGCCAGCCAGGCACCCCGATAAATGCCTTTTTGTTATATTTTTAAAAAGATTTTATTTATTTATTTGAGAGAGAGAGAAGCAGTTTCCCTGCTGAGCAGGAAGCTGGATGCAGGGCTTGATCCCAGGACCTGAAGATCATGACTTGAGCTGAAGGCAGACGCTTAACTGACTGAGACACCCAGGCGCTGATGCGTGTTTCTAATATCATCTCTCTGATGGGGGAAAAAATGATTTCCTGAGGAAAAGAATTAATGGGAATGGGTAATCCCCTTCCTTACCCCAGGTCCCTAAAAGTTAGAGAAATTATGAAACAGAGAGAATATAAAATGTAAAGGAATACCAAGGGTTCCACTACAGGTCAAGTGGTTTCCTTTGCTTTCTTCTTTAAAACCCCTTGTTCTGCCCCTTTGCCATCTCTCCCATCTTCTGCTCTTAATCAGAAAAGGCTCAGGGCTTATAGCGGGAGGAATTATTTATAACTTTATGGGTCAAGTACTCACTATATACTGCACTTGGTATTAGTCAGCACAGCTGAAAATACAATTTGGATATATTCCTTGTCCTGAAGTTGTTCAGAATCTAGCGGTATTAACAGTTGTGAACACAAAAACTGACCCCACAAGAAGAAACTTCTGTCATACAGCATCATCAGCAGTAGCAATTTAGATTGGACCATGGTGTCCAAATTTAAGTGTCATAAAAAGAGATTTGTATTAAAAACTGACTAGAATGGTTCTCTACTTATCATGAAACTTGTGAAGATTATTAAGCACTATTTAACTTTTAATTGGAATTTCCCTTCTCAATATATAACTCTCTCCAGCAGGAATCCTTCCTGAAGGAAATAACTAATCAGAGCAGTTTAGGTTAAAAAAAAAATCAAGAAAATCCAATGAAAAAGATACAGTACTCTAAATTGACATTACCTTTGTTCTGACCGGGAAAAATGATTCACAAGATTGATGACTTGTTCATGTTTGAGATGCAGTAAATATGTGAGAGAAAAATATATGTTTACTGCATACCACTATAATTGCTGAAATTATACTTGATAGCAGTATTATGATATACATTTTGTTAGATATAAAACCAGTACATATTGAAAATGCTTCAAGAGTATAGGATCCCACATTTAAAATGACTTTAAATAGTAATTCAGTCAGGTCTCTAATTTGTGCTTGGAATGTGAAAGAGAATTGAAGATGAAGACCACAATTACATAAGCTTGAGCCATTAGAGAAATTAAATATAACACACATAAACATGAAGAGTTTATTTAAAATAAATCAAATATCCTGATGTTGAAGCCACAAATTATGAAACTGTGTTTGGTTTTCATACTAACACCAAAACTTCAAAAATGGCATCCACAATTGACTACACTTCTTTCTGCAGCCACAGTGCGTATGAGCCAACCCACATACTCAGGCAAGTACATGAACGTGTATCCGTCCCTGATGTAATTTGTGGTCAGAGGACAGAGCAAAGACAGACCCTGCAGTCACTCTCAGACAAAAGTCTTCAGGACAGATTATTTAACTTAGGTCAAACATTGAAAACTAATGTGTTTCTGTGTGGTTGAGGTTTATTATTGGTCACCTTATCAGAATAAAATTACATGTGGGCTACGGCTTATTTTAGAAATATCTATGTAGAAAAATAGAATAAAAAATACTATGTGAATACAAAGACTCTTTTTGAAGTAACTTAGGTGCTGTGCTTTCTCCTATGTCATTAATTTTCCTTCTGTGCCTTTAGAAGTGTGGAGTGTCCCTATGCGTTCCTAGAACTGGTCCTTTTCCAAAGCTGTCTACACATAGCGGCAAAAAGATAGAACGAGTATGGCCTCTGGAGCCTGGCAGATCTGCGATGGAATCCTGGCTCTGCCCTCTACTGGCCATTGGCTTTGAGCAAGTCATTTTACTTGGATCTGAGTTACCTAATCTATAAAATCAGGCTAGTAAGACCTACCATCACAGGTTGTTGTGTTGATGTCATATCTATAAAAGACCAGCGGAGTGTGTGTCTCACGGCTACAGAACAGTAAGCAGTAGCTGCCGTAGTCGCTTTGAGTGTTCTCGTTGCTGTGGATAAGGTTACCCCGCAGCAGTAGCAATGATGTGCTCTCAGCAGCTATGAGGGCTGTTTATATTGCCCTTGCGGCTCCGCCTTCACTTTCCACCCTCACCGTGCTGCTCATTTCTGTATCTGTGTCTGATAATACTGCTCTTATGTTTTCCGCGCAGCACTCAACGCTGCTGGCAGGGCACTCGTGAGATACCGGCGTGCGGAGAGAGACGATCATCTTCCAGCTGGTGGGGAACGTGAATGTGCTTTTATTGGCTAGAGATTGAAGAGAAATGCTCTGACTCTTCCTAATATAAGAGGAATATTCCAAAGGGCTGTTTGGGGCCACTGTTAACACGGGAGATAATATGGTCGTAAGGTTTCAAATTAACTTCTACAACTTGACACAAATCTATTATATTCACGAGCTGTTGATTGTATTTTTTAGCTCAGCATTGGTTCCAGCAGCGTGTTCTGTAAAGGCAGTCTGATAGATGTGGGGAGTGGAAAGAAAGAGTGCGCCTTCTCAATCCCATTTTTTAGTAGCCTTTTCTCACGAATTCAGTGTGGGCAAGACCTGCGCCCATTAACTTGACCACAGGAGAATCCCTTCTGGATGTAATTAGTGGCCCAAGATGCCATATAAGCCCATAGTACATTATATCATATTTATTTTTAATTTGTAACATAATATCTCAGGGCAATTTTTCCTTAGATAAAAATTTGAATAGATTATTTACTATTATCAGCAATATAGTCCTCAAATCACTGTGTGTAAGCACCTAAACGTCTTAAAACCATTGAGATACGAAATTATGCAAAATCTATCCAGTATACCCATGATATTTTTATCCCAGGTAACGTTATTAGTATTTTTAGTACAACTTTTTATCTAACTTTTTTAACAGCTTACATATGTATGGTTTTTTTCCCACTTGTTTGTTTGCTAACTTACATATGTTTCTTGACTTAACATCTTCTGGTAAGAAAACAAACATTTGTGATCTTATCATAAATGATTTATAGGAACGTGTTATAGAAACAGCCACGTGCTCTCACACACGAAATTCTTGATCAAATGTTTTTGTTTTCTTTAAATCACTGAAGTACACAGAATTTTTTTTTTTAAAGGAACCATTTGTTTTTCAGGCCTGCATACCCTGGCCTTCTCCAGAGCAGGGTAAATGAGAAATAGTGCCATTCTCAATGAAATAATACACACATTTTTGGTTTCCTCTGCAGGTGTGTCGACCCTATCACCAAGTCTTCTCGGCTTACTGCTGCCTGCGCTTGGCGTCGTCGTCTACTTGGCAATCTGAATGTGGTGTGACAGCTGCTGTTCCCAGCCCAGCTCAGAGGACACCTTCATCCCTATGATGACTACAATTCCTCCCAATTCCTGTGGCTCTGCCCGAAGCCAAATAAATCACACTTTAACAAACTATCCAACTGATTTACAACACACGTTATGACTGAGGCATTCAGGAACACTGTCATCCAAAAGAATAAACTTTTAAGTGGATATAAAATAATTTTTAACTCGTTCCAATATGCCTTATAAACCACTTAACCTGATTCTGTGACAGTTGCATGATTTAATCCAATGGGACAAGTTACAGTGTTCAATTCAATACTATAGGCTGTAGAGTGAAAGTAAAAATCACCATACACAGGTGCTTTAAACTTAATAACAAGTTGTGAAATATAATAGAGGTTGAAATGTTGATCGTATGTGGTAAATGTAAGAGTAATACAGTCTCTTGTACTATTCTCTGTTTCGGGTCCTACATATTTTTGAATGGCCCCTATCATTCATGATATTTTGAGTTGTCTCCACAAAAGATAGAGTATAACTGAAACATTTTGACATAAATTCCATGAACAAATCATTTTACTGAATGAGTTAAAAGATTCTGAATATTGAAAACCAATTCTAAAATTTGTTACCAGTATTCTTATTTTGGAAGAAAGTAATTTTCTAAATATTTGCCTTTCGAAATCAGTAATATTTTTAAGTTTATTGTTTAGTAGTAAAGTTAACATACCATATGAAGATTTTTCTTTACTTTTATATTATATTCTGAAGTTATTTTATGCTTTTCTTGTCATCAATTTCAAACCTCAAAAATCACAGCTCTTATCTAGAGTATCATCCTATTGCTGTATTTATTCATATGTGGGATGATAAATTTTGAAAAGTAGAGTGCTTCCATTTTTTAATTGAGATGTGACAGTCTTTACACAGCTAGGAATAAATGACAGTTAAGTGAATATCAGCGTGATCTAATAATATTCTAGTATCTTTGTTTTTGTGCTTCATTTCTAAGTAAAACCTTTCGTTATTGAAGGTATCAAGAAATCACCTGTAGGTTGGAAAAACTGCAATATACCTATCTTATTTTTTTTAATTTAGTTTTAAGCTCATTTCCCACTTTAATGCAATACTGAAAACTGGCTAAAAATACCAAATCAAAATATTGCTAATGGTACTTTGAAAGTATGCATACCGGAAGGCCAGGAGGAGACAAGTAATGTGTCTGTCCAGTGGTGTCTCCCAAGCGTTGGTGCTGTAGGTTTTTATAAGTTGTAAAAAGGAAGATGCACATTTCTTCATTCTCCATGGTGTGCAAGGAAATGCGTAGAGTGTGGATGTGAAAGAAATGGAGAAATAAAGGATTAGCTGGCTCATAAAATAGTGCAATGTTTGATGATTCAGGAGGTATAATCCTATTTTATTAGCACAACCTTGCTAGCTAATTAGAGATAGAGTTTATCTTTTTAGAAAGGATACCTTATAGGTTCATAAAAAAATATTTACAGGAAGCAAAATAGATCTATTACTACTTTACCCCCCTTTTCTTTCATTTGTATAATTTTTGTACTATATATCTATGTGTAAATGTTTAGAGCTTTCATTATGAAAATATCAATAAATATTTCATTAGTTTACATTCAACTCTTTGTTATAAAATGAAACTTTTTAAAAATAAGTGAAATGGATGATTTCCCAGTGGAAGTATGTCAACAGTCTTAAAATCATTACCAGATTTCATAAAATACTTAATTATTTGAAAAGGAAACAAAATCTCTTCATACTTTAGGGAAACGAATACTCTGTAAGCCTTCTGTACAAATGTTTGTGTTTTCATTGTTACACTTTGGGGTTTTCCTTTTGCAATGTGACCCATGTTGGACATTTTTATATAATCGACAACAGCTAAATCTTTTGCCAAATGCATGCTCGCCTTTTATTTTCTAATGTAGTGCAATAAAGAGCAAAACTGGCTAGATTTTGCATGAAATGGTTCTGAAAGGTAAGAAAACAGACTTTGGAGGTGGGTTGTTTAATTTTAAATTTGTGACGGAGATAGGGTAGATTAAAATCTCTCATACACTGATAACTCGAGCTTTTCATTTCCTCATACAGTTGTACAAATTTGACTGGGACCATCAGTTTTCAACTGTTGTCAAACTAACTAATGTATCATCTGCTTAAGACGCAAGATTCTTGCTTAAACTTTATATAGATATAGACATATCTGTTGTTTCTTTGTATTTCAGGAAAGGTGATAGTAGTTTTATTTGATACTGATAAATATTGAATTGATTTTTTTAGTTATTTTTTATCATTTTTTCAATGGAGTAGTATAGGACTGTGCTTTGTCCTTTTTATGAATGAAAACAAATTATAAAGAAATAAATGTCTTACTGTTACCCAAGAAATAGCAACTGTCCTTTCAATTTACCTGAAGTTGAAAATTCATTTTTAGAAGGTTTTCTTTATAAGTTCAATAGTACAGAATAAATATTACTTCTTAAGCAACAGTTAATTGTTTGAAATGTTCTACAAAAAATATACACACAGACGTAAAGAGACACACGAGCTTGCATGTGCGCACACACAGGTGTTATTTCATTGAAATAAGATTACCTAGTAGGTAACTTCAATTTTGGAGATTTCAATAAATATCACTCAATCTAATGCTGGACACTAAAGCAAGCTGCTAAATGCTAGAAGAAGAAGAGGAAGAAGGCGGGGAAGGAGAAGGAGAAGAAGAAGAAAGGGGAAGAGGAAGGAGAGGATGGGGAGGAGGAAGAGGAGGAGCTAGTTCAATCCTGAATGAGCTGGTATTCTAATAGAGGAATTTACATAAAAGCATGAGTCTACAGACAGGTCTGGTACAGGTAAAGCCTTCTCTGAATCCTGATTTGGACTAAGCACAAACTCCTGAGTCCCAGGGCTCCCTGTGTTCTGCCTTATGATCGTCTATGTTCTGATTATGATTTCTCGTTGGCATTCCGATCTCCATTCCTGTTTCATGAAACTTGCTTCCACCCTGGATTCTGGTTTCCCTTTTGGACCCTGCCTCTGTTTCTTGACCTTAAGTATTAGATTACTTCCATTCTAATATTTTGCTTTTGGTATTTGACCTTGGATTGAACCTAGCTCTAATTCCCCAGGCTTTGGGAGATCAAAGCTGCTTTCTGTGAGAGGGTATTCCATGTTAGTGGTTCTCAAACCTGGTTGCCCATTAGGATCACCTGGAGAATTTGAAAAAATAAAATAGAGTCTCTGGGTCCCAGTCCAGACTTATCAAATCAGAACCTGGAAAGTGAGGAACAGGAATCTGTATCTTTTTAGGTTGTTCAGGAGTGTCTGGTAGGGAGCCAGATTTGAGAATCAAAGATTTCTATGATTACTACAAGCTACATTAACTGACATTTTTAACTGAAACAACAAGATCAACATCATGTATACATACTTAAAGGATCTCTTAAGGGAAAAAATTCATTTTCTTGGCTTATTGGCCAAGAAATGGCCAATATCTTGGCCTAAAATGCTAATTTACTGATGACCGAATTTCTTATCTTTTAGTTACATATCTTATGTATCAAAATGTTATACACTTTTAGTCTAATAAAAATATCCCAAATTATTTATATCTAAAATCCAAGCAGCAGACTGAAATGTACTTCAGAAGATTTCTTCTCTAAAAGAATGTGGATTTCCTTTACTCTTTTCTTTTTTGTGTGTGTGTTACTTGGTGACTTAATTAAATTTTAATACTTAATTTCCTGAGTCTATAATCTTCTGAAGGTTGTTAATAAAGACTGTTGAAAGGTGTCCCCCCCCACTTGAACTTTTTTTTTCAGAATAGAAACACAGTGATTTGGGGTAAGTTGACTTTAAAATTAGCTGATGGGAGGACATGATTATAATATCTTAAAAACGGGTTTCACTTTTTAGTTACTAGTAATAAATTTGTTACGTGGGGTAACATATAACAGTGTCTATGATGCTATTACCAATTTGGTTGTAGAATTGTCAAGCTCATCCTAAGGCAAAATTGTGAGGTGAAGGAGCTTGGTCTTCACTTTCCCTATCGCCTCAGTCAGGCCCCTTTGTTTGGGTAGAAGCTGCCTTGAAAGTAGTGCTGAATACCTCATTAGTTTAGTTATAATAGTTTCCTAGGGCTGTCATAACAAATGACCACGATTGAGAGGCTTCAAACAACAGAAATCTATTCTCTCACAGTTCTGGACGCTGGAAGTCTGAAACCAAGGTGCCAGCGCGGTTGGTTCCGAGTGAGAATCTGTTCTGTGTCTCCCCTCCTTGTGCTTGCGGGTGATCCTGGGTATTCCCTCGCTTACAGCGGCATCTCGCCATCTCTGCTTCCATTGTCAATGGCATTCTCCTTATACGTCTTTGTGTCCAGATTTCTTTCTTCTTACAAGGATGCCAGCCATTGGATTAGCACCCCACCCTAATCCAGCGTGGCCTCATCTGAGCTTGATGATATCTGCAAAGTCCTTATTTCCAAATAAGATCACGGTCACAGATTTCAGGTGGATATAAATCTTAGGAGAGCATTGTTCAACCCTGTATTCTTCTCCTTTCTGCTTTTAAAACCTGTATGTGCTTCATTAATACTGATGAGGGTGTGATTGAAATGCTGCTGTAAGCATGCTTTCAGAAAACATTTATGTTGATAACATACAACAAAGTAGATTAACCTTAAATGCATTGTGTTAAGTGAAAAGAAGCCAGATTCAAAAGGCTGTGTGATTCCATCTATATGACATTCTGGGAAAAGTGAAACTCTAGAGACAGAGAACAGGTCAGTCATTGCCAGGCATTAAGAGCAGGGAGAGAGTCTGATGTTGTAGGAACAGCATGAGGGAACTCTTAGAGGTGATGGAAATAGTGGGAGGGACCCAAATCTATACATTTGTCAAAACTGATAAAATTCTACGGCAAATAAGTTTTACTGTATGGACACTTTTTAGAACTTTAAAATAATGCAGCTATGAAAGGATCGTGGGCATTGGATAGACTTGTGATCATATTCTAACTCTGTTACTACTTGTGAGACCCTGGACAAGTAATGTGGCATTTGGAGGCAAAGTTTCCTTTTCCATAAAATGAGGATAACACTCCTCAGTCATTTATAATTCTTTCAATTACAAGTGATAGATACTCAGCTCAAATGGAAGGGAAAAAAAGGAATTTATTGTTTCAGATAATGGGACCTACAAGATGGACTTGCTTTAAGGCCTTAAATCATGTTGCCAGGGAACACCCTCCATCTGCTGATTCTGCATCTCCTGCATACGCTGCGTTCTCAGGCCGGCCAATCTCGGGGCAGGAATCCTGGGTGCCGTCCGTCCACAGCCTCCAGCCAGTGGTCCGAAAGGCACAGAGACTCTTTCTGACATTTCCAGATCTCATTAAAGACTCAGACTATCGCCGGGAGTTTGGTGTATTTTGCCATCGTGGGCCTCCTGTCCACCCTTCCGGTCACTAGAAGGTGGCAAATACACTGTGACACAAGTGGGGCACCAGGACCATGTGCCGTGAGGAAGGGCCATCAGGTGCTACAAGCAGGAGAGTGCTGGGCTGGTAAAAACGTTCTCCACGCCACTTCTTCCTCTTAAAGTTCTATATAATTTATACAAATTTAAAAAGATAATAGAGTTACAATGCCTGACATTTAATAAACCCCCAACAAATCTCGTCTCCCCTCCCGCCATTACTTTTCAATAGATACACGCGGTTGAGCACTGAGGGTTTCTAAGACTCCTCGTTCTGGACCGCTCAGCTCTCCGTTTACAGCCAGCAGAGTTTCGCGCACAGTCAGCTCGAAGTTAGTTCCTTCCTGATCAGGTGGAGCTGATGTAGCTGAACTGAGCGCTGCATCAGAGTGTAAAACAATAGGAGAAAAGGCCCGTCGGCCCTGATCTTCCTTTTACTACATTTTACATGTATACCATTCCCAGTGATGAGGGTGAAGGGTCACCATTGTCAAGCGGTCTTACCTATACTTGTTCTCATTATTTCTAAAAAGAATGATGTGTATATCTCGGTACACACTTCCAAGGGATTTCAGAACTTCACTGGGAAAGTTTATCCACATAGGCCATCATTCCAATTCATCAATGGGAGGGGGCATGCCGCAATCAAGTACTAAGGACACCCGTACCATTTACGTGAACTACGGAATTTATTGCTACTGGAATGCTGCGTAAATACAACCACAACGCTTCAGTAGCCTGTAGCAATAAACAGTAATTGCTCACACGTCTGGGTGGGCAGCGGGTCGGGTACACGGCTTTGCCGGTGTGCACCGCGCTTTCTCACGTGCTGGAGAGCCGGCGCTCAGCTGGAGAGATTGTGTCAGTTCGGACTTTCCGGCAAGCTGGCTCCGCCCCACTTCGCCTTCATCCTTCCGCTGTCTAGTTCTCGCGTGAGGGAGTCCGCAAAGGCGCACAGAAAAAACCCGGGTGAGAGAGCATGGTGGCCCGAAATTTTCCTGTGGTGGAGAAAAATGAAGAAAGGGGACAGACTTTAACGGCATTTAGTTGACCAATTAAGAGAACTCAGGAGCTGATTGGATTTGGTGAGTAGAAGAAATGAAAAAAGTTAAGTAGCATTTACTGGTTTCAGGTTTAGCTGTTTTTCTTAGAAGTTAACCGGTGGTTTCAAACGGTTTCAGAAATGGTTGTGTTTTTAGTATTTACACTGGATTTTCATAATAATAGCAATTATATTATGCTTATATTGCTCATACCCATGACTAGAAAACAAATAATAAAATATCTGAAGGAGGACAGCTTAATGCATGATAGCCTGAAATACAGTAAAAGTCTGAAATATCCTCATAAGGGCTAAAATGACTCGCTTAAGGAAGCAGAAATAAATCAGATTGCTCAAAATTTCTTTAATTTTTTTGTGGTTTTTAAATAATGAGACCTCAGACACCTTTTGAGAACATGGTCACATAGATATTTTTAATGGGATAAATTAACATTCCCCTCCTCAATCTGCCACGCTCAAAAAACACAGCCCAATTGATTAACTGCTTACATATTTGCCATTTCCAGAGTCAAATACTGGGAAGACAACTGCTGGTACCATGTGATTTGAGCATTGCCAAAAGGACCATCTGTCTGACAGATTTTAGATTTTTATATTATTATATCTTTTGGTCTTGTGTCCCTTAAACTCGAGGAAAGCACAGCTGAAACCAAACAAATCAACCATTCACAAGTGATCCAGGGTGACTATAATTATTATTAAAATGTTACCTAAATACATACAACATAAAATTAGTTATACATTTCTTGTCCTTCTAACTCATACTAAAGCAAGCTTGAAATTAGACAGAGCTGCAAGGCTAGCAATATTGAAATTAATAAGTGATTTAATATGATCTTGGATGTTGTTTTACCAAAATTCATTTGCCACTTGCAGCCCTGTACCAGATGACTGAACTCTCCTATCGCGGCTCAGTCCTAATTGCTGTGAACCCTTTTGTAAGTGGTGCTGACATTAGGGCACACTCATCATTTACCAGCGATTGCACATCTGCTTATTTCTTATTAGCCAGAGAAAATAATGTGGTGCTACTTGGTACCAATACAACTGTAAATACGACCTCCAGGACTAAAATGACAGGAAATATTAAGCTCTTCAGGGGTCATTCAGAAGATCAGAATATGCTTACGTTATTTTTTAAGATATCATCCAAAGAAAATCAGCAAATGATCAAATGTTTTGAACTGTCCTTGAGAAGTCTCAGAATTTGTAAGAAGCAGTTTCTTTGAACAGGCTCAGGTTGAGAAACAGTGAATTAAGACTTGAGAGGCAAGAGTTAAATGCAAATATTATGTGTAAAGAATAGTACACCAAATTTTTTTTACACCCTCACGCAAAATAAGCTGAGAAGCTTACAGCTTTGAAGAAATGGAAAGACAATCCTCTTTAGTTGAAGTTAAGGGGTTAGGAAATGGTCATACATAAAGCATTTGTAGTCATGAAAGGAAACCTTTGAAAGTATTAGAAGGCACTAGGTAATAAACAGTCCAAAGTGGCTGTCACACAGAAGAAAGAATGAAATGATTAAAAGGGGTCCGATGAAGAATATAAAGCAAAATTTAAATATTTAAACATTTTGTTTGTGGCATTCGTAAATATTATAGATGCAGTTCTATTCTATTCAATTTAGCTATCCTCCTGTGGAATTAAAGTACTCAGCACAGTAAAGAGGCAGATTCCTAAAATAAACAGTTTCAATCTCCAGAGAGATCGTTTACCCTGCTGAGACAAACCAGCTCTCAAAAAAGATTTATCGATTGGCATTTTGGCATATGAGACACTATGGATTCTGCATATTCATGACTTTCTCTGATTTGAGTAGAAATGCCTATTTTTTTTTTCTTTAAATAATTCTGTTATGGAATGTATATTTTAGAAATGGCTAATCTGGCACGAAATGGGGTATTCTAAGCAATTCAGTTTGGGAAGGATTTTACCATTTGAAACATCTTGGGAAATACGGTAGCTCTGTGAAAAAAATAATTTACTAGGAGTCTTAAACCATAAATTTGAGTTTCAGATCTAGTGATGTTGAGTTGACTACATGAGTCCTATGGGTTTAAGCCTTACTCACTGTAGTAAGAAAGCACAAATATTCACTAGCTCACCCGCTCTGTATCATTAAATCATGCAGATGAAGAAACTTCGTCCAATCTGCATCCTAAACGTCAGCAACGGTAATATTAAACAAAAAGAGAAATATGTTATTTCTCCCTTTAATTATTCAGTTGGATCTCACATGTATCATAACAAGAGTATTTCTGTCTCACCCTAAATATGTGCTTGATCCTACAGTCTGGGTGCTAAGTCCTAATTACAAACAAGCTACTTCTGGGCTTCAGCTGCAGAATGGAAGAAAAATACACACTATTTTTGTAATACTGTTTTTATTATCTCAGTCTTTGAAAAAACATCATTCTGGTCTTTCTTATTGCCACCCCCAAGGAAAAAACCTGTCTCCAGGACTTTACAATTAATGTATTTTTCTGTTTATTTAGCATAATCAAGGACTCCTCAGCCAGAGAAATTGTACCTCAAGGCTGCTGCGGAACTGTACAAAAATCTCAGTTCATTAATGATCAAAAAAAGAATGCGACCTTTCCAAGGCCCTAAAATAGTTTCTAACTAAGAATCTGTTTGGGTTTCTTGTTTTGTCTTTTTTCTTCCTTTCTCTTCCCTCACACTTTTTTTTTTTTTTAAACTTCCAGTTAATCTAACAATATTTGTACCGGGGATGATTCTTCAAGACAAGCAGAAGCAACTTGGTTAGATGTCCTTTTCTTCCCATAACACGGTCTGTTGCCAGGCACTCAGGAAAGCTTGGTTTGGGTGGCCATGCTGGAGAGGCTTAAAATGCCGTGTGGATGGACAAACCCAAACTCAGAGTGGCTTCACACTTCTGTCCCCAAAATAGCAAAAGGAAGCTCCTGACCTCCAGCCTGGTCCAGCTGCTTCTACATCAGGCTGTCCTTCGGGTTGGGCTCCTGAGTAGCTGATCCCTTTTGCTCATTCTTTAGAATCTGCTATGGAAAATGTCATTTGTCAATCATTCCTGGGATTGCTTTTATTTACCCAAGTCTTCTGATAATACTTATAAAGAATTTAGGGTTCTGGAGAGTTCCTATGAGGTTTCTATAATTACAAATATGTGATTTAAATATATAGCCACTTTAAAAAAAAACGGAACCACTGACAATTCTGCAATTACTATTTATAAAGGAAATTTTAAAAGATGCGAGATTAGACCCTTCTGGCTGAGGAAGTAGACCCATAAAATCAGAGGAAAGTGGAGAGGTGAGTAACAGAAACCATACACTTCTCATGAGCCGAAGGACACCTAGTGCCACACTTGAATATTGGAATGCAGACCCTTTTAAAGCCATTAAAATATATTTTCTCATTAATTATTTAAAGAATGTACAAGATTTTGTTTGATTTGGTTGGATTTTTAGTCATTATCTCTGAGAAGTTGAATCAAAAGATTTAGAACAGATATGAAGACACATAGAGACTTAACTTGAGTTTTCATAGTGAATTTCTGGTTATCTTCTCCCACAACCTGTGGTATCCAGGAAATGAACAATTGTAGACCACATGTAACATAATAGTGCATTAGGTGATTTCCAGTGCATAATCTCTCAGGTGGCAAAACTGATACTGCTTTAGAAAACACTGCCATTCCCTTTGATAACTATGTTAGTTTCCTGTGGCTGCTATAACCAATCACCACAAACTTGGTGGATTAAAAAAACAGTAATTTATTCTCTCAAGTTCTGGAGGCCAGAAGTCCTAAACCAGTACCAGTGAACTGAAATCACAGCACTGCCACAGCTGTCCTCTCTCCGGTGGCACTAAGACAGAGGTTCCTTGCCTTTCCAGTTTGGGAGCTGATTGTAGTCTTTGGCTTGTGTCCATATCATTTCAGTCTCTGCCTCCAGTGGGTACATCACCTTTCCTCTTCTGTGTGTAGTCAAATCTCTTTCTACCTCCATCTTATAAGAACACATTTAATTGTATTGGGGCCCCACTCTGATAATCCAGGATAATTTCCCCATCTCAAAATCCTTAATCACATGTGTAAAGTCTTCGCCATATAAATTAACATTTACAAATGTAAATTTGGATCACAGATATTAAGATCCGATATCTTTGGGGACCATTATTTGGTCTACTACAAAAACCATCTGTGCTTCAATTTATGCTTCTCTTCTTGGAGTGATGGTCCCAATAAATAAATCACCAGAAGCAATTTGGGTCTAATACAGTTAACAGTTGATGTTACTATTTGGAATAAAAAAACTTTCAAAATGTTATACCATACTATAAATTATTTGGTAAGCTTTTAAACTGTTTTGAAAATATGTTTCCCAGAGATGTGGTTTTGCAAAAGTCGTTTATTAACATTTATTTCTCCCCTGAATCAGTATATTTGCAACCTAAATTTCCCCAAGTAATCAGCCTCCAGGACTATTTTATTCCCACTTTCTTTCCTAGTTCTCCTGAACATACAAGAAATAAAATACAAAACTTTAGGGGCGCCTGGGTGGCACAGCGGTTAAGCGTCTGCCTTCACGCTCAGGGCGTGATCCCAGCATTCTGGGATCGAGCCCCACATCAGGCTCCTCTGCTGTGAGCCTGCTTCTTCCTCTCCCACTACCCCTGCTTGTGTTCCCTCTCTCGCTGGCTGTCTCTATCTCTATCGAATAAATGAATAAAATCTTTAAAAAAAAATACAAAACTTTACCCTTCATCAAGTATCTACTTAATGGAACAATTCCATTTATGATCTACATTAAACATTAAGTAGGTGGATTATAAATCTGGAAATTTCCTATATACTATCAGTCTGAAAATGCACTCCTATCACCTGCTACCACTGATGATTTATCTCCTATTGTAACTGACATGGAAGATTTGTGATCCTCTTTCTGTTGCTATTCTGCAAAGAGGACAATGGAGAAGGGGTGGCTTAGAGACTCCATTAAAAAGGATAGAAGAAATTAAAGGACTTAGATGAAGCAAGGACAAAGTTACCTCCCTCGTAGAAGGCCAACATTAAATGTCAAAATAATCAAGAAAGGTCAGAAGTTGGTGGTTCACAGGACTGGCTATAGGATAGAGGCTGGAATATGTGTATGACTAGAGTGGCAGCATAGTTTCTGGGGTAGAATCAGATACATAGAAAAGTCTAGTAGTCCTGAGAGATGAAGCTATGACATGAGAGAAAAATTAGGGATCTTATAGAAATGAAGGAGAAAAAGACACCATGCCCTCCGTTAAAAAAAACAAAACAAAACAAAAAAAACCACACAACTGTCAGGGCACCTGAGTGGCTCAGTCAGTTGACATCTGACTCTTGATTTCGGGTCAGGTCATAATCTCAGGGTCCTGAGATCAAGCCCCACCCAGGGATCTACACTTGGCACAGTATCAGCTTGAGGTTCTTTCTCTTCCTCTCCCTCTGTCTTTCCTCCAACTTGTGCACGCATGTGTGTGTTTGCATGGATGTTCTCTTTCTAAATAAATAAATAAAATCTTAAAAACAAACAAAAAACCCCACAACTAATAAGTGCTGGGATGATAGCAAAAGGTCCTTTCAAACTAAGAACACTATCCATAAAATAAACAAGAATAGGAAAAAGCAAGTCACATACACATAAAACCACTTTAAATAATTAAAAAATATACATCAAAATACTTCTGTTGAAACTTTACCCTGCCCCCCCAAAAATCATGGAACTGGAGAAAATGGTAAGAGAACACTCCAAACTTAATACTTTATCTTCAGACAGCTACTTAAGGATAAAAAAAGTACCCTGAAGCAGAATACAGACATTAAGAGGAGATATCGAGGGGGGAAAAACCCAGGAAGAAATGAAGTGAGAATTGATTGAACTTAGCAAAGAAATAGAATAAAATGGCAAAAATCATATCATAGATGAAGAATAAATTACAATATGGGTGAAGGTAGAACAGAGTCTACTAAAAATTATGAATAAGTAAAGGTAATTGAAGGAAAGCTGAAAAATAACTGAGAGCATGCAAATGAGATGAAGAAAAAAATAAAAGGCATCAGAAGAAAAGTCATGTCAGAGAAGTGGTTAAAATGGAAAACAAAGAATAGTCAACATACATACAACTGGTGTCTCTGTAGAAGAAAATTAAAACAATATAATAGAATTAATATGTAAAGCTATAACACAAAGTTTTCAGAAATAAAAGAAAATCTTGGTCTTTACATTAAAAACATACAGCGTGTCCAGAAAATGGACTAGGAATGACCAACTCCAAGACATAATCTGGTAAAAAAATATTAAACTTTATAGGTGAAGAAAACAATCCTCATCACTTCCTCTTGAGGAATTAACCTACAAAGAGAAGAGAATTAGACTAGCATCAGGCTTCTCCAAAACAACATACAAAGTAAGACAACAGCCGCATTTCAAGAAATGTAAAAAAAGAAAATACTTTCACTGTCATTTAGATTAAACATTCTTAACTTGTGATTTTTTTTGAACCATGAGTTATTTAAAAATGTTCAATTTCCAAATTTGTAAAGAGTTTTTAAGTATCTTTTTAAAATTGGTGTTAATTTATTATTTCGGTGGTCTCTGTTGATTTCAGCCCCCTTAAATTCATTGAGACTTATTTGACAATCTAGCATATCGTCCATCTTGGTGAATATTTCATGTGCGCTTGACGTAAATGTGTATTCTGCTATTTCAGTACAGCATGCTCCATAATGTCACAGAACAAGTTGGTTGATAGTCTTGTTCTGGTCTTCTACCTTCTTACCAATATTCTTTCTTGCTCTATGATTTACTGAGAGAGAAACATTGAAGTATTTGATTATAATTATGAATTTAGATACTTCTTTCAATTCTGACAGTTTTTGTTTGTATATTTTGAAGCTCGGTTATTGGGTGCATACAATTAGGATCGTTATATATTCTTGACAACTTGATCCTTTTAGTTTTATAAAATATCCTTCAACATCTCTGGGAATATTTCTTGTTTAAAGTATAAGTTGTCTCATACTTAATACAGCCACCTTAGTTTTCTTGATTAGTGTTTGCATAGTATACCTTCTAGAATCATTTTATTCATTTATTTTTACCAATTTACATCTTTATATTTAAAGTGCATTTCCTGTACGCAGTACATCTGTTCTGCGGTTCCTAATTTCTGTTTTTAGGCCTTACCACCACTGTTCTCATCTCTTTGCTTTTGCTTACTGAAATCTTCATGAGTCAAATAATTTTGTTCTTGCAATTTTCAAGATGAGTAACAGGATTATCTGACCTTCATCTCTTGTGAGTTTCTGGCCACAGGCTGAACGAATATCTAAGCAAGGACATATGCTCTTTCCTCTCTGTTTTCACCTACAACAGCTCAGAATAAGGTTTGTCTCTTTCTTGTATATATCCCCTGAAAAACCCAAGAAGTGGCCAACACTTCGCTTCATTCTGACATTTTCCTACTCAGTAACATAAAGCTTAGAAATCATTTTATATAAAATGCTACAGGAGGCGGTTTAATTAGCTGCTTTGCTAAAGCCTAACAAGTTCCTCAGTTTTCTAACTTAGGATTTTCCAGTTCAGTTTCTCAAAATAAGTTTAGCTCTAGCCACAGATATCACTGGCTTAAATATAGAATATATTCCTTCTCCTGAAAAGTCTGGAGGTTAGCAGAGGAGGGCTGGTTTGCTAATTTTTGTTCCACAAAGTCTTCAAGAATTTAGGGCCCCTTCCAGTTCATCAGTCTGCTATCCCTAAGGTGTGGTCCTTCATTTCTAGGTCTAAGAGCGTTCCAGGCAGTAGAACAGTTAAAGGAGCAAAAAAGAAGAGGACAAGGGCATGTTCCAGGTCTTTTATGTTTTTCTGTTTGTTTAAGTGAGAGCACGCACATAAGGGGGGGAGGGGCAGAGGGGAAGGGGGAATCTTAATCAGGCTCCAAGCCCAGTGTGGGAGGGAGCAGGGCTCAGTCTCAGGACCCTGAGATCATGACCTGAGCCAAAATTTAGAGTCAAATGCTTAACTGACTGAACCACCCAGGTGCACCCCAGCTGTTTTTAATGAAGCTTCCTGAAATCTACCAGATGATGAAAATTCTTCATCTTCCTAGAGAAGCTGGTAAATGCCTTTTTTCCTGAGGGGGCCATGTACCTTAACATGAAGGCAGGGCTTTACTGTATTATCTTACTTTTTACTGCCTTACGCAAGCCCAAAGTTGGCCTGCATCTAATGTTTGTTTGCCCTGCATTGTTTAACTTTTTCACTAGTTGTCCATTAATTTCATGTAAAATATTGGATGTCAGGCTTTTCTTGAAAATGTGACAGATCTGGAAACAATGGGTCATAAGCTACATGGAAATAATCAGCTTGAGTTGAAAACATTATCCTTTTCTAAAGGACATCAGCACTGTGCAGGTAGTAAGCTTGCTATCAACCAAAACTCCTAACTACTAACCAGTTTCCTGCCCCTGGAGGCATTTGTTCATACTACCCCTGTTGTACACACTTCCCCCAGGCTGCCCATTAATTACCTTATAGAAGGAAAGTCACTTCATAAAGATCTTGATTTACTATAAGCAACTTTAAACACCAAAGCTGGTTATAATTTAATTTTTTAATATGCCAAAAGTTGTTTAATCTTAGCTTTTACTAAAACATATTTAGATTGTTTCTAAATTTTTATTACATATAATATTGTACATGCTTTTATATAGTATGTACATATTTTTATTTTTTATATGTATTATATAACACACACACCGAGTAGTTACCTCACGTGGTGTGTCATTAAATCCGATTAGATAATCCAACTAAGGCACTTACTGTCTGAACATACCATAAATGCTAAATAAGGGAAGACCTGAACAATCAAGTCTCAGAAATTACAGAAACTATGACATCGTTAGATATCTATGGTGGAATGATCATATTTAATCATTTCCAAGCTGTACATTTTTTCATAATTTAACACCTCTAAAATGGAGTCTCGGCATCGTTGTTGGACAGGGGTATCTTTAAAGTAGATGACCTTGTGTTAGCATGTGAGAGCTTGGCTGTGATGTGAATATTGTCCTCACTCTAGTTAAGTAATGAGCATGGTTGGCACGCACATGTTTGGTTTAATAACATTTAAATTTATCTTGATTATACTACAAATTGTTATTTATTTAAAATTTACTGTGTATGCAAAAAGACATGAAAGCAGCAGCAGTGCATAAATTTTGTATTAGTGAAGTTAATATTCATTGTTGAAGAAACCTCCATAAGCACCACATTTACTGAATGGATATCAGTAGCTGGAAAGAAAATACCTGAGACTAAACAGGGCTCCATCAATTACCCTCTTTGTAGCCCAGAGACCAGAACACGGAGAACTCTGAGCCAAAAAAGTGATTTACAAGAGGGTTCTGAGTCAAAAAGTGGTTCATAAAAGGAAGATGATTTAAGTATACCTCAGTTAATTTGTTTTACTTAAATTTTTCTATGTAAGTACAAGAGTGATATATGACAAAAATATATTTGTTAAGTACATGTAAAGGAGCTCATTTAATCTAAAAAATGCTAAGTGGAAAGAAAGCATTAGCTGTGAATTGGGTGCCTGTTTAAAAGTGATGTGTATAGTAATTGTGTACCTTGCATGGCTGGCATCTTAGACTGAGGAAATCTAGAAATGGACAATTTCCTTAGTGTTCCAGTGATTTTAGGTCCTTATGTAATTTTAATCAAGATTTAAATTCCAAGAAGGGCACTGACCTGCCTTATTTAAGTCACATGCTAATTCTTCGCCTTGGGAAGGGTGGGTAACAAGATTTAATCCAATGAAAATAGGGTAGATTCCTAAAGGAATATCAACATTTTATTTATATTATATTTATATTATTTATATTTAATAATATGCATTATTAATGTTTGTAACTACAATACTGACAAGATGTTTAAAAGAACTGAAGCAATTTAAATTAACCAACAGTTCCGAGAATATTCATTTCTCAAACTCTTCATCAACACTGGATATGACCAAACTTTCCTCAATTTGATGAAATCAAAAAGATACTTCACAGTTGTTTTCATTTGCATTCTGCTGCATCAGAGTTAAGGTAAGCATCCTTTACATGTTTTTGGTTATTTGCATTTTCTCTTTGCAGATGTTAAAAATTGCTTATTTTTCTATTGTGTTTTTGTCATTTCCATATAAATAGACATGATGGAATATTTTATTTATTTGTTTTCTCTTATATGTTGTCACATATATATTTTTAGTCTATTGTTTTATTTTAAACTTTGTTTACATGATGCTTTCTCATACAGGTATTTGCAATTATGTTATTGTCAAGCATATAGATCTCCCAACCTATAAAGGAATGGCAGTTAAGCTCAGCAGAATAGATTCTTCTGAAAGCAGCCAGTGTAATTAGGTATAGGGCAGCTAGAGAATGGAGGCAGATATTCCAATATGCTGAGTAGCTAATTCACTGGGCTAAGAGTCAGAGATTTCACCTAAGACTTCAACAGAGGAGCTGGTCCCCTCCAAGACTTTCAGTCTTCAGCTCCGTCCTCCCTTAGGCCTTGTGGGAGGTAACAATTCACAGAAGACATCCTCCACCGGGTCATTGATGATCCTTGGGGACCCCAAAATTTCAAGAACATGTGAATCCCATCAAGGTTAAACAGTCCAGGTGCACTTGCAAACACCCTTACCTCATACTGACTTTATTCCAAGAGTTCTGTGACATCTTTAGAAAAAGAGGATCATAAATATGTGGAACATTGGCCTTTAAGAAGTCTCGATTTTTTTTTTCTTTTTGTGCTAAATTTCTACCTAAATGTAATATTTATGCCAAGTGCTATTTATTAAATATTTAAAAAATACTAACAGAGATGGAAAATGTGTACATAAAACTTTGTAATGCAGAAAATAAGACCAGTATTCATTCAACCAAATATTTGACCCAGTAATTAAAAATATTAATTTTTAATACACCCTGAATTTATTTTTTTGTATTTTATAATTGGTTTGTTTAATCTACAAACAACATTAAGAAAATTCTTAACTTCAGAAATAATGATGTAGAGGGGTTTATTTCCATTCATACAACATAAACATCTCTCTTTATCCTTTACGGTTCAAGAAGAGGGTCTGTTTGCAAGCGCGTATTATAAAACTTGGTGAAGTTATGGAGCCAAACACTTGATGTAGAGGAGAGGGAATCATTCCGAACCAAATGTATGAAGCATAGCTACTTACAGTGTCAATCTCATCACAAGGTCGTGGAATGCTTGCAAAAAAAAATGCCAAGTTCACGCAATAATCCATTTTTAATGCTGTTGAGTAAGATTTGTGTGTGGTACTGGAAACCACAAATAGTATTATTTTTGAAAAGCAATTAATATAAATCAGTGGTATTACATGGGTATCAACTGAGTAACTCATTAATATAAATGCTTCTTCCCCAGTTATGGGAAGAGGTGTTGATTATTCTTAGAGGAACTCAAATTAAGTAAACTCTAATATCTAGGGCCTTGACATTTTGTTTAGTAAGCAAGAGATATTTTAAACTAATCCATGAGATTGGTTGGCTCAATGCCATTATTAGCTCAGATCCTGGGCTGCTGAAGGGAAAAGTTTTTCCGAAGAAAAAGTCATCCTCCCTGGGACAGTGAATGTAGTTGAAGCAGGTACCATTTAAATTTCCAGAAATAGAAAAATTAAGCCAATATATCTGAGAATGAAATTCCAACATGTCCAATAAATATTTTTGGAAGCTCTGTAAAATGCCTCATAAACAGATATAAGTAATAAGAAAGGTTTTGCATTTATACTGAATTGGGACTTACATGATTCTTTGTGTTAAACTCTATAAATTAAATCTATGGCCAATACTTATTCATTCAAAGACTATGACTTGAAGATTAGTCCAGATCCTTTTTAGCCATAAGACCAGAGCTCTGTCTACAGTGACATCATCATTTGAAAGTTGAGTTTCACTCCTACTCAGCTATCAAAAAGAACGATTTCTCAACATTTGCTGCAACATGGACGGCACTGGAGGAGATAATGCTAAGTGAAATAAGTCAAGCAGAGAAAGACAATTATCATATGGTTTCTCTCATCTATGGAACATAAGAAGTAGGAAGATCGGTAGGAGAAGAAAGGGATAAAGAAAGGGGAGGTAATCAGAAGGGGGAATGAAGCATGAGAGACTATGGACTCTGAGAAACAAACCGAGGGCTTCAGAGGGGAGGGAGGTGGGGGAATGGGATAGGCTGGTGATGGGTAGTAAGGAGGGCACGTATTGCATGGTGCAGTGGGTGTTATACGCAACTAATGAATCATGAAACTTTACATCAAAAACCAGGGATGTACTGTATGGTGACTAACATACTATAATAAAAAAATATTATTATAAAAAAATACATTCCAAGTGACTAAAAAAAAGTTATTTTTATTTTTGTTCTACATTCTTAAATTAGTCAAATCACTGGATAATGTATAATTCATCTTGTTTTTTTTTTTGAAAAGGTGACTTTGAAAACTGACCTAGAGACACAAAGATAAATAATACAAATGTTTTAGAGAAACATCTCAAAAAAACTTTCTTCATCTAACAAATTAGCTTTAGACTAGCACTGTCCTTTAGAACATTCTGAGACGATGGAAATGTTCTATGTCTACACCATACAAAAGGTTACCCACTTGCCATTGAGCACTTGAAAAGTGACCAGTCTAAGGAGAAACCGAATTTTGTTTTACTTAATTTTAGTACATTTAAATTTAAATCGTCTCATGCGACTAGGGACTACTATGTTGGACATCACAGCTCAGAGCTGTAGACTACCTATTCAAATAGCCAAAGGGCCACTAATTATCTGGTGAGTATAAAAAAGAAGAAACAATGAAACTAACGGAAGCAACCCAGTTCCTCTGGGTCAGAATGAATACAGACAACGCATTAAGTGATCCCAAATGGACAACTAGTTGGTCATTTTATTTCTTAACTGTGGATGTTTTTTGATGTCAAATATTCTGCTAATGAATAATCCAGTCTCATTATTAAATGTGATAACTTATTGTCCATAAAAGTGATTATATTCACTTCTTACTTTCTCAAACAAAAGAATATGTTAATCATCTTAGATGGAGGTGTTTTATTTATAAGGTTACCACCATCAACATGGTACATATAGGCATGCCTGGTCACGAGTCTAGTTTGGAGATGAGTTTCCCAAAAGTACTTTCACACATTTGCTTGCTATTATGCAATTTTTTGTTAACATAAAATAAATAGAAAACACTTTAATAATTTGTTCTTTGTTACCCTTAAATATAGTAACTCACATATATTTATTTGATTATAAAACTTGCCGGTTTAAAAAATATCCAAGCCATTTAGCATAAAAAATAAAGTTTAAAAGAACACCTAACTATTCCATCACCTAGAAATAACTGTTATTAAATTTTCAGTGACCTGAATTCCAGACATTTCTTTATTCATACATATACATGGCAGTACGGATATCTTGACTGAGACCAAAATAATAATCTTAAAATGGAACTGCACTTATTTTATTTTCAAAATTATTACATGCTATTTTAATTTTTTAAAAAGCCAAATTGAAAAAAAAAAAAAAAACGAAATGGATTGAAGGTTTGGTAATTGTTTCTTCATCAAAAAAGATACCATGACCTAAAATGTCTGCCTTTTTTTTTTTTTTTAAGATTTTATTTATTTATTTTGACAGAGAGAGACAGCCAGCAAGAGAGGGAACACAGCAGGGGAGTGGGAGAGGAAGAAGCAGGCTCCCAGTGGAGGAGCCCGATGTGGGACTTGATCCCTGAACGCCCAGATCATACCCTGTGCTGAAGGCAGGCGCTTAACGACTGTGCTACCCAGGCGCCCCTAAAATGTCTTTCTAAACTAAATTTTAAAGGGTCATGAAAACTTACAGGTGTTATATCATTTTAAAAACTGAATAGTTCATGGGGCCCCTGGCTGGTGCAGTCGGTTAAGCGGCTGACTCTGGGTTTCGGCTCAGGTCCTGATCGCAGGGTCTTGAGATAGAGCTCGGAATGTGGTTGTGTGCTCAGCCCCAAGTCCGCTAAGGTTTCTCTCTCCCTCTGCCCCTCCCCGCGCTCTCTTGAAAATAAATAAATAAATCTTTAAAAAATCTAAATAGCTCAATTGCAGGCAATAGTAACTGAGTGCTTATATAAAGATGAGGAAATGAGCATTCAAATTATTTCTCCCATCACCAGCCTCCTGATCTTCCATATAGCTAAACACATTATATGCTTGTGGTTTTCGTTTGTTTGTTTTTGTTTTTATTACGTTATGAAGATTTATATCATTTATACTCTATTCTGGAACTATTTCAATTCCTAATAAACCTCTCAGACACCCTACACCCAACAACCAGCTCTCCAGGAACTGAAAACCTGCCTCCCACAATCTTGTCCATCTTGGTTATGGGCAACTCTACAATTCCAGTTGCTCAGCCCATGTAACTTAGAGTCTTTCTGAGCCCTCTCTTCCTCGGTGCACATCCAGACTACAAATCTTGTGGGCTTCACCTTCTAAACATGTCCAGAACCCGCCCACTTGTGCAAGTCGTCATCAGCCTCACCTGGACGTTTGCAATAGCCCCCTTCACCATCTCCTGGTTTGGCCCTTCCGCCCCTCAGTCACTTCTCAACACAGCAGTGGGAATGATCCTTTTATAAAAACAACACTGTTCTGGGGAGCCTGGGTGGCGCAGTTGGTTAAGCATCCGACTCTTGGTTTCTGCTCAGGTCCTGATCTTAGGGTTGTGAGATCAAACCCCCCGGGGCACCATGCTCAGTGCAGAGTCCAATTGAGATTCTCTCTTCCTCTTTCTGCCCCTCCCACCTGTGCTCTCTCTCTCTCTAAAATAATAAATCTTTAAAACACACATACACACAATTCTGTCAACTTTTTGAGGGAAATTCTTAAAAGTTTTAACCACAGCTTTCAAGGCCCTGCACAATCTCACCCTGTTACTTCACCTCATCTCCTACTGAAGTGGCCTCTTCACGGAGACCGGGCACCTACCTCATGGTTCCCCTACATCGTTTCCTCTGCCTACAAGCACTTTGCTTCAAGATCTCAGAGTGACTCACTCCTTCTCATTAGACAGGTTTTCCTGGGATGCCACCTTCTCGAGGTGGCCTTTCTTCCCACCCTATTTAAAATTTAACCCTCCCTCCAAACGTTCTCTCCACTTCCTTTGGTTTCTTTTTCTCTGTAGCACTTATCACCGATAACATATTATACCTTGTACTTATTTCTTTCCCTTCCCCATTAGAATGTAAACTCCACAAGGACAGGGAAATTTGCCGGTTTTGTTCACTGTTTTTACCTTCAGTACCTAGAACGGTAGCTGACGCATAGGTGCTTGATATCTGTTTAAAGAGAAACAAATACTGGGGGGCACCTGGGTGGCTCAGTCGGTTAAGCGTCTGCCTTCTGCACAGGTCATGATCCCAGAGTCCTGGGATCAGCCTTGAGTGGGTTTCCCTGCTCAGCGGGGAGTCTGCTCCTCCCTCTCCCTCTGTCTGCTGCTCCCCCTGCTTGTGCTTTCTCTTTCTGTCTCTCTGTCAAGTAAATGAATAAAATCGTAAAAAAAAAAAGAACAAATAAGTGAATAATTTATATTAATTTCTTTGTATTTTTGTCAATGGTTATTTATATCATTTCTGTATGTATAAATTCACCCATCAACCCTAACACTATTGCTTCTACTTTCTTGAGCTCTTTATTTTGAATTTTGTGAATTTGTGAAGTTTTTTGTCTGGGTAGATTTTGCTTTTGTTTTCTATTACTGTGTAACGAATTACCACAAGCTTCGTTGCTTAACACAACACCCATTGCTCGAGTCAGAGTTCCATAGATCAGAAGACGGGCACAGCGTGACTGGGTTCTGTGCCCAGGGTAGCACAGGGCTGAAATAAAGATGTCAGACAGGTTGAGGTCTCATCTGGAGGCTCTCAGTCTTCCTTCAAGCCATTCTAAGTGGTGGCTGGATTCATATATATACAGTTGTAGGACTTAGGTCCCTGTTTACTTGCTGAATATCAGCTGGAGGCTGCTTGTCTTCCTTGCCACGTGGCCCCCTCCATCTGCAAACCAGCAATGTTGCACCCAATTCTTTTCATGCGACACATCTCTGACTTTTTCATTCTGCAACCAGTTTGAAAATGCTCTGTTCTTAAAGGTTCATGTGATTAGGTCTGGCCTACTTGGATAACTTCCCCTTTTAAGACCAACTGATTGGGAAACTTATGTCTGCACAAGCTCTTCGAGGCAGTACCTAGACTGGTGTTTAATTGAGTAACTGGGAGCAGGTGTGTGCTAGTGGAGGCTGGGAATTCCAGCAGCCATCTTAGAATACTACCTACCACAGGTTCCAATGATAAGTAAGATTCTTTCCTTCTCACAAGAAGGGTTTGAAGATCTGTCTCCCTGAACTGCTGCAAATTTGAGAAACTTGTCTTATAACTGGGTAAACAATTATTGATTTACTATATATATATATATATATATATATATATTTTACCAGAAAGCTGTAGACCTCTCCCTTCTAGGTATTACACTGCTTTTCTTCCTGCCCGTTTCCCAGTCGTCTTCTGATTTCCTGGATTTAATCTTTCAGTCATTGGGTTTTCTTTCAAGAAGGAATGGATCACGAATGCCATATTCTTGGAAGTTTTAAAGCATGTTTGAAAGACACTTGTTTGTCAAATGGAAAAATGGCTAGACATGATATTCTTTCCGTCAAGACTTGGTAAACATGATCTGTTCTCTTCGGTTACTGGCTACCACTGGAAAGCAGCTTGGTCTCTCAAGCCTGAAAAAATTATCTTTCAGGTTCAAACTTAGACACATTTCAATATTTCCATCTTTTATACAAACATTTAAGAAATGAATTCAAGTCTTATATTAAACAATTTTTTGTATCTTCAACTACATTTTATTTCAGAGGTTTTTACTTCAAAAAAATAACTGTCCTTCAGAAGCCTATTTGTCTACTTTGTTTTCAAGATTTTCAGGCTTTTCCTTAGGTCATTAATTGTGTTTTTCCTTTTTGTTTTTTCTCTTCCTTTCCTCAAATTCAGGATGAAGCCCTAGAGAATACTGAGTCTGGGTGGTATTTCTCTGTCTCTGCTAGGATGCGGCAATGTAAGTATGAACATCTGCATATAAGTGTTTATCACTGGTTTTCCTCCAGGCTGCTTACTTTTCTCCTGACTCCACTTCTCTTCAAATTGTAGAGTATAATGAAAAATTCTCAGTTTTCTCAGACTTCTGATACTACATTAGGGGTGGCAATCTACGTAAGTGTAGAAACTGCACTAAGTCATGGGGGAGAATTTTGTTTCTTATTACATTTTGAAAAGTGTTAGTCAATTGTACCCTTTCGCTGGGGAGGTTTTTTTCTAATTTTTATATCTTGACTGTTGGTTCGTTTGCATTATTTGCTTTTTGAGTTTTACCTTTATTATGATGTGTAAGGCATAGGAAACAATGCAAATGTAATTGTATGCCTCATTGATTTATTGCCATGCGAATAATTTTCCCCGGAACAGATGATTTTTGGGAGCTAAAACTACTCTTCCTCCTCGTTTTGATTACTACCCCTTGCTCTTACCAAAGGATAACCAGTATCGTGACTCCTAACCCAATAGTTAACCTGGGCCTGCTTTTAAATATTGTATGAATAAGATAATAGGATATGTACTTTCTCTGCTCTCTTTTAGACAATATAATATTTCATAGCAACTTAAAGCGACATAACATTTGTGAAATTCACCCCCTTGCTGCCTATAGGTATAGTTTATTTGTTTTACTTTATATGACATTCTGTAGTTTGTGTTTGAGTGGACCGTCCTTTAGCCGTGCTACTATTTATAAGCAATGGAATTGTTTCCAGTTTGGGCCCACTACAAATAATACACCTATAGAAATTATTGGACATGGCCCCCTGTACAATTTTTGTACACTTTTATGTGTGAAAACTCATTCCACTTAGGAGTAGAATGAGTCACATGATATGCATATGCTCAACTTCATAAACAATGCCGAATGGTTTTCCAACGTGGTTTTACCAACGTACACTTCCACCTACAATGTATGAAAATTGCTGTCACTGCACACACTTGCCAACAGTTAGAATTGCCACTCTTTTTATTTCTAGCCATCTGGTGGGTGTGTAGTCAACTTACTTGCAGATTTAAGTTTTATTTTCCTGATTTGGAGGGAGTGATGTTGGATATTGTTCCAAACTATGTTGTCAACCTGGTATTACTGCCAAGATATTTTCTGCATCACAGAGAAGCCAGATGACATTTCCAAGAACTTCCTGTTTCCTTGGTTTTGGGTTAGAGTCTGACATAGAGTTCTTTTTTTTTTTTTAATTTTTAAAAGATTTTTATTTATTTATTTGACACAGAGAGAGAGACAGCCAGCGAGAGAGGGAACACAAGCAGGAGGAGTGGGAGAGGAAGAAGCAGGCTCCCAGCGGAGGAGCCTGATGTGGGGCTTGATCCCAGGACCCTGGGATCATGCCCTGAGCCAAAAGCAGATGCTTAACAACTGAGTCACGCAGTCGCCCCTGACATAGAGTTCTAAGAAGGGCAGGAAAGGCTATATTCTCTAGGAGAGGTTGCAGCCAGACTGATGGAGATGTATTGTCAGCCGTTTCTTGGTTGGTTCTTGGGCACCACTTGCTTTACTGATGCAGCCTGAGAGATGGTGGGAGCTTCTTGGAGATTTACTCCCCCAGCTGTTTACATGTTTGTAGAAGTTTCTAATTCTCTGTACGAAAGACCTTCATACCTCAAATACATAATGTGGCTTCTGTTTTCCTATGCAGAGTGTTGCTGGTACCAATAGCCTTTCACATGTTTATTGACCCTTGAAATTCTTTTGTGAAGTGCTTATTCAAGTCTCTTGCCTTTTTTCCCATGCTGGATTATCTGTCTTCTCCTTATTAATTGGTAGGAGACTTTTATATTATTTTTAGATGTGTTAAAGATGATATAAATACTTCTCCCTCTCCATGGCTTGCTTTTTTTACTTTCCTACATGCTGTATTTTGATAAAGAGTACTTAATTTTGAAGTAGTTTAACAAATTTATGATTAAAATTTTATGTTTTATTTTTAAAAAGCTATTTTCTAATCAGTAGTCATGAAGATATTCTCCTACGTTATCTTCGTTTTTCCTTTCACACTTATGTCTAAAGCTAAAAATCTATCTGGAAAATTTTTTTAATACGTGATGAAGAAGTCCCTTTCCCCCCCATATAGCTATGCAATTGACTTAAAACTCTTTATCAAAGAGGCCATTGTTTCTCCCATTTCTCTAAAGTGCTAACTTTTGCACAAATCAAGTGTCTGTATTTATGTGGGTCTCTTTATGGGTTGTACATTCTACTGTTTTGACCTATTTATCTATTCTTCAGTCATGTTTTTCTAGAAGCCTTCCTGAATCCCTCAAGCAGGGCTAAGGACTCACTTCTCTAGGTTATAGATATTGTACGAAATCTCTATAATTATTGCCTGTAAATTACTCTCTTGCCTAAAATTATTTAGGCTTCATTTCCATTCTCCTCTAATAGAGGACAGAGATCCATATTAACCGTCTTAAATAACCAACACTTAGGGCAAATAAGCCTCTTATATAGGCTTATTTTTAGAAAAAGGGAGTTGACATTTTAGCCTGGTATAATATTGGTTTACACTATTTTCCTCTAAGTCATTTCTATAGACTTCTTTTGATGATTTTAAAGGACTCAGGGACACATTTTAGAGCAGCATTAAAAATAGATGGGGATTTATGGGGAAATGGTTCTGTCCTGGTGCCCTGGTGATTTTACGTGACTTCCAGAGACCCTGTGGCCAATCTTGACCATGGTCTAACCCAAGTCTTGTTGGAGAGTCCTGTGGCTCCTTGTGGAGCAAGGAGAGGTAAGCCTTGTAAGAAATTTCCGTGAGGCAGTTTCTCACCCCAGTCTTGTGGAAGAGTACTACAAAGCTGATTCCCATCCATCTCTCGCATTTCAGTTGAGCACAGGACTTTCTAACTCACTTCATCCATTGGAATACAGCTTTAGGCTTCTATGTAAGTTTATAAAACTGTTTAGTTGTGGTTTAGAAGCTGATCCTCAATGACAGAGTGACCCTTCACCTGTGTCATCTGTCCTGTGACCCTTATGGTTTAATGTCATAACGTAGGGTGGGGAGCTAACACCAGGCTGATCTTACTTTGCTTTTGTGTAAGTTGTAAACTGAATCTATTTGACATCTTTGACTTCTTACTGGCCAAATCTATGGAAAGGTGGCAAGACAGCCTAGCAATTGCAGTACTCACACTGGTGGTCCTCTTACCACCATGTTGATGTTTGGGGACTATTTGACTACTTGATAGATTCTTAAAATGGTTAGCAAACTGCTGCAAATTCTGCCAACTGCCAACAAAAATACTTAAAAATATGTTGCTACAGATTAAAAACTCCTCGATAACATTTAAAAAAGAACCTACAATCGACCTGTTCAAATAGAAGCCACAAAATTAAACAATAGAAAGGATGGGTGCCAGTGTGTATCAGGTTCATTTATAGGGAAAGTCACGCTTCATATCTCCTTCGCTGCATGGTTTCTGTTTCACACACAGGAGGTCTGTGCCAGGTTCTTTTCTATCAGGACGCTGGCAGTTTGTGTTTCCTCTTCCTGCTCACCAACCTGCTCTCAACAGACAATCACCTGTATACTCACCACATGTTTAAATCCTTTTCACCCTGCAGTCCTCAGAGAATCATCCTCTGAACTACTATCTGTATAACACTCAGTTTTCTAAAGTCACTTCACAGTTTCCCTTCATCAAATTTACCACAATTTATCTTTAAAGATAAAAGAGAAAGCCACAGATAAAGAAAAATTGATTGTTCATGTTTGTCTTCCTAGACTGTGAGGTTCATGAACACAAAGATCATAGTTTCTATTTATTTGGCCTTTGTCGCCACTGTATTTCCACCCCTTAGCTCGTGGCATTTAGAGGAGCTTAATAAATATTTGTTGAGTAAAGAAAAAAAATGATGGAATGATAAAGTAGAAAAGTGAGCCACAACCTTTGTTTTCTTGGGTGCTAATTCTTAAGTGTTATATTTCTCCCATCCTTTAAACTTTCCCTTTTCCTGCTATCTCTAGGCAGGGATTTAAAATCCCAAAAGTGTTTGATAGAAAGAATGTGGTAGGGTGGAGTGGTGGGGACTGAGCTGAGGGTTTGGTGCAGAAAAGTGATGCCACCGAAGGGAAAACGGAAGGAAGAAAGGAGATTGGCGATGTCACATTGCAACTTCGGAAACAGAATCTTCACAAGTAAATTATGCAGGTAGAGTTGATGTCAGAAAAATGTGGAAATGTTTTAAATGAGTGGATAGTTTTTTAAAATATTTTTTTTCTTTGGTTTCATGTCAAAGTAACAGGCTAAGGAATTACAAGATGTTCCCACATCAGTCCTCAGATCTGAATTAGATACTGTTTTTAGGGATTGCGACTGTATACATCAAGAAGCCATATATCTGAGGAGTTGTGATCATCACCTGAGGGGTAAAAGAGTCCATATCAACCAAATAAACAGAGCAAATCACCAACTGTAGTTATTTGCCTATATCATGTTCTTTGATGATCTCTATGAAGCCAAAAATGAGTTATAAAAATTAAACATACAATAACCTTGCAATATTGCAGCACAAGGAAAAAAGGACCAGTATCCTAAAGATTCAGGGTACTCCCAATGTTTTTAAACCAGATGAAATTTTTAGGAAATTGACACCCTAATCTAAGAAAAAAGGACCCTGACCAGGGAGCAGAAACAATTATAAAAGTGAGTATGAATGCTGAAGTTACAGATAAGAGAATATAGAGGTGATTGATGTAACTGGGGTGAAGGAAAATTTATAAACAAAAGAAATTAACGAAAAAACTAAGTAACAATGAAAATCAGTGGCTAGAAGAGAGACAACAAGCTCTATAGGAGACAGAAGAAAAAGATAGACGAACTCAAGTATTACAGTTATTCTCGAGGAAACTACAAGAATTATTAGAAAATAATCCAAAATCTACCGTGCAGAATTCCTAAAGGCAACCTTCCTCCAGGAAAAGTAATAAAAGTCATTCAAAGGAAAAAAAAATTATCTTGAGGTACATGGTTGGGAGGAAAAATATTTGTGACACACAAATTTCACCATAAATTATAATTATTTTTATTAAAACATGAAGATGGAGAAGAATAGACTCATGTGGTGGATACTGCAGGGTCCACAGGGGAAAAAATAAGACCGTGGACCTAACTAACTCAGATCTCAAACCAGGGGAATTTAATAATATGTAGGTTTCAAACATGCCTCTTTTTTTTTTATCCACTCTGCTTTTGATCTTCTACCTATAAAATTTATATTGACGTTCTCTTCCAGTACTTATAAAAAAGCCATTTTGTGAACATGCTAAAAAAAGATGTGTTAAATACTCCAGATGTAGTTTGGCAGAATTAAGGAAATGGAAGCAGTCTAGCATAAGAAAAATAAATAAGAATTAAAAAGTGGAAAATCATTTTATAAGGAGTTATAGAAATATTGTGGATTGTCTGTGTGTACCTTTAAAGAAACATAAATTTAAACAGTATTCTGAACACTTGCAGAGGGTGATTTACTATAATTAATTTGATAAACCTCTCTTTAAGCAATGAATTATTGGCAGTTTGTGTGAAAGTCTAAGTAAATAAATCATAGAAAACAATTACAGGATAAAGGGATAAAGACAGCTGTTCTGCAAGTAGCATAAAGCCCAACACAAGCAAAATAGTATATAGTATGGAACGTCATCCACCTAATTGCAGTAATGTGCCCATTTTAATCTATTTAATAACATGGATTCACTTTATTATGTTTTGAAATGTAAGTCATGTCAGTTCATTGACCACAAATCTTTAGGTATTTTTCCTGGACAAAAAGTTGGAAATCGTAGGAGAACCACATGATCTCCCCACCCAATAGAACAACTACAATCATTTTGTTATAATCCCATCGAATAATTTTTCATCCATTACTTAACTTGTTTGCAATCTCTGTACACATGTAATTTTATATTTTGACATTTTATACTGAATACTAGATAATGAGCTTCATGTTGCAACATTGTCTTCCTAATTATTTCATTACATAATATCCCATTGACTAGATTGGTCCTAATTTTTTCATCCTTTTTTCTTCATTTTAGCATTCAAGTTGCTTCCTACGTAGAACACAAATCATGTACACCATTTTTATTTTATTATTTCTTAAAATGGTTTTCATGCATATTATTACCATATCAAAATATATTAAATATTAGTCTTGATCTATATTGCTCAATTAAACTAAAGCATGATTTTGCCCCTATGCATGCATGAGAGTACAAGCTTTACTCCATGTTTGTTATTATTGAATTTAAAATTTTTTCCAGTTTGAAAGTTGTTTCATTATATTAAAAACATCTTTGAAAATTGACAAAAGTGAAAATTTTCCATATATTTATTTGTTGGTTTACTGTATAATAACATTTACTTCTATTTATTTAAAATCCGATAGCTAGGAGTAGAATGCAACAAATCACACAGCCAGAATGTAGCAGTGACAGCAGAGGTGGAGAGGATCTAGATATTGGACTTTGGAAACCTGGTAACACTTGTTAAGAAATGGCAAAGCATTTGATCAAAATGCTGCCTACTGTACTTTGGAAGGTGGATCAAGTTCCAGCCAGAAGGTAAGTAAGTGGGGGGAAAAATCAGAATGTGGTTGTGTGCAGGCTGCTTCTTGATACTTCCAGTAGACAATTTTATCAAAAAAAATTCTGCAGTAGGGACGCCTACTGAGCCTGAATGGCTCAGTCAGTTAAGCATCCAACTCTTGATTTCGGCTCACGTCATGATCTCAGGGTCCTGAGATCAAGCCCCGCATTGGGCTCCCTCTCTGCCCCTCCCTCCAACACCCCCTTGTTCTTCCGTATGCACACACTCTCTCTCTCAAAGGAAAAAAAGATATCTGCAGTAAACTCATGTTAGAATAAATTTAGCCTGCAAGCAGAGACAAGAGGTAATACAGCTTTGTTAAGAAAGATATTGCGCGTGGCCTGCAGTCTCACGTGACTGAGAATCCAGGAATTTGAAATCTTGTTGCGTAAGAAAAGTCAATTATATCTGTGCCCAAATTGAAATGGTTAAGCATTAGAGCACCCCCCCCCTGCAAACCATGAGACTGCTGATAAAGGCAGGACTCAGGGGGTTGCCTACTACTTCCACTCATGATTTCAGAGTTGCTGGGGTATGGGGATGAGAAGAGGGTCCAGAAACCAAAACACCATGGTCTGGGTCTAAATAAGAAATTTAGCATGGTTACCCCCATCTTAGTTCAGGCTCCCATAATAAAGTACTATAGATTGGGGGGTTATAAACAATTGAAATTTAATTTTGGAGGCTGGAAGTCCAAGATCAGGATGCCATTATGCTCAAGTTCTGGTGAGAGCCCTCTTCAGGGCTGCAGACTGCCAACTCCTCATTGTCCTCACATAGCAGAGCAGAGAGAACATGCACACTCTTGCAAGACACTTAACAGTGCACTAATCCCTCTCATGAAGGTTCTATCTTTCTCATCTAATCCTAACTTCCTACTTCCCAAAGGCCCCACCCTCTAATACCACCACATTGGAGGGTAAGGTTTCAGCATTTAAATTTTGGAGAGACACAGACATTTAGTCCATAACATTCTACACCTTGCCCCCAAATTCATGTCCTTCTCACATGCAAATACATTCATTCCATCCTAACAACACCCAAAAGTTTTGAGTCATTCCAGCATCAACTCTAAAGTCTGAAGTTCAAAATCTCATTTAAATCAGACAAGGAAGAGACTTGAGGTACATTTATCCTTAGGCAAAATTCCTCTTCATCTGTGAACCTGTAAAACCAAGCAAGTTATGTTCTAAAATACAATGGTGGGACAGGCATAGGATAGATATTCTCGTTACAAAGAGGAGAAACAGGAAAGCAAGAAGGGGCGCTGGTCTCAAGCGAGCCCCAAGCCTAGCAGGGCAAACTACATTAGATCTAATTAGACCGATTAGAAATCATTCCCTTGGGCTCGATGCTGTTTTCCAGGCCCACTGGTGTAGCTGTCCCTTCCTGGCAGCTCTGCACCCCCAAGGCTCTGTCAGGTGGCCCTGCCCCCAAGGCTGACAGGTAATAGCTTCCCTATTTTGAAAGAAAGGAAGGAGCTCTGCTGGTCTCTGAATTGCATTTAGGGTCATTCTTCCATTGTCTTGAACAATAGTGCAAGTTCAGAGGGGAACACCTCTATGAACTTGTCCTGTGCAATCCAAGAAATCCAACAGCCTTCCTTTATACACTCCTGTCTCCCTCTGTAGTTCAAAGGAGCAGTTTCCTGCTGGAGTGGCTGATTAAGTCCATTGTCCCCAAGCATACTGATCTCCTTATCAAACAGATGCTTGTCCACACCTTTAGTGTTCTTTTCTGAATATACTTTCTCATTTTTGGCAATAGGGGTAGGCTAAACCTTTTAGTTCTGCTTTCTCCTTGCTTAACAATCCCATCTGTAAGCCCTTTCCCTCTTCTTACATTCTACTATAAGTAGTCAGAAGCCAAACTGCACCTGCAACACTTCTAGAAATTTCATCTAGATATCCAATTTCATTGCTCGCAAGGGCTACCTTCCACAGAACACTGGCACATGAACACAGTTCAGCCAAGTTCTTCACCACCTTAGAACCAGGATCTCCTTTCCTCCAGTTTCCAGTAACGTGTTCCTCACGTCTGTCTGAGATCTCCTGAGCATGGCCTTCACTGTTCATATTGCTGCCAATATTCTGTTTGGATTACTTAGAGATTCTCTAGAAGAGGGAGGGTTTCTCTGCAGCTCTCTTTTCTTTCTCATTCTCCCTTACAGCTTTGTCCATGGCAATGGCGGCTTTTTCTAGCATACCCCTGAAAACTCTTCTAGCCTCTGCCTGTTACCCGGTTCCAAAGCTGCCCCACAGATTAAGGTGTTTGTTACCATGCCACCCCCACTTCTTGGCACCAATGCCTGAGCTCAGGCTGCTATCCCAAAGCACCACAGACTGGGTGCCTTACAAGCAACAGAAATGCATTTCTCACAGTTCTGGCGAGAGCCCTCTTCGGGGTGGCAGACTGCTGACTTCTCACTCTATCCCCACATGATGAGAGCAGAGAGAGTAGCAGGCTCTCTCCTGAGCCCCATAGGACATTAATCCCACTCGGGAGGGCTACCCTGCCTCTCTAATCCTAATTACTTTACTAAGGCCCCACCTCCTAATACCATCACAAGAGGGGCCACACTTCAACGTACGAATCTGGGAGGGGGGGTGATCACATTCATTCTATAACAGCCTCACATAGAACTGACCAGAATACTTTCTAAATTTCTTTAAATGCATACAATATGCTCCCTTGCCTGCCCCCTGCCTTAGTGCTTTCATCAGTCTCTGCTCTCTCCATTCTCCACTCCTCCGCGGAAGCATGAGACTCCCATTTCCTAGTGCGTGTAACTTTAATGACAGTTCGTTTAGCTTTAGAGCTAGCTCACTGTGACTCACTCCCCGTCTCCTTGTGCCCCGATTGAACTTCTACTCATCTTGGCATCCATAGGAGTATCTCTCATAGTGTCATAAATAAAGAAATAAAATTGTGGTAAGATGGAATTGAAACAAATCGTTAGTGAAACGCATCTCCTGGTGGTTCATGATGGTGGAGAGGGCGCTTTTGTCTAAGTGGGACTGTTCTGTGATATTTTCCCTGTTCAGTGAGGACTGAATTCATATTTTTATTTAGGTAATGTACATACACCATGGAAAGAATCCCCCTCTCTCTTTCTCTTTCTCTCTCTCTCACACAGACACACACACAAACTACGTTAGACCCGTTATTACATGAAAGATGTTAGCAGAATGTAAACGTGACCCAAATTCCACTACCAACAAATTATTGAAAAATCACTTGGTTAATAACTGGCTTAATGTTCTGCCTGTCCATACAATCATTTTTTCTTAGTTTTCCCATGTTTCTGTTATTCCAAATTGTTGCCAAGATAGCATGTGTGAACCTTAGAAAGACCCCTTTCTGCAGGGTAATCCCACAGCCATCAGGAAATGTTCTTGTAAGCAAATGAATGGCACAGCATGAAAGGCTCAGACTTACAAATTTTATGCCATTGCAGATATAGATCCATTCCCTGTCTTAAAATGACATGGTGCCTTTTACAGAACAGCAAGCCAAAAGTGATCATATTCACAAAGCAACCGGCTGAAGAGCATGTGGAATGCTGAACAAATAATAAACAAAAACATAAATGAAACTGGGCATTCTGCCTAGAAAACAGAATCTGTGTGCAAACAACACGGATTCAAGCCAAATTTTAGACCCTCTGAGAGGCCATTCAACTGTGCTTGTCTCTAAACATGGAGCCAAAGAAGAAATAGGTGAATTTTCTATCAGTACACGGTGGGAAGATGTAAGGTGTAGAGATCATAAATCTGCTTCAGGAAAGACTGAACAAAAGGATGAAAATTCAACCGAGCTTCATCCCTAATTTGACCGGTTGTCATGTCGAGCTAGGAACAGCTACCAACATCCAACAGCAAGTCCTAGGAATGATTTCATGGTTGAGCTCCATATTTTATAGTTTCTTTTGGTTCATTAAAGGCTACTTTTTGTAGCAATGTGAGACCTCAAAGGCTAGAATTGGTATTAAATGACATATATCTTATTTCAGATTATGTAATGGAAAAATAATTTTCTTCTGGTCCCATCTGTTTTTTTTTTTTTATTTTTGTTTTTTTAAATTTAATTCTGGTCCCATCTTTACAACAAAGTGAACCATTTCACAAAGTCAGAAGTATGAAACACTCCGTCAAGGTCAGGTGCTCCTGTGGTTAGACTTAGCAAGGAAGAGGCAGTGTATTCCAGGCAGAAAGATGCTCAGTCAGGTTGTGGAGCCTCAGTGTAGCAGTAGCAAGTAGCCGGCCACAGCAGGAGACAAGTGGTACATTTCTCTGGCTGGGCCAATATGCTTTACAGATTTATTTATTTATTTTTTATTTTTTTATTTTTTATTTTTTTGGATACAGAGAGAGATAGAGCGAGATAGCACATGCAGGGGAAGCAGCAGAGGGAGAGGGAGAGGCAGAATCCCGGCTGAGCAGGGAGCCCACTCAGGGCTTGATCCCAGGACCCCGTGATCATGACCTGAGCCAAAGGCAGACACTCAGCTAACTGAGCCACCCAGGTGCCCCTTTACAGATCTTTTTAATGCTTCCACTAGTCTGTAACTATTAGTTCAGAATAACCATCTCTTCCTTTGATGGCTTCTCAACTCATTTATCCACAGGCAGCTAATACCTTGCTATAGTTACTATCTGAAAATTAGGGGAAACGATCTTCTACATGATTTAAGGTCCCATGGCCTCACTTTCTCTCCATTCTGTTCCATCATGTCCAAATCTCTTAGTTTCCACGTACCTGCCGAAAATTCTACAAAAGTTCACTGTAAGAAACTGAGAATTTCAATGTCTTTTATTACCTACTCCTGCTCAAATAATCTACATTTACTTCCCATTAAATTCTGGTCAGGACATCTCTTCCGTTTTTGGAGAACATGTTTACCAGTACTACCTCCCCCGAGCTCAGTCTCTTTCTCCTGAAATTTCTTTCTTCTCTTCCTCCCTCATTATTCTTTGCCTACTCATCAAGGACAGGATGTCTTGAAGTCTCTGCCAACTTTTGCAGCCTGTTTACTCCTGTGAATCCATTTAGCCCTTTCCAATTGTATCATGCCACTTAACACTTGACTATATTTTGTCACAAATATTTTATATTTCAAGATGGCCCGATTAGATTATAATTGGGCACAGGAAGTTTTGCATAGTAGATGCCTCAAAACGCAACCTGACTGATATATTAATTGAATGGGAGGGAATCTAGAAAGTGATTCAAGGTCTGAAAATACAACAAAGCCACTTCTATTGAACATTCAAATTCATAGACTCGCCCAGTATCTCCCTTGATAAAACCTATGAGATTTCGGATTGTACCTCCAAAATTACAATGAATATCAGCAGAGATAAACTTCACTTGAATCCAATTTGTAGCCACCACTGTAAAGGAAAGAATTCTTTAGAATAATAAATTGTTCCTTTTGAGTTGTATGATAGGATGTTCAAGAAGTTTCCTTTGAGGGTTAAGATATGATTTAAATATATTAGTGATCCACAGATCAAGTGTTTTTGTGATCCACAGCTCTAAAATCAGAAGTGTGGCTTCCTGAAATTCAAACTGTCCATCTGTTTCAGTGTAAACTGTGTGGCATATGCACAGTATGCATTATTTATATTTAGTATTTAGATTTTCAGGACTGAAAAAAAATCATACCACACCTAGAAAGGGTGTGAACACAGAATGCAATGCTCCTGGAAAGGTCTGCATCGCAACAATATTTTTGATCGAAAGTTGTTTCTGTGGTTACAGTATTATCACTCTTATCATACACGGTGGACTAAGCCACTATATTTTTTGTGTTACTTGGTTATTGAGATATGAAAATCATGTAAAGCCAAATAATATCTTTAAGAATAAAGCAGCTACATCTACTGTACTTTTTCTGTTAATGAGAAAGACTGTTGCTTTAAAGTTTCATGTAATCCAGTCTTTTGGAAATAGATATGGCTGGATCCATTCTCAGAGGAATTACCCATTCTAAAGAGCTTGATTTGAGGGACTACATTTATTATTTGTATTTTATTTTGCTACTAACCTATTAAGTAAAATGACACCATGCTTCAAGGAACTGACTCCATCCTGTAATTATGCAGAATACTATTTGTGACGTGGTATTTACCACCTTTTTCAAAAACAAATGTAGGCTTGGTTTTTATGGAGAAATCTAGAGAGAAGATGAAGAATAGGGGCTTCAGCACTGAAAGGAGTATCTCACTGCTCCTGACAGTTTCCAGTGCTATCACCCTAATTGGATCTATTTTAAAGGGCCATGGCATGAAGTCAGACTAAAAAGATTTAGTATGGAGCTGAAATGTCACATGCCATATGCCTTTAAACTTGGGGAATTCACTTCCTGGATAAAATAACCTTAGCAGCAGTCTGGAGTAGCGCATCAGCTTGGGCTGGAGCACATGACATGTGAAAGTTTGCAAAAGTGAGGCTGAAAGTACTGTCTGAAGGAAAGGACAAGATGGCAAGGGTGAGGGAAGAGGACGACCTCAGAGGGTGCAGTCTCCCCGCAGCACCCCATTTCCTGGCAAGAAGCTCCACGGGGGAAGTCAGAAGCTTCATCAAGATCTAAAGTAAATGGAACAGCCAGCAAGCAGTCTACAGGATTAGTTTCCTAGTTATTGCCTCCTACAAAGAACTTTTGTTACCATTTGAGGAACAAAAGCACATTTATATCCATCAACTTCCATTACTCAAACCTCCCTGCATTGTATCTGTTGACTACATATTTACAGATTAAGTGGGATGGGTGTGGAAGTAAGTGGCTACAAAGTGTAACTAACAGCAGTGGTGTAACATAAGGGAACACTAACTTGATCCCCTCCACCCTTGCATGCCAAGAACTCCAAAATGAAGACCATTTTACAATCCCTGCACCTGGTCTCTGTATTAAATTTCAGGCGAACCTTTATATAAATTTCACTTTAATTGAATACCAAAACCGTGAAATGAAGTCCCCCTGAAAGTACTATGTGGACTCAAAGCGAGTTAGATGCTTTGATATGATATAGTTATATATTAAGTTATATATTATCAAAAGAAGCTTAGAGCTATTCTATTTCCATGTTTATTCTCCAGTCAGTCATTACAAAATTTAGTGTTCACATAACTTTCCCAAAGGAATCAATTTCTCTGCATGGCATCGTCATAGGCCTGGCACCATTAAAAAAAATAATGGTAGTTGTACCTGTGATTTATGGATCTGGGCGAGCCGTATGATCTATATGAGCTGGATGGAATCCAGAGGAGTCAAATACTCATCTTCCCATCTTTGCACAGAAGTTCTGAATTTGGACCTGCCAGAAACATAATTTATTAGCACATTAGATGCTTCATGCTCTGAAATATTCCAGTCTTTCAGTACTTTCTGCTGAAACCTTCGAATGTCCCTATCAACTCTTCTTTCCTTTTACACTGTTTCTCTGTGTCTTTCTTCTCTCTCCCACAGGTGCTACACAGGGTTGATACTTTTTGTCTCAATACCTTTTGTTTTTATAAATTGGCAATACCTTTGTTCTTATAAAGTAGCATGCTCAAGAAAGTTTGGGAACTTGTGATCATGTTTACCTTGTTGTTGTTGTTAAAAAAAAAAAAAAGTCTGAATTCACAAGTCCTCCCCAACGCTATGTCTTCCCTACTGAACTCCAGTTTCCTTCTCTCAATCTCTTTTAACTCTAGGGGGAGAAGAAAGTATGATTTAGCCAGTCCCTATTATGTGACTGGCTCTGTCTTAGGTATTTTGTCTATTTTATCTCATCTAATCCGCATAACTGCTCCAGAAAATGTACTCATTTTAGTTCTTTCTCTGTTCAAACATCACCGTGTCAAGTAAGCCTTCTAGATCAAGGCCGTATCTACATAAACCTGTCCAAATAGGAACTGCTCCTATCATCCCAGTTCCCCTTTTCCTAAGTTATTTTTCTTCTTGGCACTTATTATCACCAATCCTATTGTAGAGATTTTGTTTGATTATTTTTTCCCCCCTGCTGTAGCAGAACCATCATAAAAGTAACCATTGTGCTGGCTTTTTTTTTTTTTCTTCCCAGTTCTATCTTCATAGCTTAGGAGAGTAGCTGATGCATAATAGACGCAAATAAGTATCTGTAGAATGAATGATTAGATAAGTGATTAACCTCTGGGAAAGAGCCAGGACTCTGTTGTCCTAACATCTGGGCTCAGCATCCCAGAGAGACAAGAGAAGGTAGCGGTCAAGTGTGTAGTCTTGGAGTCAGGCTGTTTGGCTCGGACCCCAGCTTTCCCATTCATTAGCTGTGTGACTTTGGATGAGGTACCTAATTGCCAGGGTCTCTAGTAATACTGGAGATAATAATAACAGCCAGCTCATGGGGTTGTGTGAGAGTTGAATTAATAAACACTGTGTGTTTAGAAAAGTATCTGGCATTCATGTTAAAGGTTATCATTAACCTCAGTTCACAAATGAAGAAACTGAGTTTCAGAGAAGTCCTACAACACACTACGTGGGAAAATAGGACTTCCAACAGAACTGCTTCAGATGCCACAGATGATTTTTTTTTAGTGCACAATTCTTTTCTCCAAGCTGCATTTCTTCTCCTCTTCTTCATTTTCTTTATACTTTTAATAACATTCTTATTAAAAATAATAATTGGAATTTGAGTATGGTTTAAATGTGAACATTTTAGGTTGTAAATAGTGCACTTCTCTCTTTAAGCACACCACTGTGGGAAAAGATACAGTGTAGAAAAATACACTTGGATATATAAAAGGAAAGATAATTTGTAATCCCATTTTCCCCTAAAATCTTCAAATACGGAATGTTCTACCTACAAAGATAGCTCTGAATTGCTTACTTAAGAAACGCTTGACCATGATATGGTATGCTCTCTGAGTACCACAAATACAGATCCTTGTATAGTGTTAATAAGGCCCCTGGATTGCTAATTTTATGAATTTTATCTTAGTCCTTTCTTTTCAGCTTTGTAGGTTTTTAAAATGTGTAGTAATATCTACCTTTTAATCGAATCTAAGTCATTTGACACCTATAGCAGTTTTGTACACAGCTTTTTTTTCTTTTGTTCAGACAATCCTTTCTTCAGAAATTTCCTGGGAAGTTCAATATAGAAAATACTTAAGTGCAGTTGCTCTGAAGTAAGATGGAGTCCTGCGGAGTCCATCTTCCCCAGCTGCACCCCCCCTCCACCCACCTCACAGACCAGCCCTCCAAAACACGGGGAGGACTCCGCGGAAGACCTTCATTTCAAAAGAAATGTCGTGAAGTTCTTATATAGTAACTTCTCCTTAAAGGAGATTTTAAAAAGCAATGTAGCATTTAAACTGACAGTTTTAGAAGCTTCAGATGAGCTTCAAATCAGAATGTTCTCCTTGTTCCCCCTTCTCTCACTCTAAGCTTGATTTATTACTGTCATTTGCCTTTTTAAAGAAACACTCAGTGATTTCTAATTTATTCCAATTATGAAACCCTTATCTCAAAACCCATCTCTGTCTTCTCACTTACCTTTAAAATGTGACCAGCAGTCAGGCAGACACAGTAACCTGGGTTGATTGTACTGTACTTCCGTCTCTTTCCTCCCATCCCACCTGTCCCCCTGCCCCAGTATCATGTGGCCTGGCTGTGTAAGGGGTCCTGCGGGGAATATGCTGGAGCTGCAAGCTGTTCTGGTTTTCGTGCACCAGAGTTAGGACGGGAGATCAGCCGCCGCCCCCCCCCCCCCCGCCAGCTGCACGCATACACAGATGCACACACGCGCACACACACACACACACACACACACACACACCACAAGAAACAGTCCGGGAGCCGCTTCCCTGGACAAGGAGAGGGGAGGTCTTGGGGCAAAGTGACTTCCAGGGCCTTAGGGTTTCAGAGCAAGAACTAAGGGCTCCCAGACAGCCTGCTCCCCAGCATCAACTACTGAATAACAGAGTTCCCTCAGATGGATTCTGCCCCCTTGGAAAATAATTACATGTGAGAGTGCAGTTGGGAACCCTTTCCCTGACAAGGAGGGCAGGAAGAGGTTAGAGGCTGCCTCTCATCGTCACTAAACATCCATTTTGCAGTTTCAATAGGGTGGAAGTTTATTTAAAGCAGGTCAAGAAATTGAATTTTTTTCTTTCTTTCCTTTTCTCTTTTTTTTCCACACCATTTGCCCTCTAAAAATATATCACTGCTACAAATAATTAAAATTATTTCTAGTGAGCATAAGACAATATATAGAGTTGTAGAATCACTATGTTGCACACCTGAAACTAACGTAAACTTGTGTGTCAACTATACTTCAATAAAAATAACTAACTAAATAAAAATAAAATTCACTTTAGTTTTTTTTTCTCATAATCTCTAAATGTACAAAAATTGCTTCTTGTGTTTTGGGTGTACAGTTGTGAGTTTTGTTTTCCCAAGATTGAATATTAACTTGATATGTTTGTCTAATAGTATATCAAGTAGAACAGAGTCATCAAAGACTGATATTGAGAAGATGGTGATGGGGTTTATTGGCCCTGATCATGCACCATATAGAAGAGAATATTTTCCATTCCCTTTAGTGAAATTGAAATATTTCACTTAAATATGTCCAATTACCAACCTGATACTTGATTTATAATATTAATTTGTTAGCAAATACTTTAAAAAGTGAAATGCCGAGGTTTGTTGAAAACTAGTCTAACTACAATCATAAATTACTACAAATTGTACAGCAGCTTTGCTGTATTTATATTGCTAAGATTTAAACACTATGAAAGACATTATTTAACACTGATAGCAACAATTTTAATTCTGTGATACAGAAGTGAGAAAAGACAAACACAATGGAATGTCTACATATCCTTTTAGAGGTGTTTAATTTTCTTTCCAAAAACTCTTATTCTTTAATAAAGGGCACAATCCTCTGCAGAGCACACACGCCGCTCCCCGATAGAGGCTTAATGACTGGTTTTTGTGGATAAGGGGGTGATGATAAAGAATGAGTGGGGAGAACTTAATAAATATTTTGTATACTTTGTGTTTAAAAGAATTTAACTAGCTGTAATCAAGAGCTTTGTGGGCAGTTGTAACTACAAAGCTCATTAGGGGACCAGTAGCTACAATGCTATCCCATACAGATCTCCCTTAGATTTGGATTAGAGCTGATTAATAGCATTTTTTTTTTAAATAAATCCAGTTTCATTTGCTGCTTGGTTTCACTTCAGGTCTTTCTGCTGCCACCTCATCCATCATAAAGCCGGGGTTGCCTGCTGGGATAGCAGTTTCCCAAAGGGTTGTTAGAATGGTGCACCATGTGAAACTTCCTTCTCTGTGTTCTTAAGGAATGTCTTTGGCCCATGCTCCTTGCTTAGAGTTGCTGTATACCAACCATACTCTGTTAGCTATTCTCTCAATAAATACAATGTTATTAAAATTAAAACAGTGCCTACATATGTTGGATACTTAATGTGCTCAGCACAGGGCCCAGCATTTTAGACGCCTAACTTATCCCTAAGACACAGATGTTGAAGTTAAGGTCATTTTTCCACAGTTAATATTAGCTAATCAGGGTCAAAAGTGGGATTCAAATCTAGATCTGGTTCTAAAACCTGTTTGTTGTTTTAGAGCTAGACAATATGTTACCTCACACACCCAACCTTCGTCGCTATGTTAAGTTCCTTCATTCCTGGGTTTAAAAAACATCATTAAATATCTAAAGTAAGGTGTTAGAAATAAAAAAATGCATAGAACAAAATGTCTAGCCTCTTGGGCCTTTCCACATAGTGAGAGAGGGGGAAAAAAAGTTAAATGAGTAGGGAGGAAAACACAATTCAATTCTTTTGAAGTACTCAAGAATAAAATTCTCATATGATGGTGATGTTAGAATTGATTCCTGAAGGATGAATAGGTATTGGGATATAAAAAAAGCATGTTGGCTTTGAAGAAGAACATCAAAGAGCACAAAAGTGGCAAAGCTTGAGAGGTAGACAAAGTCACATTTTGCTTAACATTCTAATAAGAATGAATTATATTCTAGATGTAGATATAGGGTAAACATAGGAGTATTTTAAACAGAATTTCCATAAGCCTGAATTTTTATCAAGATTACTATAAAGTATATAAGGGAATATTAAGCCTCCTTGAAGACTGGCTGAATTCTGGATCTCAATTTTGGTAACCCCCTTTTCTTCTAGAAAAGAAGTAACAATTATTTTTAAAATAATTATAATTTTAAAAAACTCTATGGCATTTGTTTTTCCTTTGATCATATTTCTTCCTTTAGAGTTGAGTAGAAAGTTAAAAGAAATTTAAAAAGCAGCAAGCTTCTGAATGAAAAGGCATCAGTAGAATATTCGTTAGTGAGTTCTAAGAAGTACTGGGGCTGTAATTAGAAGAACTGGGCTTCAATTTTGCCTCCACTAATTAGGAAGTTTCTTTGTTCTTTGTAAAAATTGTAAAAAACAGAAATAGTATGAGCCTCAAATGATAATGTCCATGAAAGTGCTTTGTGAATTATGCAAGTACCAGAGGAGTGAGCTTGAGCTTCCAGCGTGTGACGACGTTTGAGGTGGAGGCCTTGTGTGCCTCAATTGGAGAGCCTAAATGTTTTGGTGTGGTTTATAGTATGGTGATTGTCATGCTTAGCCCTCATCAGAATAGGCAAAATAAGATCGCTACTCTTGTGAGTGTCATGATCAGGGAAATATCTCCCTTAGTGATGGTGAAAAAAGTTACTGAGATAGGAAAGAATCATGAAGTAGAGATATGGCAAGGAAGGTTCTACCAGCTTCCCCCTCCCCCACCCTTGTGTGTGGCTATCAGTCTTCCAACAGTCAGCCAAGGACCTCCAGTTGATACTGGGACCCCAGTGTGATCCAAAAGATTTTCCTATATAAAGTTTTTCCTTTGGAATTTCCTTCACTTTTGAATGTGGCAGAGCGGAGGACAGCCACACTTATAGTGAATAGGGAAATTACTATAACTACATCATTTTAATTTATTTGGAGCTATTAATTTCCCCCTGCATGTTAATGACTGAATTGTGTACCCCAAATTTACATATTGAAGCCCTAAACCCCAATGTGACTATATCTGGAAAAAAAGGTCTTTAGGAGTAATTGAGGTGAAATTGGGACATAAGGATGGAGCCCTAATCTGGTTGGATTAGTATTCTTGTAAGGGGAAGAGACACCAGAGCTCTTTCTCTCTCTGGCTGCACGTGTCCAGAGAAAGACTGGGTGAGGACACAAGAAACCAGCTGTTTTTGCACCCAGAAACTCATATCACATTTTTCCCCTAAACAGGGCCTATTTTTTCCCCAGCTATATTAATCAATCTACTCATATATCTTTCAAAGGAATTATACCCTTCTTTGTCTTTACTTGCTATTCCCTAGGATGCCTTTGCCATCATATTTGTTTCTCCAAATGCTAGTCATCCTTTAAACTTAGCTTATGCATCTGTCTTCAGGACTCTTCATCTGTCTGTCTGATTGAGTGGAGAGTGCTGTGTTCCTGTTACAACTAAATCATACCTCTATCAAAGCCAGATTATATTTTGCTATAGATCAGAATTGTCTTACTCATCCCCAGTAAGATCTCTAAAGGGAGTAAAGGGCAAGCTCTCCAAGGATTCTCATCCCAGCAGTTAACACCTAGCTTTTTAGTAGGTTGCTCAGTAAATATTTTTTGATCTATCTAGTGGATTACAAGGAAGACACATAAGGAATTAAAGTAGAAAAAGAAATGAAGAGAAAGCACATGAAAAGGAAAAACGATAGCCTCAGTTGAGAATAGCTTGAGCACAAAAGCATTAAGGAAAATTAGAAGAAAGAATGGAAATTCGAATGTGAGAATATGACAAACAGTTTGCAGAGTTTAAGTCATCACACCTAAAACTTTATATGGATGCAAAATATACAAAAGGATAGACTACCTGGCACACAGAAAGAACTCAGGATGTATTGGCTTTAAAAAAAAATGAATGTAGAATATTTAATAGGTAACTGGATAAAAAGTGAAGGAATGGGCAGTAGAGTACAGAGTAGAGAAGGTTAGAAAGTACTGAGGATAAATTTAGGAGTGAAGAGATAAAGCAATAATGACAGAATGTGGCTGATACTCTGTATGATGAACTTCCAAATGATGACTCGCAGTGGTGGATTTCTTAGACACTCTAAGACTAGCAGGTGATCCTTTGAGTAACTATCCATTTCACTCAGCTTTAGTAACAATGATTACTTAAGTTTGAATGGATTTCTGTTTTGTGAAGGGCATTAATATGCGTAACTCTATTTAATTGTACAATAAGCATGTGAGACAGTTGAGACAGTTCAGGTTTCCATTTTACAAATGAGGAAGCAGAGGATAGACTAAGTCATTTGCCCGCTAGTAATTTCCAGTCCGTGTCGGAGCTAGAGTAGATCCTTGGATCATGGCAGCTACCCACTTTGCAGAAAAAGACAGCTTCAGGTGCCTTGACTAGCTCTGAGTTAAAGACCTGCTAGTCAGATTTACCCAGCACATAGCTCCAGTCACGTGCCTTTCTAATTAAATCAAATTGTTTCTTTTTCATTGTTTATGTAATGTGCTTTAATTTTTTTATATCCAGTGCTTTTAGAATGTCAGAATTTTTTAAGAATGCCGCGACACTGCCCGCGGAGCTGCGGCACGATTCGGAAGAAGGATGAGGCACAGACAGGTTAGCTGCGAAAGAAAGCGTGGGTGCAGGGGACGACCGCAAGCGTGTAATCGCCCCGAACAACTGCAACCTCACATATTTATTGGCGATAAACAATCAAATACAATCAAGGGGAGTCTCGTGATCCTAGTGAATAGTAGTACATCACAGGGAAGGTCACGGGAGTAGATGATGTAACGTTAAGCAAGTGAGGCCTATTCTTAAATATGTTTCTATGGACCCCGCCAGCTATTGTCAAGAGCAACCAGGTTTCAGTTGGGGCGGCGTTCCCCCCTTAGCAGACCAGGCCTTCCTGGCCGCTTGTTATCTGAGGGGATTTCAGGAAGGGCAGCGTTCCACCCTGAGCAAGCCGGCCGTTCCCAACTGCTCGTGCTCAGACATTCATGCTAAAGCCCGTGGGGTCACAAACATGTTTTCCTATTATATCTTTTGCATAAGCTCTTGGCCGGGGGCTGCTGCGCAGGTACCTTTGTGCTACATTTTTGTAATTTTGTAGCAATATTCCCCTATTAAAATATTGCACCTCATAACCTTGTCCCGGGGAGGTTTTATTTGCACAAACCCAACCGACAAGGTTTTGTGAAGATTGCCCATCTAAGAAAGTGAGGTGATCCTGTTCTTTTTCTGGTTCCCCAGCTGAACCAAGACAATGGGGAAGAATTTGCAAATAAAAATAAAATATATATGTCATTTCTCACTGGCATAGCTTCAATTTTGAGGCTCTTTCTCGTGGCTGCCAGTATCTGTCTTTTTTAAGGAGGAGGTTCAGAGAAAGAAATCACCTGGTCACATACGACACATTTGTACCTCCACCAACTCCAGTTCTGTCCAGCTACACACATAAATCTAAGATTAGAATTCCTTCGTCTTATTAGCTGCCAGTATTTTCTCTTTAAATATCAGAAGAAACTCCTTGTTGATTTTTCAAAATACCCAAAGCATGCCTACATTTAACAGAGGAAATAATTCTACATCTAACATCTTATTGTATTAAAAGGTCTATTTCAGGGATATTTCATTCAGAAAATCCCTACAAAAAACCTGAAAACAATGTTTTTCAAGTTTGGGGGAAAATGTAGTCTTCCTTAAAGTTGGAGCAACAAGAAAAAAATGTGAAAGCATACCTCAAAGGGCTTTTGTGAAAGTTAATGAGCTAGTGTTTATAAAACATGATGGGAATCTGTCTTGAAAGGAACACTGTGAGCAAAATGGTTTAATATTATCATATATGCTCATATTACAAAGATTTTAAATTACAGGTTGAAGGGTGTGCAATGGAAAGTTTCCTGCTTGATTTAAAAAGTTCCCAATTAATACTCTACCAGTTGGGGTCCACACTGAGGGGGTGCCTAGCTTAATTCAGATAGCATGCTGTTAGACCAGTACAGAGACAACAGGTTCCCACTTCGACTTTGCTTATTTTTGTCTTTTAGACCAAATAATCTCCAAATATTTTAGATGAAACAAATTATTCCAATGTTTTGCCACCTACCTACAGCATCGGAGCAGGAATATTTGTAAATGTTGACACCATGACTCCTGTGAGAAGGAGTTCTATTTATTAAATTTGACTCCTTTAGTTTCTACAATTTAATTTCTGTTTGCCCGATACAAAGATGATAATGTACCATAGAAAGTTATCACACCGCATAACTTTGTAATGAGAATGGCTGTAAAGTTTCAGCCCCAGAGAGACCCAGAATTAAAATGATTTCTAAGTAAAATGCTGTTTGACTCAAATCATCAAGAGAAAACTTGGAGAGTAGAGGGAAGAAAGGAAAGGGCAGACGGGAGAGGGGAAGAGAAAAATGGTAACATTTTCTGTCTGCTACATCCTTCTTTACAAGCCCTTTTCTCACGGATAAGGCAATTTGTTCAGTGGCGAATGCTGCACTTTTGTCTACCCTTATTCCTTTCTTCAGGGAACTGTCTTTTCTGTCTCCATGTGTTCCTGGTGGGACTGTCAGTTATGATGCTCCACCCATTCCTAGAGATGTATGTAAGACCACCTTTCACCGGCTGTTCGCTGCTCCTCAGGATATAGTGATCAGTATAGGGACAGGCATGTGACCTAGGCTGAGGTCATCAGTCTTTCTCGAAACTACACGAGAGGATCTCGGCTCCCTTTGAGTTATAAGATATAAGAGTACAAGGTGGAGGTTACCAGCATCACTCTCTATGCGTACAAAGAAAAAGGTTGCCTGAGATTTAAGCCTATAGAAAAACCTATGTAATATCGTTTGAGTTCCTGTTTCTAACTCTGCTTGGACTTCGCAGTTACATGAGCCAGGGTGTTTTCTTTTCTTTCTTTCTTTCTTTTTTTTTTTTGATTGGGCTAATTTTTGTTGAATTTCTTGCAACCCAAAAGATTTGACTAATACAACGTTTAGATGAATTTTTCTCAATTAATCCTCTCAAAAGCCTACATTTACAAATGAGAGGCTTAGGGAAGTTGAGCAGATTATCCCAGTTCACATGTAGGAAGTGTCACAGCCGGATTCAAATCCACACAGTCTGACTGGGCTTCCCTTAAACACGATGCCAAAGCCATTAAAAGACTGGACCACGTGGGGCTGGTATTCATGCAGATCACACTCGTTTTCCTTTTTCATTGTATTTTTTAAATTTTTTATTTGTTCAATTATTTTAGTTAGCATAACTTTATTTCTTTTTATTCTAATATACCTTTCATTAACTTTCAAATGGAAGTTTGTCCCTTGTCAGTAACAGAAACTCACTTTCAGCAACTGTGAGAGCATCATTGCATATATAACTTGATAATTTAGAACTATTTCCACTGAAAAGAACACATAAAACAATGACTTATAATTCTCAATTTATATTACTGATTTCATGTAGTTTTATAAATTGATCACATTTCTGAGATTTTTTTCCTCAAATGTTTTGGGGAGATGTTGAAAGAGAATTACTAGGCAGCAAAAGACTTCTGTGTCCCCAGTATGCCTCTTTCTTCTCTCAATAAATCCAGCTTATTCTTTCTCTCTTTGGCTCACAAAGTCTCTGTTCCAATGTCATGCTCCCCAAATCTTTTCATGCATAACTCAAAAACTTCCTTTTCCTCACCCTCTTTTATATTTCCTCCTTGGTTCTACTGTTTGATTCACTGCTACCAGACTTACTTGGAATTTAATTTTCTGCCTGCCTACTTGCTCTGCCACACGTGAAGAAATTGTACTAACTAGGGCCTTGCACCCTTCCCAGCCATGAATACACAAAAATTATGACATGACCTATAGCCTCAAAGAGCAATATGTTTAGTTGGGAAGACAGGCATGTTAACAAAATTCCATAACAAAGCCATTAGTCTTATGATATAGGTATATTCAGCTTAAAAAGTGGGCCCAGATATAGGAGCAACTAACACAAATAAGACTCAATGAGAATGTTAGAAATCAGTCATCAAGGACAGACAAGAGCTGTTAAAGACATAGTTGGAGAGGAAGCAGTGGTGTCAAACAGAGGCAAGCCAGCCATATAAAACGAGATGTAAAGACATGAGGCATGAAGGAATTTAGCTTGGGTCACAAAGATAATTTTGAAATGCCTATCCAGTTCACAGTGGACCCTTTAACAACATCTCCCTCCCTTGACTGTTCTATCCATAGTAGTCAGTTCCTCAGAAGCCATATTTATGCAGTAGGCCCATAGTTGCAGTCCTGATTATGGTTCAGTAGACCAGAGTGCTTACCTGATTCAAGTTGAACAAACAAGCATCCCATCCACCAGTTTAGAATTTAACTGAAAAGAGAAAGAGAGAAATAGAACAAGAGATTTCCAGCCATTGGATCTGTACTTGGGAGTTTCTCTAGTGCACCTGCTATGTGGAAGAAAGAAGCAAAGAAAGCCATGAGGAGAACAATGGAACATTTATTGATACATCAAAATGTATCAATACATTTTGATACATGTATCAATACATTTTGATACATCAAAATGCTTTACAGGATTATAACATGGGAGACATTGTGAAGGTTCAGAGAGCAGAAGGATAAGAAATAAAAATGCAGGCTGTTTTCATGAAGCCAACAGCCTAATGCAAAGGAAAGACAACACAAATAAACAAGACAACAAATAGTGATTAAACTATAGTGCAATAAATCAAAGGAATGTGGTAAAGGATATCTTGGTGACTAATTTGGATTGGGGTTCAGAGAAGGCCTCTATAAGGAAATAGCAAATAAGCTAAGACCTTAGTGATGAGAAAAACTGGTAGAGATATGGGGAGAAAATTTTCAATCTGAAATTGAAGAAGGGAATACATTACATTTAGCGTGTCAAAGACACAGAGGGGTCAGGGTGATTGGAGCTTAATGAGAGAAGGCAAGAATAGTAAGAGGCGACAGAGAGAGGGAAGCAGGGACCAGATGAAGTAGGACCTTTTTGCTGGGTTAAGGATTTGGGATTTTATTTCAAATTCAATCATAAGCCACTGAAGATTATTAAGTAAGCCAATGATATTCTCTGATTAAAATGTTGAAAAATCACTTTCACTTGTAAAATAGATTGTGGTGAGAAAAGAGAGAAGTGAGGAAACCAGGTCACTGATAACCTGCAATAGCTCAAAGTAGAGAAGACAAACTTTTACTACCAGGCTGGTAATAATGTTGATGTAAGAAATAAAACATTTGGGATACCTGGGTGGCTCAATCGATTAAGTGTCTGCCTTCACCTCAGGTCATGATCCTGGGGTCCTGGGATCAATCCCCGTGTCATCATCCCAGTGTCATCAGGCTCTCTGCTCTGCAGGGAGCCTCTCCCTCTGCCTGCAACTCCCCCAGCTTGTGCTCGCTCTCTCTGTGTCAAATAAATAATAATAAAAAAATCCTTTAAAAAAAAGTTTGAAAAAAAATAAAACATTTGGAGATAGAGAAAGGACTTGCTAACAGATTGAAAATAGATGATGGAGAAAAAAAGTAAGAATGGTTTCTAGATTTGGGGATTAAGTAAGCAGATGAAGATGCAATTTTCTGAGACGGGTATGACTGTTAGAAAAACAAGTGAGGCGTTCAGTGGGGTAAAATCAGAGCTTCTGTTTTGACTCTTCTGAACTTGAGATGCTTATTGGACATCCAGGTGGGTATGTCATGTGGGCAGTTAGATATCTGAGTCTGCAGTCCACGACAGCAATCTGGGGTGAAGATATAAATTTGGTGCTCATCATCATGGAGGTAGTATTACTTTTGGAGCTGCAAGATACTACCTAGACAAAAGCATAGCTAGAAGGAGACGCTCTTGGCATCTAAAGATTAGGAGAAGGAGAAAAGTCAGAAAAAAAAAAAAAAACCCTGAGAAATAGTGACAGTATGGTAGAAGAAAAACACTAGAATGTGACACTTCAGAAGCCACCAGAAGAAAGGGTTTCAAGGAGGAGGGAGTATTTAACAATGTTGAATAGTTAGGGAAGTTGAGCAAGATAAGGACACAGGTACGGCCACTGGGTTTGGCGAGGAGGGAGACTTTGATACGTTGCCAGTACCAGTGCCAGGATGGTGGTAGAGACAGAAACCCTATTGGGGTATGTTGAGGCAAAAATAAGAAATGATTTGGTGAAGGAATTAGATTGGTACAATTCTTTCAATGTTCTGTTGTTAAGACCAGAAACAGGCTGGAGGCGCTGAGAAAGCAAATTCCTACAAGGTGACCCTGTGCCTGGGAGATGAAACAATGAAACACTACAGACAGTCGGACTACTGCAGCCAGAGAGAGAGGACATAGTCGCAGGTGTGGAGTAGGAGTTGGGGTCCTGAGACAGGGCTAGGAGATGGGAATGAGGAGGGAAGGAGGGAAAGAGTGATCCGGGGTTAAGTGGGGGCCCCTCATCTATTGTAGCAGGACCGTCAGCACAGGGTGCTGGTATAGATGCCAGGAGAGTGTAGATTTGGGGAGAGGAAAGTGTGGGAGTTCCTGCCAGATCCTTGTTTCTCCTTAAGGGCATTAGCTAAGAGTAAGGAAAGAGGTTGAAGTTTTGGAACTCCAAGAAAGGGAGGCAGTTTGAAATCATTGTTTCAGAGAATAGGAGAGTAAGCATTCTAGGGTAGTTTGTGGGATTCCTGGACAAGATGAGTCCTCGCTTGAGACTTGCGGTCATGAATGTAAGGTGAGACCAGTTGGTACAGATGTGGTTTTTCCAGCAAGATTTATTTGCTCAAGTATTGATAGGGAAATAGCTGGGAGGTGTTTGTTGTGTGTTTGTCTGAAGATTGATATAAAAATCCTGGCAGCATTTGAGTTTTTGATGATAATAAAAGTCAAAGGTAGGACCATGGGTATTGGCAAATAAGAAGAGGTGAGAGGAAAAAAAAAAAACCTTAAGTGAGGCCAAAGAATTAAGATGCTAAGGTAAGAGAGAGAATACCAGCAGATACTGAGTGAGCAAGAACTGCCTCAGAGTAACTGGTGGAGAAAATAGGGAGCAACTTCTAAAGTCCCGAATGGAAGGGGAGGGGCCAGAGGTCATCACCAGAGCCTCAGAAGGAGTGGCAGTAATTGATGAAGTCTCTTGGCATAAACTTCAAAGGGCCTGATGTATTTAAATGAGAAGGATAAAGACAGTTCAGAGGGAAGCAGCTTTGGGGAGAAAGAGAGATAAGCACCTACGCCTTTGCTGAGCCATGAGGTCTGTGGAGGGAAGGGAAGACAGACACTTTCCACTCTTGCCATTTGCCTGGCGTGCAGGGGCAGCAGGAGACGGCCAACTTCCCTTGAGAATAAGGAAGGAGAAGGAACGTTCAGAAAAAAGTTACCATAAAAGGGGAGTTGGCTACTGATCTGCATGTTCTAAAGGGCACAACACAAGGGATTTGGATGGTGGAGAAGGTGACAGATTGGGTCCCAGCAGCCTCTGTGGCGCCACATGAGGAATGTATCTTACATCCAAGTCCCAGCACACGTACCAGCATGCACGCAGGTGTTCACAAAACCAGCACTCTCTCAGTACGGGTGATGTGCTCTGACTTTCTATACAAAGAAAATGCTATTTTGGACCCACTAAATCACTTTTAGTGATCACCAGTGTTTAAACACTTGTAAACTACCCCGTCTTCGAAAAAACTGGATTGGCTTCTGCTTTTCCTTTGGGTATCTCAGAAGTTTCCCTGATGTCTTCTAAAGTGGTTCAGTTGTTCTCCATCTCCTTTCCTTATTTATTTGCTCTGTGGTATTTAAAACCTGCAATTTGCCTGCCTTCTGTCTAGTTATTATTGTCCACAACCTCTCCAAAATATGAGCTTCGTGCATTCAGTGGCCTGGATACCCTGTCTGTCTTTTGACCACCAGTGCAGTACCTAGTGCCTGCCTCACACTCTCCACGTAAGGAATGAACCGGTGGATTACTGAGAATACCATTTTACATGTTCTAGGCTAGAAAATTGCTAAGTTGTCGCTAGCATGAAATTTTAGACATTTACCATGCTTGCTAAATAAATACCTTGGACACGGTGCTTCACAGTATTTCTTTATCCTTTTGCTCCGTCTCTATGGTAAATAATAAAAAGAAGAAGAAAACTCTGCTAGGTCTTCACCATTTGTCCCTCCAGAGTCACCTTCTCCCCCTTTCTACCTGTCAGGGGACCCTTTGTTGACTGCTTGTCCTCTGGCTTCCACGTGGGCCTGGCCCAGAAAGGCACCCACAGGAGATCCAGAACTAGGAGGAGCGGAAACCAAGCGTCTGTTCACCTGACTTTCTGATTCTGTCCCTTTGGGCGCTGGTTGAAGTGGCCGTGCTCCTCTCTGGGAAGCTTCCTGGGGTTTCTGTGATTGCTGCTTCCCTCTGTGCCTTGAGGCCTAGAGGTGGGAGCGGTCCTCTCCCCACAGCACCACCATACCTTGTTTCATTCTCCCAACACTGCGCACATCTTTCTAAGTACTTTCTTCAGGAAACTCTCCCATTCACCTTATGGAAGTGTACCATTTGTTTCCTGTCCGAACCCTGACTGAAAGAGAAATGTTTTGTATTTAAAGTATTACAGTACTGGGCGCCCGGGTGGCTCAGTCGGTTAGGCGTCAGCTTTCAGCTCAGGTCATGATCCTGGAGTCCCGGTATGAGCCCCACATGGGGCTTCGTGCTCATCAGAGAGTTTGCTTCTTCCTCTGCTCCTCACCCTGCTCATGCTTTCTCTCTCTCTCAAATAAATAAATAAAATCTTTTTAAAAAATAAAATATTACAGTATCTAGGTGCCTCTGGGTTTAAAAGTCATGCCAAGGGCATTTCTGAACAAGTCTATAGATGCCTCAGAAGATAGATCCTCCACTCCCCACCTCTACCCTAAACTCACCGAATTTGGAGGGTGTTTTGCAGCTACAGGCAAACATTCCATCATCACCATGCCAGGGTCACTCCTTCAACCCAAACACATTTGCCAACCACCCACTATGTGCCAGACTAGGCTTGGCCCTAAGACACAGTCAAACAGGTTGCAGTGGCTGCTGTCAAGGAACTTAAAATATTCTTGTGAAAATCCTAACCCCTGGTTGGCATTCAAAGCAAAATAAGGGTTGAGGGCCATATTTTTAAACACAAAAATATCTGATGTGAAAGCTCTGGAAAGAGCAACCAAATATATCAGTATTAAAATGTCTCAATTTGGTAATTAGGAGATATTTAGTGTTCTGAAAGATAAAAAGTAAAAATACTAGTTCTTTTTGAAGCCTACACTTAGCAGTTATTTGATATAAAATTAAAAATCAGAAAATATATGCACAAATGTATCTGTTTTTTCCTTAGAGATTCTAAAGAGTAAAACAGATATAAAGCAGAAGGCAATTATTTAGATAATCTGGGACAAAGTATTCTTGGATTAGGTAAGGGACTGTCTTCAGTGTAACATGGTCTTCAGTGTAATAGCGTAACATCAAGTATGAAGCACTTGCACTTCTGACTAAAGATCTATTAAGTAGTTAAAATGGGTGGTATGTGTTGTGGGTGAATTGTGTCGCTTCAGAAGATACGCTGAAGTCCCAGTACCAGGCACCTGTGGATGTGAACTGATTTGGAAGTGTAGGGTCTTTTTAGGTGTAATCAAGTTCAATGAGGTCATCCCATGTTAGGCTGAGTCCTAAATCTCACTGGTTACTTTCTTAATAAAACAAACAAACAAACAAACAAAAAACAACGAGAGAGGAGAGAGAGAGAAATTTGGACACAGACACCCACAGAAGAAAAGGTCATGTGATGATCATGGAGGGAGAAAACAGAGTGACAGCTACAAGCCACAGCTCGCCAAGGATGGCCCCTGCCACCAGGAGCTGGGAAGAAGCGAGGCAGGATTCTTCCTGAGAGCCTTCGAGAGAGCATAGCCCTGCTGGCAGGACTTCCGGCCTCTAAGACTGAGAGAATACACGGCTGTGTTTAAAGCCACACAGTTCGTGGCACTTTGCTACAGAAGCCTTAGGAAACCAAGACAGTTATATAAGGTCTTCACGGATGACCAGATTTTCCTCATTCGTGGATAAAGAAGGCCAAGTACATGAATTCCATCAAAACAAACAAAATATGTACATGTAGAAGCAAAGCATAAATGGATCATGAGGCCACCCGCAGAAGCCTGCTGGCGTAGCTACGCTAAAGACGCCTGCAAGGTCCAGGACACATTGCTGATTGGACATGTAGCACCGATTCGATGCTAGCCCTGCAGTCCCAAGGAGCATACACTTCGTCTTCAAATTGGATCATTTTCCTTTATGTTAAACAGGGAGGAAATAACACTTAGAGTTTCTCTGATATGCCAGGCCCAGTAAAAGTCACTTATTTTTAGCATGTAATCTAATCCTTGCAATGACTCTGACACAGAAATGTAGCATGTTCATTTTCCAAATAAGGAAATGATCAAGAAGTTGCCCACGTTATAAACTGAGCTGCCTGAGATCACACAGCAGTAAGTAGCAGGGATGGAATTTGAACCTACGTGTCTGAGGGGCAGATCGAGGTTTTGTGGGGCTGACAGTTTATACAGTGTGTGGGGATAGGGGTTATTTAAGCAAAATAGAACAAAACTACAAATCAAAATGCCTGTTTCAGGCAAGTAAGGGGTCCCAGAACGTAAACAATGTTTGCTCAGTTCCTGACTGGGGACCTCTGATTTCCAGGCATTTTCTTCCAGGCATTTGATAAGTAATAAAAGTTTGTTATAGAAAAATTATAAACTACAATTGATTTTTTTTTTAGATCACTCAAAATTCTACCACCCAGAGTTAACTGCTGTTAACTACAAATTTTTGTATATCCTCCCAAAGATCTTTCTGTACGTTTGCCTTTATGGTCTGATTTTTTTTCAACTTAATATATTATGGATGTTTAAAATGTAAACCAGACTTAAAATCACAATATTCCCCCATTCATAACCATCTAATGGCTTCCATATTCGTTGGGATTACTTTCATTTGTATCAAAATAATGTAAGTTGTTAATTAAAAAAATGAAATACTGCTGGGGAAATTTATAAGTAGTAATAGGAACCCCCTGTCACAGCGTTATCAAATCCTACACCCTAAACACAATGCTTTTAAATTCTTTAGATCTTTCTTCTTGTGTTTCCTCTAAAGTTTAAATAAGATATTTAGTCTAGCTCACATATTATCTACTGACCTTCCTATAAGGAATAGATGAATTTGGTATTTTTACATTCCCCTTCTCCAATTTTCTCTCTTTGTACTGTCCTAACTTTTTAGCTTGATAGTCAGGATTTAACTTATTTCAATTATGTTAACGTTATTTACTGTGGAGCCAAAAGACACACCATTTCTCTCTTGTGCCTCAACACCTTTTCTTCTGGAGTTAAAAATTGTGTGCTTACTTTTGTTATTCCCTTCTTATCAGTTCTTCAGAAATTGTCAAAAGAACTCTCAAACCCTGTAAGCATGACATTCCACAGGGTCTTACATGAAATAACCTTCCAATCCCACTTTGTTGTTGTTGTTGTTTTAAATAAAAATATGCCTACTGGAATTGAAATACACTGCTGTCCTGAGACCTACCTGGGCTTCTCTCTCTCTTTCTTTCTTTCTTTTTTTCCAGATTTTTTAATTTATTTATTTGAGAGAAACACAGAGAGAGAGAACAAGCAGGGGGAGAGGGAGAAGCAGGCTTCCCGCTGAGCAGGGAGCCCGATGCGGGGCTGGATCCCAGGACTCTGGGATCATGACCTGAGCCGAAGGCAGATGCTTAACCGACTGAGCCACCCAGGTGCCCCTGGGCTTCTCCCGTATGCCCATAGCTGTTGCCTTTATCCCAGCCTGCAACAGAGAACAAGTGTTTCTCTATTCACTCCCTAATTTTGGTGAGACGCATCCTACAGTAGCTTCCAAAAAATACTCATGTGGAAGACAAATTCTTTGAGAACCTTGACAGTCTGAAAAGTCTTCATCTTACCCCTGCATGTATGTGTAGAATTCTAGCTGAGAACGAATTTTCCCTCAGCATTTTGAAAGCATTATTCTATTATCTTTAAGCTTCTAGTATTGTGGGGAGTCCAAAGCCATGCTAATTCTCAATCTTGTCTAGGAAACCAGTTTTTTTTTTTAAAGATTTTATTCATTCATTTGACAGATAGAGACAGCCAGCGAGAGAGGGAACACAAGCGGGGGAGTGGGAGAGGAAGAAGCAGGCTTCCAAGGGAGGAGCCCGATGTGGGGCTCGATCTGAAGGGAGACGCTTGACAACTGAGCCACCAAGGCACCCCTAAGAAACCAGTTTTTATTCCCTTTCTGGAAGCTTTTAGAGTCACTGTTTTTCCTGTCCTTTTCTGAAATTCCTCATGGTGCCCCTGGTGTCATTGTTTTTCGTTCATTGCACTTTCAGTGATATCTCCAGGCTCTCATTTGTTCCATCCTAGGAAATTTTCTTATGTTATTTCTTTCATAGAAGTTTCTCTTCCCTGCTTTCTCTTCCTGGAACTCTTTTTTATTTTATTAAAGCTGTGGAACTTCCTGATTTAATATCTGATTGTCTTCTTTCCAACCATTTTCTCATGTCTGTCCCATTTCTTGTTCTTTCTGATTTCTTCTGCTTTATTTTCCAACACTTTCATTGACATTTTATTTCTGCTATCCTATTTTTAGCCGGGCTCTTGCTTGTTTCTGCATGTTCCCTTCTCCCTTCAAGGCCCCTTTTTAGGCATCATGCTCTTGTTTCAAGTATACAAAGTATTTTCTCAGTTTTCTGGCCATATCTATAGTGGGTGGTATTTCTGTTTCCTGCTTTGTTTATGTTTCTTCTAATATTCTCTTTTACTGCTTGTTTGCTTTCTCTATTTCATATGAAAATCTCTTCACAAAAGTCTAGAAACCCTTCCCTACCTACTCAAAACTTTTAAGAGGTGGCACTGAGAAATTAATTGACAGTTCTATGTGTATGGAGCTAAAACTCATCAATGGATAGATTTCTCCGAAAGTGATTGAGTTGTGTGCAGGCTATGACCACCATATGCTGGGAGAGTCAGGAGGGAAGCAGGTGTAGTGGTGTGTATGTTGAACTGCACTCTTCTTAAAGCTTCACCATTATTTTTCAACTTTTACTCAGTTTCTCTGTTTCAGTATAAGAGTTGAAATTTCCAGTTAAATACTGCAAATGGATCTCAGATGTGCCATGAGATATTGATTTCCTAAGTTCTTGAATGGACAGATGAAGCCTGGGTGGGGCCTTGGCAAGATAACTGTACTTTCCAGTAGACCCAACAGTCTTGGTTGACAACAGTTGCCTCATCGTAGTTAAATAGCACCCTCCTCTTTTAAATGTGTCCTGATTTGGATGATAAATTTTATGATCACCAGGCTGTCACTTAAAACAGCAGCAAGGAGCTTTGCTCAGGGTCTCTCAAGGGTGGCATGTGTTCCCTTCAATTTCTACAGGTGGTAGGCATGATGAGTAAATCCAGAATTAGCAGATTTCACTGGGTTGTATCTCATCCCCTTGACATAGCCTTCAGCAGCCTGCTGCAGACTGTCCCTTGACGATCATAGGCAAGAATCCCACAGAGCTGATAGAGGAGTTTGTATTCTGTTATTCAAAGAGCCTCCTGCCAGGGACTAGGGAACAGGGATGCTAGGTAGGTGTCCAGAAGGTAGTCTGACTTTTTATTTCCATTTATTGAATACTTTATTTGCAGTTTATTTACTTGTATGTAATTATGTACAATGCCTTTGTAATCCTTTCAAGCTAGCTACAGGGAGACTGCTCTAGCAATGCATACATGTTCTAGAAATTAGAGCTCCATCATTTTCTTGAAATAATTTGTATGACAACATTAAATTAGAAATCAACTTTATTCAAAACATTATAAGTAACTTTAACATTTTATTTCAGAACAAGGTTAGCAAGGGGAATAAGTAATATATGACTGCTTGCAGAAATATTACAGTTAAACAAACCCATGATATCCTAAGCTCTTTTTATTTATTTATTTTTAAAGATTTTATTTATTTATTTGACAGAGATAGAGACAGCCAGCGAGAGAGGGAACACAAGCAGGGGGAGTGGGAGAGGAAGAGGAAGAAGCAGGCTTATAGCGGAAGACCCTGATGTGGGGCTCGATCCCATAACGCCAGGATCATGCCCTGAGCCGAAGGCAGACGCTTAACTGCTGTGCCACCCAGGTGCCCCCTAAGCTCTTTTTAACAAGAAGACCTGCTCTGTCCCGACGAATCAGATTAGTTTTCCATCACACTATCCCATGGTATGAAAGAACACTAACAAAATTTGTGTTGTTAGCCTATAAAATGCTGAACAGCCAGTTTATTATTATTATCACATTTAGTGTTCAACTTTACTTTTTAATAGGAGAAAAAAATAGTTCTAATTTCTTGAAGTTTTTTTCTCTATTATGATACATCAAAATAGTCACTAAATCCATATTTGCAAATGGCATTTTTTAATGACTATGATTGCTATCTGAGTGCTTTCAAGATGTTCTAGATAGTATGCAAACTTTCTCTCTCTCTCTTTTTCACTAACTTTTCCAAAGATTGATGGTGCTTTTTATCTAACAAATTCACTCATTCTGGTGTTTCCTTTTCTCAAATGGTACCAATGACTTCTTGCTGATCCAATGTTATTTCCTATCTCGCTCAGGCTGCCTTGATATTGTTAACTACTTATGCACTACTCTTATATCTAAGATGAATAATTTTCTTGCATCTCTCAAGGTCAATTATTGTACTTTACACATGACTCCATCTTTGGTTCTTTGTTTTGCCTCTAAATCCAGTTCAAGCTTCTGCATGTTCATGATTTCAACTTCCATTTGAGTGCCAATGGCTGCAAAATGCATGACTACCTAATACCACTTTTCATTACATTAAACTTTTGTGTTCTAAACAACTGGTGGGGTATACAGTTGCCTTTTTATGTGCCTATTTAGCTAAGTGTGTGTGGAAATCAGCTTGTAGGAACAAGAGGGACCACTGAAATGCCATTCTTTTGCACATCCCCTCAAACTTTACCTTCTCTACAATATTATTTTCTGATCATTCTAAATCACATAGTTCTTATCCTCAGATTTCCTATAGCATTTCATTTTTAGCCATTGAGCTTTTGCTTTTTGTCTTAAATCTACTCACTTTCTTTATGCAATCATATTGTAAATTCATGGGTAGCAAAAATCATATCCTCTACCATTATATCCCCTTGAGTGCCCTTCACTGGGCAGTGGGTAGGTACTCATTAAATACTCATTGAAAACTTTTTAATCATATTGGTGGGATTTTCCCCATATTTTGGATTCAATTCAAACATCATTTAATACATATCCTTTCTTAGTAAAAAAAAATACAAACTAAGACTTTTTAATCTGGTTACTGGCCTTTAATTATGCTAACTGCTACTATTAAGTTGCATGACTGAGCCAAAGAAAATACTGACTGTTGGTTATTTTCTGACTGATGATTGATGAAATGTTATTAAGTAACATTAGGTCATATTCTTTGTCAGAATGTGACTTGGTATTTGGCAGCTGCACCATCAATTAGCAGTACTGCTGATAACCTCTATTTTATATAGCAAGCAATTTGTTTTTCCATACAAGCTGGGAGAAGGAGAGAAGGAAATGATAGTCACTCATTGCCACAAGTCATCTGTAGTAAGAATACTAGATAAAAAAAAAATATTCTTTAAAGCTTTTTAAAAAAAAATCTTTAAAATATCTAAGTGGTTAGCTACATTTTTAGGCATGCATACATGACCATCCTGTAGAATTTCTGATCTATCATTAAGTATTAATTTTTGTATTGCCAACTTTTAATCTAGCTATTTGATGCTTCATTGCTTACCTAAAACTTTTGAATCAGAGTCAAATAGCCATGTCTCCATACCAAGGTTCCAGGAGCATTCACATTGCCAAACCAGAATTGCTAACTTAGCTTCTTTCCTCCCCCCTTTTCTGAAATACATTCTACTGAAGTAAATTCAGACCTCAGTGCTTTTTCCCAAGTACTAAAAAAAGGAAAAAAGTATTTATTTAATATCTACTATGTGCCAAGTAATATGGTGGCCATTTCTCAGAAATTAATAAATGAAAAACTTAGGCCCTGAATAACTCATACCAGAACAATATGTAGCTCATTAGGTACCAATCTAGTTTTCAATCTTCAGTCTTTTTCATTCCCAACTTTAATTCCCAACTATTGCTCCACCACTAACACAGACATAGGCATGATTGGAATCATAATTGATACTGCTATTCTAGGGCTAACATTCAACAGTAACTTTTATGACCATGTACTAGTAAAAGGCCATACTCTGTAATGTCGATTGATTAATACTACATTGGCATAGAAGTAACTCAAAAAGTCTAAGAGGGTAAACTATTTTTTAGTGTTCTGAGTAACTTATAATTAACATTCAATCAATAAGAAGAATCATCTACTTTGGAATTAGACTTAAAATCATCCGCATTAGTGGCATAAGTTCAGTTCTGCTTTTCCTTTAAAGATAAGAATTTTAGAGATTTTCCACTTATCCAACATCTTTTTTATGTTTACCAAAACTGTCATTTGGTGTGGAGAAATATAAATTCAATATGGATTTCTAGAGTAAAAAGAACATATCTCAAGCTTCAAAAATAAACATACATATAGAAGTATGTGGGGAGAAGGAAGAGCTTTTTTGATGAAAACTGAAGCATATTGGATAAATAATAAACTCCAAAAGTTCTTATCTAAGGAGTCACTATTTTTAAAATTCCTAAACTAACTGATAAGAAAATAAAGGATTAAGGCTTGAAGTCAGATTTACAAAATCTAACAGGCTGCTATAATTGATTTAATGCTTTCTATGCAAGTGAACACACTTTACAGATACAGTTGGGCATTATTATCATTAACCTCTTCTTAGTAGACAAGTAATAAATATTAACCAACCAAATAGTAACCAACTATTCTAAGACTCAACCCAATCAGTAGCCCTGCTTTGCTATGCCTATAGATGTATGTGTATTTTTATTGGTAATCCAGACATAGATTCAATGCATGGTCATACATGAATTTACAGAAAATAATGCAATCCATAAAGAGTAATGGGTATAATGTACAATGAAAACCAATGCATTCCATGTAATTTGGGGCGGGGGGGGGAAGTGCATTTTTCTGAATTACATCTGTGTTCAAATTCTAAATTAAAGTTGAACAACTTTAAACCACTATTTGAGAACAACAGTGGAAAACCAGACCCAGGCAGTATTATTTTAAAATAATGTGGACACTTTTTTATGCATTTATTTCCAAATAAGCCCTGTATACAAGTACACCTATCTTTTGCTTAATAATTTTGATTTGTTCCTGAAAACTTATCTGCTAGGTGAAAATTTATTAAATGAAGAAGCATTCTCATTAGTCCTAAACGGGAAAAATTAGTAGATATCCCATCCCACACAAGATACCCTAACAGTTTTTATAGATAGTATAATGTGTCAGTTGAATGAAAACAAATTTATATAAGTTATAAAAATTTTGAGCGTAAATAATACCTTTTGTACATAAGAAGTAAGGTAATTGAGGTTTATTTTATTCACCAAAGAAAAGAATACTTGGTAGTGGTTTAAGGTTGGTGGAATTCGTGGAAGAGGGTAACAAAGGAGTCATCCTTCAAAAGATGATAAAAATTCAAGTAACTGACTTCTCAGCAGGTCTTCATTGTAAGTCCCATGTGCTTGATAACAACCCTAAGCTAAACATGAAGGCCTTTTGAAATACATGGAAATAGCATGTAGTCAAACAGACTGAGAATTTGTAGAAGATGGTCTCTCTTCATCTCTCTTGGTGGTGTACATTTGCAAAGCAAAACATTTAAGGTTAATCCAAATATGACATACAATCCAAGTTTGTTCCAAATGACAGTCTTTGTTTTATGTGAAACGGTGAACATATTATAACATATGTAGTATATGCTTGAGAGAAAAAGAAAAAGTATATATGGAATCATTGTCCAAAAGGGTTATAACTTTTCAAGAGCCATTAGGCAAAAAATGATGAATAAGTCTATGTGGAATAAGTCTATATAATTATGCTATAATCAGAAGAAGCATACAGCAATTCAGATGAAAGGTGATAGGGCTCAAATCAGACTGGTAACTGTGGCAATAATGAGAAATGGCTAATTATAAAATGTGCTAGAGGATTTTCTATAAAGGGCCTATAGATAGCAAATATTTTAGGCCTTACATTCCAGACAGTCTCTGTTGCCATTGCAAAAACAGCCATAGGTAATATATAAAGAAATAAGCAGAGCTTTATTCCAATTAAACCATATTTATAAAATTGGTGGCCATTCAGAAAGGGCCTTAGGCCATAATTTGCCAACCCCCTCTAGAGAATCAAGTTTTTAGCCAGGCTATGACCTTCACATTAGACTGGGATACTTTAGTGGCACATATTCTTTTAACATTAATAGGTTCAGTACTGGAAGAACACAGAATTTCGTTCACCCATACCCTCAAAGTGCATGCTGTAGATAACCTCGTGAGTGTAAAACTATCATAATAAAAGTCTTAAAAGTTATTTCGGATTCTTCAGAAAGTAAACTAATTTGTATATAATTCAATAAATGTTTGTGTATAAAGAAATCTATAGAGAGCAATATTTAAAACTTTCCTTCACTGTAACTAATAAGTTTAGCTTCATAGCCTTATAAAATAGTATCTTTTATTTTAAACAGAAAATGCCTGTGATTTTTTTTTTTTCAATTCAAGAGGTATACAGGGAGGAGGGAAAGGTGACATGCAAAATTTTGACATTGCTGAGATGATTTACTTAGGGATGTTTGCAAGGTTGATTAAAAAAATAATTTTAAAATGGAATTTTAGAAATGGAAAAAATCAATGACTATTATAAGAATAAATCAGTCTACTAAGCATAAGAAGCAATGACTCCTTTTAAACTGTAAAGGAAATCAGGGGCACCTGGGTGACTTAGTTGGTTGAGCAGCCAACTCTTGATTTCAGCTCAGGTCATAATCTCGGGGTCCTGGGATAGAGCCCCATATAGGGCTCCATTCTCAGAGGAGAGTCTGCATCAGGATTCTCTCTCTCCCTTTGCCCCTCCCCACCTACTCTCTCTCCCTCTAAAATAAATAAATACATCTTTAAAAAAATAAAGTAAAGAGAATCAGTGTGGTCAGATACAGCAGGTGAGAAAGAGGCAAAACCCATAGGTCATGGGCAGAGTAAAGAAGGTTCGTTCTGGAGCTGGAGAATAAAACAAAGGAATGTATTTTCAAATAGATGATGGTATTGATGTTTATTATCACCAGTTATAGGAATTTAAGTACTATTTAATGCCAACACAGAAAAAGTGTGTTATTGATTAGTGTGCACATCAAAACAATCTGAGAAAAAGGAGGTAGTAAGATCTCCCTTCAAAAGGTTGTTGTAAATCTACTTCAGACAGTGTTTTTAGATTAGGCTCTAAACTCAGGCTGAACACTGCCAACCATGATAACACAGAACAATTAAGTTTGGGAAATTTTATGAGTCAATGGACAAAAAAAAAAACAAAAAACCAACTATCCTATTAAAAGCATTCTAGTGGATTATTTTCTGAATGTTAAGATATGTAAAATATGTTTACCCAAAACGGCTTAAAATGTACATTTTAATGTGAGTATTTCACCAATTTCTTTCTGTGTTGAATTTCCATAATTCTTTTAGACATTGTAAGAACTAAGGAAACATTAATTTGGAGAAGTGCTTATCTACAATTTATCAGTAGAGTAAGACCTATGGAGACTTAGACACCAAAGCTCATCAGAGAGCAGGTTTTAACATACAAATGAGAACACAATTTTTCAGAAAAGCCAGAGTTAATTTTTGACAGTTTCCTGGATATAATTAAAGTGGGATTACTAACAGCTAGCAAGGAATGTTTTTGTGAAGTTTAGTCATGTGCATTTTGTTGTGATTGATGTTTCATTACACATTATTTTTCAGTTTCAAATTATACGATAGCTTAATAGATAATTTCCTTGCAACTTTCTCAAGACTGCTGCTAACTTTATTAGCAGCTATTCCAGAGATATGTGTCTGCTAGGCCTCCAACTGGTTGTACAAGGTAATGGAGTAAGTGTGTAGTCAACAAGGTGCCAATGGTAGCCTTTATCAGATTAGCAGGGGACAGTTAAAATTGGAGGTGGAGAAAGACATAAATGGAAGTTAAATAAAAGATGAAAGAGTATGGAAAAGATAGGATTCCATCCCAGACCACTTCACTGTATTTAATCCTTTGTTCCCACTTTGCCTACATCACTGAGGATGCAGACAGTAGGATCACGCCAAATAAGCAAAGGCATTAGAGTTGAAGGTTGGGGTGAAGAAAAAAAGAAGGAATCAATTTTATGTGAGCTCTACTGGTGACCCAAACCTTACCTACATATCCCTGTTATTTAAAAGGTGATGGAAGACTGATTTTTCTACTAAACTGTTGTCTATTAATTTCCTTTACTCATTCAACAAACTTTTGTAGAGCATCTACCATGTCGTAGGTAGTGTTTTGGCACCAGAGTTACAACAGTGAACAAAAACTAGACCAAAATCTCCACTTTCATGCAGGCCCTTACAGAGTGAGTTAAATTAAGAAAATGTGTATTTTATTGAAACAAAAGACTTTTTAAAGACCAAGATTCTCACAGGCCAGAAAGCAAATATTTTTACTAAATATAAAGCTATGCCCTTTATTTAATTTCTACCTGAAGCTGAATTTCTACAGGAAAATTCTGAGAATGATTGGTGGGAAAATTACAGGTAACTTGTTTCTTAATTAATCCTAGAAAAAATTAATTATTTTCTCACTGAAATTTTCTATCCTATTGAGTTGACAATTTTTTTACATAACACTGATATTAGAGAGAGACCTGGGTGTTTCTGTTCAAACATGCCTGAGGAAGAGGTTTTTAAAAATATTATGGTGGGGTAAAAAAGGATTTTAATCATCCAGTTGACATTTATGTAGGGTCCATGGGTATTATAAAGTGTAATGAAAAATATAGTTATTTTGTGTTTAATCTTTAGTTTGAAAAGATATTTGTATGGAAGCAAAAGGCAACAATTCTTGGTGCTAACCTTTTCAAAACTAAGAAGGGCAAAAGCGAAATAGTTTAAATGTAGAAAAAAAACACATCAGTCCTCAAATTAGTTGATATTCTAGCCTGTGGCTTTGGACAATTCATTTAAAGTTCTGGACTCGGGTTTTTCATCTGTATAGTAGTGATAATAATTCCTGTTCTTCCTCGAGGAATTGATGTGAGAGAAGATCAAAGACATAAAAGATGTAAATATGTTTTTATAAACACCAAAGTCCTAAAGAAATTTAAAAAAATCATTGTTTGCAATCCATAAAATATTACTGAGTATAATGTAATGAGAGGAATTTGAGTCAGGTATTAAATGTATTTGTTTTTTAAGCTTTTTTCACTTGCTCATTTCTTATTTCTAATGTGACCCCTGTGTAGACAGAAGACCAAAAAATAACAGCAAAATGAGATCAAATTAATGTTTGTCGTTCAGACATATTTATTGATTTTTAGCTTCCTTTCTACTTTGCTCTTCAGAAGACATGCAGGATCATTTCCCCTGACTTTTAGAAAGACATCTTGTGCCTATGTCAAGCAGCAACACTTATTGTAATTCTGTTCACAGATCCTTTAGGATGCTTGGCTTAGCTTTGGGGTGAGCCAATTGCATTCTAATGGAATGATATTTAAACTTCATTTCAAAGTCCTAATTCCAAGAATTAAAGTAAACACTCTGGAAATCCTCTGATATATTTTTTTCCCTCCCTCATATTTCTTTCTTTGTGTTTATAGCTGGGTTCCTCTTAATTCTTCACACTTCACTTTTCCCTCCTGTTAATGATATTAGATGAACAGTAAGGACCTTTCTTTTATTCTTATAGATATAATATTTCAAAATTAATTATAATTAAACAGATTTACTGGAAGGTATGAAAATCAATCATTTATAACAGAAAGCCACTAAACAAAAATCCTGTTATAGTGGAAAAGTTTTCTGTGGACACTTGGGGAATTTCATTCTTTTTTTTTTTAAGATTGTATTTATTTATTAGAGAGACAGAGCATAAGCAGGGGGAGGGGCAGAGGGAGCTGGAGAAGCAGGGAGCCTGACATGGGGCTTGATCCCAGGAACCTGGGATTATGACTGGAGCCAATGGCAAACACTTAACAAACTGAACCACCCAGGCAACCCACTTGGGGAATTTCTGACCATCCACAGCTTAAGCAAATTGGCCATTCTTCACTCCTCCTTCTAGCGAAGATGGCGTCTCTATATGAGATCAAGTTTATAAGATCAAGTAACAATAGAGCAGGGTGTAGGCCTCAGGTTCATAGGAACCCACTGAGAATGGTGCTGGTACCTGCCACTGAAATCTGGGTCTGTGGAACTTGTGGGCTAATTTTAGTACAGTTAAGGCCTTGGAGGGTGACCAACCCATTCTGGTGTTTTTCAGGTTATCCCAGTTTTAACGCTGGAAGTTCTCCTTCCCAGGCAAACCCAACCAATTGGTCATCCTTGGGCTTGATGTTCCTCCCCCAGCTCCGCTCTTTTTAGTGCCACAAATAGAACGGTTCCTTCTCGGTCCACCTCACCCCATGTCTGCCCTATAGTTTCTTTCTAAGGGTCACCCACCCCTCCTCTGTGGCAACTGCTATTATCTCTCTACTCATCTAATTTTCTGTGCACTCCTACTTGGAGCACCTGACAACTTCTAAATCCATTTCATACTACATGGAAGCAGAGGAAAAAATAGGGAGGGGAGGTTGCTGTTTTAAGCCCTGAGCATTTATTTCCAAGGGAGTTTGAAAATATTCCCACTCTGTTTTCTCCTTAGATGATAAACTTTTCCCTAGATGATAAACCACATGGCAGGGCTTAAATGCTGGAATTCAGATTTAGATTGGGACAAAATTACTTAATATTTGTAAATATTATGCTTCTTTACAAATATGCGTCTTCACTCCTCTTTTTCTTTCCTTGGGATGTTTACTGGACAGTTCTGTTTCTGCTCTGATAAAATAAAAAAGACAAATGTATAATAATCCTTAGATTACCTGTTTGATAAGGAATACTTTTTGAGCAGGGAGGCTTTATGATAGTGCTTTTTAAATGACAAAACAAAAACTACACACTTTGCTGATGTATGACCATACCTCTTTGAGAATGTTTTATTGTGGTCAAGCCCAGAGTTTGGGCGTCATCAGAAATAATATAAGAGGTCCAGGTAAACCATTGTAAAAGAGAGGAAAAGTGTATTTTAGTAATACCTTGCCCTTATATGTCATTTTTCCCATTATAAATAGTGTCCACATCTCTTGTCCTAACTCAGTAATACTAATATTTACATAAAAAGAACAATTAGCCAGACACTTTACGTACATACTAACTCAAATAATATCCCTCCTACAAACTTCTGTGTTAACATAGGAACAAAATAAGGCAATGGAAGTGAAGTGACATGCCCAAGGACACACCTAGGAGATGGCCGAACCATGATTTAAAAAGAGGTGGTATAGGGCACCTGGGTGGCTCAGTCAGTTAAGCGTCTGCCTTTGGCTCAGGTCATGATCCCAGAATCCTGGGATCAAGTCCCGCATCAGGCTCCCTGCTCAGCAAGGAGTCTCCTTCTCCCTCTACCCCTGCCCCCTGCTCGTGATCTCTCTCTCTTTCTCTTTCTCACATACACACTCTCCCTCTCAAATAAATAAAATCTTAAAAAAAAGAAAAAAAGGCAGTACAGTGGTTGAAGGGTGGCTTGCAAAAAAATATATATCCACATCCTAAGACCCAGAACCTATGAGTATGTCGTTATTTGGAAAAAAAAAGGGGGGGGGTTTGCAGAGGTACCTTTATTAAGGATCTTGAGGTGAGGGGAAGTGGGTGGGCGATGGGCTAAATGGGTGATGACATTAAGGAGGGCTCTTGTTGTGATGAGCACTGGTGTTGTGTGTAAGTGACGAATTGCTAGATTCTACTCCTGAAGATGACACTATATGTTAACTAACGAGAACTTAAAAACTTGAAACATAAAAAAATACATTAAAAAAACCCAACTCTGATAGACAACATCACACTGAAAAAAAATAAAAATAACAATGTTACCCATATATATGATATTGATGGAAGCTTTGAAAACCATAATTATTTTTTATACTGATTTTTGAATTTAATATTAAAAGATGAAAAATTCCCTAGAAATTAGGTCTAAAGTTATTTACCATATGGAGCTAAATACTTGAAATAAGTTCACTGCTCTGATCATTTTTAAGTGTTCCACTTTACTTTGCTTATGTATTTCAAATAAATGATTTTCATAACAGCACACACACACACACACACACCCCCCTTGAGAATATCTGGATTATCCAGGTGGGCCCTAATTCCAATGACAAGTGTCCTTATAAGAGACACACAGAGGAGAGACAGAGAAGAGGAGGAGGCAATGTGACCGTGAAAGCAGAGGTTGGCATGATACAGCCACAGCCCAGGATTGCCTGACGTTACCAGACCCTGGAAGAGGCAAGGAAGAGAATTTCCCTAGAGACTTCAGAGGGAGATGGTCCTGCCGACACTTTGATTTCCGAATTCTGTTCTCCAGTAATGTGAGAGAATAAATTTCTGTTGTAAATCATCCAGTTTCTGGTAGTTTCTTGGGACGGTCCTAGGAACTAATAATAGGTGGTCTGGCTCCACAGTCTGTGTTCTCAATCCCTGAGCTATACTGAGTCTCAGATGGGCGCTCCCTAGCATTTGAAACTTCTATTGCTCTTGTCCAGGATATTCGATTCTCCATATTTGCTTGACCATCCTTTTACATTATACGGTAGTGTAAACTTTGTGATAAATCACATGACCATTACGTGTAGGTCGATTAGGTTCTTTTTTATTGTATAGTCTACATAAAATTTGGATAAAAATTAAACTATTATTATTAAAGTGACTGTTATATCCTCGAAGAAGGTAATATTTTCCCACAACAGGGAATATGAAATCCACTAATGAACACACAGACATGTGATAGACAAATACACATTTGCACATTCAAACACACACAGGTATCTAGACGTCTATCCTGTCTCAATCACAAATTAACCTTTGTTAATTCATTAGGTGGATGTTGTTCCCTTGTTGCTCCTCTATTTAGCATGCCTTTGACTTACTGAAATTAACCTTTTGTTTATTCCTTAGTTATTTGTATGTCTTTCCTGTAAATGATCTTTGCTCATTTCTTTGTTAGGAATTTCATAATTTTCTTAAAGCTATAACCTGCATACTTATTACTTACTTTTGTTTTATTTTATTGTTAATATCCAGAAATTTTGAAAGTAGTGAAACCTACTGAGCCAAACCTACTGAGATTTTTCCCTAGTTTCTTCAGATTGATTTCCAGGAATTTCAATATTTAATTATTTAATACATTTGGGACTTATCCAAGCAAATGGAGATTGGCCAAAACTGAAGTGTATTCTGTTCCAAATATGCAAGTAATTTTCCTAACGTCATTTACTGAATACACACATACTTTGGAGATACTGTGAGTTTGGTTCCAGACCACTGCAACAAAGTAAATATCATGATAAAGCAAGTCAAATGAAATTATTTATTTCTCAATGCATGTAAAAGTTATGTTTACAATATACTGTAGTCTATTAAGTGTGCAATAGCATTATGTCTAAAAATATTGTATATACCTTAATTAAAAAATATGTTATTGCAAAAAAAGCTAACCATCATCTGAGCTTTCAGAGGGTCATGATCACGGATCACAGATCATGATAACAAATATCGTAATAATGAAAAAGTTTGAAACATGGGAGAATTATCAAAATGTGATGCAGAGATACAAAGTGAGCAAATGCTATTGGAAAAATGGCACCAACAGACTTGTTCGATGTAGGCTTGCCACAGACTTTCAATCAGTAGAAAACACACCATCTGTGAAGCACAATAGAATGACGTATGCCTATACTCCACTTCTTTCCCAGTATTGGTGCTGGATGCTAGGATTAGATAATTTAGGAAGTCTTGGGTCAGGCTTAACTCTTGCAGTGTTTGTGTGGAACCCAAATATCTACCTTGTCAATTCTCTCTCCTTTCACTCTTCCCCCCAAAACCCTCCAGGTTCTACACTGGATCTCGGAGGCTTAGGGTGTCTCCACAGCCCAGAGGGATGTTCTGTATGTCTGTGTTCTGTCTTTCTCTCTCAGCTTCTCTTAAGGTTTTTTGTATGCCTTTTATTTAGCTATACCACCCATAGTAGAAAAATTAACAAAGAGAAATAATTTGTATAATTTTTGGGCGCTCTCTCTGGCTATGAAAAATAGAACTGATAAATAGCCTTAGAAACTATCCTGTCATAGCAAATGTTCAGCAGACTTTATGAGGACAAAGTCAGGTAGAGAGTCTATTTGCTTTTCCTGGTTTTAATTTAAGTTTGGATTAAATCAATCAATTTAATACCTAAATGTCTCTGTAGTCATTATATGAATCTACTGTAAGTATGTATAATTAATGCAGTCATCTTTGGGAAATATGCTTTGGTGATATGCAGGCATGCAAATTGAATTAGAACTACTATGAAAAGATTAAAAGAGAAGTTGTTAGATGGATATGCATGAAGTGAGACCTCCCTGTGGTTTTTTTCTTTCCTCTCCCCTCACTTCCCCTCCCCTCCTCTCCATCCCTCTTCCCTTCATTTCTTGTCTCCCATATGTTTTTTTTTTCTCTTTTTTCTCTTCCGTTTTCATTGGAAACAGAGAATTGAATTAATCATAATCCTTGGTTCATGATACACCATCATCATTAATCTGTGCAATTCCCTTTTTTTGTTTTCTTTTACCTTCCTCCTCCTTCGTGTTGTTGTTGTTTTTATTTCCACTCCCCACTGCCATTTCTTTCCTTCCATAATCACCTGCTCTATTGCATTTAATATGTGCTTTTGGAGATATATATATACACATACATATATTATATCTCCTTGAAAAAGTTATGTTATTTTATGAATGTATATGGTTTTAATTTATTTTAAAAATGGTATTCTGCTACAGATATGCTTATGGTTATTTTTGACCTCAATGTGTGGCTTTGGGCCCAGCTGTATGCTATAGGTATATGTAGATCATTGCTTTTGCCCACCGCAGAGCCCATAGGCGATTCCTACCACACTTTTCATCTCTCTTCTAGAGATGAGCACCTAGTTTCCCATAACTCCCTGGTCCCCAGACAAAGCTGCACCAAACCTCCAGGATCAACCTGTGGAAAAGGCTCCCAGGAGAGAGGTTTGCTGGGGTATAAGTGATGCCAGATTGTTCTCCAGATTTGTAGGCTTGTATTTCTTAGTATCTTGGCAAGACTCACATTAATTTGAAAATCTGGTTTTGTGCCAACATTTAGGGGCAAGTTAAATTTTATAACAGTGAGAAAAGTAAAAAAAAAATCTATTGTTTGAGGCACTTTAATATACAATGTTCTTTTAGACTATTTAACTGAAAACAGTTTTGAGAGATAGTGCATGCAGTATTTAGTTTTATCCATATTTATTGATATGGGTCAGATTTTAGGAAAAACATTTTAAATGAATTCTATTTTGTAGCATTTTAACAGGAATTACATATTGTATGATTTATAGAATAACTAAAAATTTTATGATTATGTTATATTTTACATTTACAAATGCCCTCAGATAAATTAAGTTTCCCCAGAGAAAACAACAAGAGCTGCCATTTATTAAATACTTCTCATGTGTCAGGGAAATAAGCACTATTTTATTATTTTTCACACAATCACTGTGTAAGTCATTATTTTGCTCATTTTACAGGTACAAATATTAATATTCGGAAAGGTGAAATCATTTCCCACAAGATTGCATAGCTGGTTTATAAAGGAGCTAGGATTCAGTTCAGGGACTACATTAACTACAAAGTCTTAGTCTTCACCAGGGACTTCCCCCCAAAAATAGATCATGTAGTGGATAGCATAAAGATAGTTTGGCTTAGTGGTTAAGAACAAAGCTAAATGTCCAAGTATGAATCCCAGTGTTGCCTCTTAAGAACTCCAAAACCTTGAGCAAGTCACTCAAACTCTCTAGGTCTCAGTTTCTTTATCTGTAAAACAAAGATGATGACAATGAGAATACCTACCTCCTAGAGTTGTTTTGACTTGTAAATGACTAAAATATGTTGAAAGCTTAGTGCAGCGTCTGGAACATAGTAAGCAGTCCATTAATTACAACCTGTTCTTTTTCCAAAGAGGACTGCTTTGGTTCAGACTTTTGTTTCTGCCAGAACCCTGTTCACCCAGGAGAAGCTGAGTACATCCCAGCTTCAGGTGTGGGTCCTGGTCAGTCTGAGTCCATCAACATAATGACATGACCTTTGCTGGTGACCGGTTCTGGAATGAGTGCTCTAATGTGCAATTATGGACATTGAGACTCAAGATTTTTTGGGGGGGGGGTGGGAGATGGATTCTGGGGAAGCTCTTTGCTTGCTTTTCTGGGAAAAACTACCTGCTTGAGCACTCAGCAGAACTCTGAAAGTTAGTGGCACCTGTCCTTCAGCCTTGAGGGGAACCAACCCTAGAAGCCAGCCAGGGTCGTAATAGGGCACAACCTGAGTTACTGAGGGCATCCTGAAGCCACTGGTTGAACCCAAGCCTAACCCAGCTCCAGACCCCAACCTATCGTTTAGACCAGCATGAGTTGAATTTTTGGTGGGGTGGATTGCTCAAAGTTGTATTCATGTGTCTGTAATTAGACCATGAATAAATATCATCCCTTTTTCTAGCTCTGAGATTTTAGTGATTAAGGGTATGAACTATTTCGTTTTTCCTGAGTTTATTGAGGGAGAATTCAGTTGCCACAGGAAAATCAAGTTAAGTTGGAATGACAGAAGTTAAGTTTTCCTAGGAAAGTTTGAATATATGATAAAGTTAAGTTTTCCTAGGAAAGTTTGAATATATGATAAAGATTCTTGGAAATAGAAGAGGGATTACGCAGGAGGGCATTGTGAAAACAGCTGAAAATGGGTTAAAAAGATAAGCAACTGTGATCAAAATTTTTTACAAAGAAAGGCACTGAGTCAGAAAGGATTGAGGGGAAAACAGTTAATCCAACAGGCTTATAACTTGGATAGTGATTATAGATCTGATGGGAGCAAGCAACATGGAGCTAGGAGGTGGACAAGAAGCCCATGAGTAGCATTAATCAACCTCTCTATTACAATCAGAAACTTGGTGTGCAGTTGTGGAATGACTCTGCAAATGAATACTTTAATCATAACCTTAACTATGAACCAAAATTGCACATAATTTAAACTATCATATTTATTTAACATTAAATAAACATTTGCTGAATACTGCATTGTGAATACAAAGTTGTGTAAAAAATTGTTCTTCATAAAAAGTACAATTTTAGCATAGCACATATTAAATAAAGGTAAATGATACCACAAAACTGGTGAACAAGATTTGCAACATAAATGAAAGATTGTTCTTGGGGGTTTCGATAAATCAGATAGAAAATTCCAGAAGGAAGAAAGCGGTTTCCTTAGCTCATGTTCAAAGTTGCACTCAATGGTACACTCTTCTCTCTAGGCACATAACAAGAAATACAGATTTATTTAATGGATGTGGTGGGATATATACAAAACAAAGACTCATTTCTTCTCTTCTCAAAATACGACTGATAATCGATAACCTATGTTTTAAAATCCTCTTGCAAAGAATAACATACGCTCTTCTTTCCTCAGCTTTCAAAGACAGATGATCATAAACAGAACTTAAAAATGTTATACAGGCTGATAAAATTAGTATCCTTAGTAGATAAAAGCTCATATATCAATTACCAAAAAAACCTCAAATATGATAAATCCCATGAAGGAATACCCACGGACAATAAACATTAAAAACATCAAACTCCACTGGTAAACAAAGAAATGCAAATTAAAATAACATGATATTTCTTTTTTTCATTTTTTTGGAGGGAGGACATTCAGTGTGGTGGGACATGTATACTCACACACTGCTCTCTGTGTATAATTTGATAAAATATTTCTGGGGTGCAATAATTAGGGCAAACACTTATATAATACCGTGCTTCAAGGTTTATTACACAATCTCATGACAAGCCAATGAGGGAGGAGTAATAATTATTCTCATTTTATAGATGAGAAGAAACTAAGTGAGGGGAAAGTTAACTAAACTTGTTAAGACTAAGCAGCCAGTTGGTGGCAATGCTGGGATTTGCTTTACCCTAATAAAGAATAGGAATCCTGAATTTGGGAGCTTAGAACTTAAATTTGCTTCACATATCATGCTGTAGTATGTAATCATATTGTAATATAATTATGAATGGTTATTAAGACATTAAAAACATACTGTAGATATTTTGACCAAAAATTTGGGAGCTTTCACTAAGCAACAAATTAATTTAATGAACTTGCCATATTCACAGTTTTGTGGAAATCTGGGAGTTTTAATATCTAGAAGATATTAAAATTATGTAAAATCTTCATTGAAGAATTAAAAATAAAATAAGTTTTCAACAAAATATATAGTAATTGATTTATTAAGCAAGGACTCAAGGAATTGAGGCAATTGTTCTATTATACAGAAAACTCTCAGCTATTTGGAAAAAAAAAAAAAGAAAGAGAAGAAACCTCTCAGCTATTTAAGATCAATTATGGAGGACAATAGGACCTAAAAATACAACCCCCTTGGCATTACAAAGAACAATTAATAAGGTCAATATTCTCATTCATATCAATCGATCACTCAAAAACTTCCAATAAATATGATTCTAGAATTTTCCTTCTTAGAGAAGGGAAAACAAAAAAAGTGGTAGCCTTTAAACAATGGAATTCAAACAGACACAATTATAGCTTCCATTCATATATCAAGTTCGATACTGCATTTTATCCTAAAACAATTCCATAGTAGATGTGGGGGAAAAGTCTTTACAGAGTAGTGTTTCAGAGTGAGAGTTCTTTAATGAGGCAGCTTTTGGTTTAATCCCAGGTTCTGCCACTTTCTATTTGTATAAAATTGGACAAATTGTGGGGATAATAATAGTATCTACCTAAAATGGATCACTGGAGAATTGAATGGAGATTGTACATTAAAAAAGCATATGGCTGTGTCTGTCACATAGCAAAGAACTATTACATATTAGCTATTACAGCTGTTCTTGATACCTTCTCTCTTTGTCAGTGACTGTAATCCACAAAGATAAAGCACAAAATCAAGCTTAATTAAATGAAGGATTTAATATGCCTTCCTGTACAAAGTATCTCTCACAGCATGCTTCTCTTAAATAGGATAGTAATATTACCCTAAGTAATACCTCAGGGACTTTAGAAAATCAGTCCATAGTTGATTTCAAAGTTGCCACAATATTTAATTTAATATCTCACTTTAACTTTTTTTTTCTTTAGAGTCTTCCTTGTGCCTGGTCTGACAATTCATTCCCATAGAGACTGTATAATTACTATAAATCACTTACTCTGTTTTGGTGTACATAATAGTTTTGTTCACCTAATTTTAGTCCTCTTAAAAATGGCATTTGGTACCATTATGCTTCCCCTTCTAACTCTTCATTTTTTTTAAAAGATTATTTATTTATTTATTTGACAGAGACAGCCAGCGAGACAGGGAACACAAGCAGGGGGAGTGGGAGTGGAAGAAGCAGACTCCTAGCAGAGGAACCTGATGTGGGGCTCGATCCCAGAACGCTGGGATCACGCCCTGAGCCGAGGGCAGACAGTTAATGACTGCACCACCCAGGCGCCCCCTTCTAACTCTTCATTTTGCCAAAAATCATTGAAAAGCAAAATAACAGCAAATAACTCCTAATGGATTACATGTCAACAAACAGGTATGATTAAGGATTGATGTTGCTCTGTGTTCCCTGGGCTTCACTTCATTTTCCAAAGAGTAAAACCCATAACCAAAAGTGTCTTCCTCTGGCATGTTACCAGTTTACCTTGTAAAAATAGCTGTCTTGTTTTAATAAGCTTTCAAATACAGTTGACCCTTGAATAACATGGGTTTGAACTGCATGGATCCACTTATATGTGGATTGTTTTACAGGACTATAAATGTATTTTCCTTATGATTTTTTAAAAAATGTTTTATTTTCTCTATCTTACTTATTGTAAGAATACCAGATATGTGTTAATCAACTGTTTATGTGATCCGTAAGGTTTCCTGTCAACAGTAGGCTATTAGTAGTTAAGTTTTTTAGAGTCAAAAGTTTTATGTGGATTTTCAACTGTGCGGGGGTTGGAACCCCTAACTCCTGTGTTGTTCAAGGGTCAACTCAGCATCTCTTACTGTTTTTATCACGTTCAGAATTTTTAAATATTCTCAGGTTGACTGCTATTATCTCATGCTTTATGAACACATCTATTTATGCCACTAGCTTCAGTTCTGATCTTGGATTATTACACAAGAATATATCATGATAAGAACAAAAATGAATGTTAACTTCAATCACACAGAGAAATATATTCCACAGTCACTGTTTTGACCTGAACTGCTGGATATTTTTGCCTCTTCTACCAGAGTAATCTTATTTGACTACAGCTTAAATTTAGGTCACTTTGGAAAAATGCATTGGATTATAGATTATAATACTAATTCATGATAAATGACCAGGGATTCAGGGAAAAGAATATATAAATGATGAGATTTCAAGTTCTTATAAGAGAAGATTTAAAAATTATTGTCATGTTAAAAACACCAACTTATGCTATATGAACATGTATGAAATAAAAATTATTTATTCAAAAATTTCTTTGAATTTCTTCAGAATTTCCGTAACTTTCTTCCTGATTTTATGATTCCTAATCGAATGCATGAGACAATATGAAAAAAATTACACATGAGTTGCTATGAAGTAATATCTGTGCTTGGGGTAGGGAAAAAATGATCTTTCTCCTTTTTCACCTCTCCAATCATCATTTCTGAGTCTTGGAATATAGCATTTCAGTATCAGATCTGTTAGCATTTGACTTAACAATCAGTAGCTCTCAGATTCCCTATTCATCTTGGGAGTAGGGATGACTCAGAGCTAGGTTGGAACACTGCCTCTTCTCACTGGAAACACCCGCAGGCATACTCTAGTTTCATTATTGCTGGGAATTAGCCCAAGGAATATAGCAAGTTAGTTTTTTATCTGTTTTCATGCATAAATGACACTGGATTGAAGCAAAACCCAGTTTCTACACTGAAAACACCCACCCAAATACTACTTACAGATATTTTGTTATGTCATGGTCTTCGGCCTGTCTTTCCTTTGCCTCTCGGTTGGCAAAGCATACGCTCAGGTTTGGTCTGAATCAAAGGCGACAGGCCTGGTGTTGGCCCCAACCTGCAGGACAGCTAGAAGTTGGCTTTGCCCAACAAGAAGGAAGGTAGTGGCCTGCTTTTCAGCTTTTCCTCACGTTGCTAGTCAGCATGCAACTTTCACTAGCCAGAGATTAAAAGAAAATTATCATCAGTGAAAACAAAAGGGTACGCCCAAGGTCGTGACGCAAGGTGCTAATTTGTCTCATTTGCCAAAAGACATTTAAACGTTACTAGAGCTGCTTTACTGAAATATTTGGGCATATTTTAAACGTATTCCAAGTGCTTTCTTTGCTTACCTAAGCTAATTAACTTTAATCTAATTAGGCTCCATGTTCCTCCATCACCCGAACTTTTCTAAGATATCACAATTTTCCTAATATATAGAATAACCTGTGGTAGTCTGGGAAGTGAAATCATATGGTTTGGCTGAAGTACTGTCACAAATTTATTATGCATTTCAGATGGGAAGAGTCCATGAGGTTCACCGGGGAATGTCCATTCCCTTAGTGTTGGATTTCTGCAATGTTTTTCTCCTGGTACTTCACTATTTTGGAAGTGCTGTAGCTTGTATTTTCTCATGTAAAAGATTTTCCTAAGCTCCCTTTTGGCCTACTTCATTACTTGGCTTCACTTCACATGTTCTCATTTTTTAAACTTGTTATTCTCTGTGGACAAGGTTTTTGACATTCATCTTCTCTTCAACAATCAAAATGTTATACATTCTGAAATTACTCATACCATAATCTGCTCACGTTCCTTACTTTTGTGATGAGAGTTGCATGGGTGGACCATGGACATCATATAACTATTTTTAATTTTTTTCTTTTCAAGTAACTGCAAGCCTCATTTTCCTCATACTCAATAGAATATTTTTTAGATTCCATCTCTTTACTCTCTTTTTAAAATGTTCTCACTGACATTGTTTATTGTGAAACAATAAATGTCAAGCCCTAGCTATAAGTCATAGCTTTTTCAATAACCAAAAAAAGATGGAATAGATCCCTCCTGCCTAGAATTATTTGAATAAATTCTATAACATTCTGCTTTACCTGGTCTATACAATTCACAAGAGTATGTTCATGCTGTTAATGTTAAATGATTTCTTATTTGTTCAGGAATTTATCATTTGCTTATTTACCTGGAAAAAGATAGGTCAAAGGGTAAGAGGAAATTTGGAGCATTGTGGCAGATGTTACTTTATTACATATCTGCATGTATAAAATGTGAAACACGGCATCTTATTTTTAAACAAATTTAAAAGCATATCAAATATCTGGCAAGCCACTCCAGGATCCTCAGTCATTGTTGAACTGCTCTAGTAAAATCTCATCTTTCAACTAGAAAGAAGGCTCAGAAGGGTTTTAGTAGCCTCTATTATTAGCTAATTCTTCAATTGGCACCAAGGATTTAAAGGACAAAATCTGGAGCCTTTTTCGTGTTTTTTAACTGATAGCTTTGGTGCTGTACAAAAGTACACAGCTTTCTGGAAACAGCACTCAGCTGGCAGTGAGGAATCATCAATGATTAATTTAGGAAGCCTATCCGAAGCATGTGAAGTAACTTCAGGATAATGGCAGCAAGTGGTGTGTAGCCAGGTGATGGGGTTGCTTTGCATTCCTAAATTTCTGAACATGGTGCAGGAAGCTGAGGAAGGAGGGCTTGCAGGGAACCCCTTACCGCATGTTTTCTGGAGGGCCTGGCATGCGACACACAGTTTAAAGAGTCAAATGGAAGAAGGGGTAGTTTGGATCTAAACTGTATATTCACGGTAAATAAGATACCGTTATTTTGCTGCTTTCCTTCATAATCTTTTCCTTTAATTCTCCTTTCCGGGTGCCCAAATGATCACATTCCTATTCCCACTGGTAAAATACCTGTGGAATTAGAAGATGGTTGGTGTGGTGATTGAACCTGGAGTCAGACTGCTGAGTAACAGAATCCTGGCTTCCTCAGACTGTAGGAGGCCTTGAATGGCAGTTCAAGTTCTAAGAGGGAGGTGTCCTAGGGCGAGCACCTGGCCTTTTCCCCATCTTCCCTGTCAGTCTTCATCCCGCCTCCCTACACTCACCTGATTTCTGGATCGCGATTTGAGAAGCCTGGCTCTGTAGATAACTCATAGGGATTTTCTAAGGTCGCAGCCACTTAGCTGGTGATTTTGTAGCTAGCTGATTTGAGAGAACAGAAGTGCATGTATTTCAAACACATTTACTGAAGACCCACTGGATGCGGGATGATAATTCACCGGAAAACCGACGGACAAAAATCTTGCTCTCCTTGAGCTTACATTCTGGTGGAATTAAAAGTTGTTTCTCAACATCTGCGCTGTGCCCATTATCAGCTCAGACTGTTCGACTCTCCGCGGACAAAATTTGAAAGAATATAAATTGCAGAGCCGCGAATGAGGCCAAGGGTGGGGTTGGGGGGGGTCACATGAGGTGGCGTCTATTAGCTTCAATACGGCGGAGTCAGGGGACCCATCCAGAGCCTGAAAACTTCAAGCCAAACAAACTCTGGGATCCCAAGCCCCCATCTTTCTCCTCCCCTCCGACAGCCACGGCCACTGCCACGGGAAAGCCGTCTCAGGGGTAGCCCGGGGAGACGGGGCTTCAGAGAAAGTGGACTAGGATTCGCTCCCCCTTCTCCCCCTCCCGACCATGGGCTTTGCCCTGGAGCGCTTCGCCGAAGCGGTGGACCCGGATTTCAAGTGCAAGCTGTGCTGCCAGGTGCTGGAGGAGCCCCTGTGCACGCCGTGCGGACACGTCTTCTGCACCAGCTGCCTGCTGCCCTGGGTGGTGCGGCGGCGCCGGTGCCCGCTGCAGTGCCAGCCCCTGGCGCCGGGCAAGCTGTACCGGGTGCCGCCTCTGCGCAGCCTCATCCAGAAGCTGCGCATCCAGTGCGACTACCGCGCCCGCGGCTGTGGCCGCTCGGTCCGGCTGCACGAGCTGGCGGCGCACGTCGAGCGCTGCTCCTTCCGCCCTGCCCGCCGCCGGCGGCGGGACGGCGTGNGGCCCGCCAGGGCGGGGGCGCGCGCGGGGGGCCGCCGGGCGTCCGCGGCGGGAGCGGGCGGGGACCCGGGCCGCTAGTCCTCGCCTGGAGTCGGCGCGAGAAGGCGCTGCTGGCGCAGCTCTGGGCGCTGCAGGGCGAGGTGCAGCTCACGGCCCGCAGTTACCAGGAGAAGTTCGCCCAGTACATGGCTCACGTCCGCAACTTCGCCAGAGACCTGGGCGGCGGCCACGGCCCGGTAAGCGCAGAGGGATCGGGCACCTGGGCACTGTTTGGGGTGGAAAGAGGACCTCTTCTTTCTGGTACTTTGGGATTCCTTTAGAGGTGACATCCTTCCTTACCGTGAGGTGGGAAGCATCCGCCCGCCCTGACCATACTACATACACTATTAGTACCTTTCGGATGGATCAGTATTGAATTTGAGAAGGATTGTCCCCCTTTCCACTTATATTAGGATTGGAACGAATTAAACAAATTCAATTCCAGCTTTTCGATGGGGAAAGAAGAATTAGGAAAACTCACTTTCCCGCCCCGACCCTTGTTCCCCAACTTTCACTCTCCTGCCCTACCCTCTCTGCCATTTTTTTGTACCTTTGGCCTGTGCCTAAAGCCAATCAGAAAAGGAAAGCCAGGAAGTGAGGACTTCCCGGACCCTGCCTCCCCTCTGCTGCTGCCCCAGCATCCCTGTGGCCTTTTCAGTCACACACCTTTAGCTCTGAACGACTTATTTTTCCTGCCAAACTACCCATATCGGCCACCTTCTACTCAGTGCAGGGGCTATCAGGGATGTGAGAATCCAGGAAAACCTTGAGTTGAGAAATTAACAGATGGGATTTCTTAGACCTGCAGAGTTTTCATTACCCTGACCTTCCCTAAAGAATCCTTCGCTGCCTTGAGATTTCATCATTGGTGGAGTGTGTGTGTCCGTGTGTGTGTTGGGGGGGGGTGGTTTGGGGAACCAAATCTGAGAGCAGCCACATCCATCTGCGGTCAGACTAGCCCTGGGCAGCGGCTGTTTCCCTTCTTTGTCGAAGCTGTTGGCCCAGAACTGTGCTGGTGGACTGCCCGCTTTCAGACTGAGTAAACAAGCCTCTTTGCAGCACCCCGTGTGAAGAGGCTTGTTTATAAAGCTGTTACTTCTCTTCTGGAGGACTTCTGCACAGTGTTTGACATTGTTGGTTGCTGCCATGGTGAGCAGGGATTTAGCAGAACTTGCACTCCATTCAAGGAGCTGTTTTCATTCTTCAGCGTCCTGGGGAGGAGCAACACAGGATGATTCCCGTTTGGGACTGCTTTGCACTGCCTCCAACCCAGGCATTGAGTTTAGAAGCTTCTGTCCTTGAATCTAAAAACAAAAAACAAAACAAAACAACAACAACAAACCCCCCAAAAAACAAACAAAAACAAAAACAACTGAAGTGTGAGGGACTAAAATGTTTCTACTTTGATAAAGGGAAGCACAGTGCTTATTAAAGGCTGGATGCTATCCCTGATTCTTTCTGTATCCTATTTAGAGCCAGGTAAATTTACAAAATGGGAAGACCCAGAGAGAAGCTCAGAAATGTGCTCTGTATTACCAGGTCATGTTTCAAGGTTGTAGGGAAGCCATGGTTGATGGAAAGGAACAGCATCTGGAATTATGTGACAGAGAAGTCCATGCAACAAGTCAAGCTATGATTCTGGAAGTGAGGAAAACTGCCAATGGTTTGCAGACTGTCAGAAGGTTTTTCTATGCTCCTCAGAAGTGTTTTTCCACTACCAGTAGGGGCTGCTGCGGGCACTGCTTGGGAAAAGCTCCTGGGAAGAGGTGGTGATGGTGATAGCAGTGGTGATGGTGCTTATAGAGTTTTACCATGAATTGCCAAATGTAATTTCCTAGGACAGTTAATAATACCCATAGCCATGAATAAACCTTACCTAGTCTGGCACTATTTCATTTTGTATTTAAATTGTTCTTTTTTAATAAACAGATTGTAGATATAATTCCCATTTGTTTTACTATTATCTGGCTGCCAGGAGAAGAAATACAGACTATTTTACTTAACACAAATCCTTTCTTTTTAAAAATCTGTGGGAATTATGCAAAACCAAATTAGAATACTATTGAAAATTAGGATTACTGTAACCTAGATCCTGCATTACAATAACAATCCAAATATTACTGTTGAAAGAATTTTCTCAATAGCTCACTATTTCTTCAATCCTTCAAAATTTTCCAAAGTGAAATTTTTATATAAAATAATTCTGAGATTCTTTATTTTACTCTACTATAAAAAAATAAAGATACCCATAGGGTTACCAGAAATCTGTTTTAAATTACAATGAAGCCAGAATTAGATGGTGTTTTAGAATAAAAGATAGATTGATGTGTGAAAACATAAAACCCTTTAGACATTTTTGAAAATTATATTTTCTCACAAGCACTTTTTTTTAAATTCATATATTCAAACTAAATTTAGGAAGAAATTAACCTTCTCCCAAATTCAACCATCCTTAATTTTAAGGTTTTCTTCTTTTCAAATGTTAATTTATTGACAGTTTTTTTTTTTAAAGGTTTATGGTAGCATCTATTTTTTTCTCTTCTCTTCTCTTCTCTTCTCTTCTCTTCTCTTCTCTTCTCTTCTCTTCTCTTCTCTTCTCTTCTCTCTCTTCATTCTTACCTAGTTATTTTCTCCCTTTTCTTCTAGGATGGAGAACATAAACCATTCACCATCGTGTTAGAAAGAGAAAATGACACGTTGGGATTCAATATTATAGGAGGTCGACCAAATCAGGTAACCTACCTTGTTCATGCATAACTCACTCTTTGATTATAAAATAATAGAAGACAGCTTTCATTCTAGATTTTGAATAAGCTAAACAAGTGGTTTAATCTTTAAAATCATGCTTATGATCAAATATCAGATTCCTTAACGTAAATATTCCAGTATATACCTACATTTTTTTGAGAAAACAAAACAAAAAACCCAGCAACTAACAAACTTGTTCCTCTCTGCTACTTTAGGAAAAAAGAGAGTATGTTTCATAGTTTATTTACATTGTGTAGCCCCATTGGTAAACTTCACAATAAGGTATATAGGCAATTTCTACTTGATAATATTAGGTAACTGGATTGCCTGATTATACCTTCTACTTATTAAGTCAACTTGTCAGTTTTCAGAGGCTAACACAGACCAGACATTTTATAATGCATGTTGATCAATGAAATAAACAGTTAAAATAAGTTGAAATAAGGGATCATTGTTTTCACAGTTATATAAGAAATGCCATGTTGAAGTAGTTGATTTGAAATATTGTTGGCTCAATATTTTCAAATCTTTTATTTAATTGAATGAATAATATTGTCTACATTGATGCCGATTGTTTTCAAAATGCATGAGTTATAAACTTAAACCAGATACTCTGTAGTCGAAAAGTTCTTTTATATCCTTCGAATACTACATCGACTTAATTTTCACCATAACTAGAAAAAGGTGGTAAAGTTTAAGGAAAAAAAAAGCATGTTCTTTAATTTTCTTTATAAGCTGCCATGAAATTCTTGCATCCTGCATTGCACATGTTGTCCAAGGAAACTGTCTTAGAGTTGTTGGCCATATGCTATGTTTAGGTCAGGATGGCAATGACATATTTCCCCCTTACTGTTTAGTATTTCGAAAACCTAGCAACTAATGACTGCTGTGCTTCTGTTTCTAGAACAGTCCCCATTTATTATGAAAAGATAAACGTCTTTTCATCATATCTTTTTTGTTTTTTCTTCCCCTAAGGAATATTTTTATAAAATGCCACTTACATGTTTGACGTTTAGATGACACTGGACATTTTTAAGAGGCTCTTCAGATTCACATTAAGGAAGGCTAATTAAGGAGAAATAATTTTATTTAAACCGCCGTGAAGTAAAATGACATGTAAAATTATTATTATAGTATGTTGGGCATTTTACCTAGATAAGTTTTGCAACATAATTGTTTTCCTGTGACTGGCTGAAGTGTCCTATTTATATTATATCTGTTATATGGTTGAGGTTTAACTAATCATTAGGCTCATTGCACCTGGAAATGTGTAACAATTAAAACCTTGAAAGGGTTCTCTTGCAGTTAGAGTTGATCTTTTGGGATTTTACACTTGAGCAAGCTCCTACTCTCCCCTGTGAATACAGTCAGAGCTATATTTCCAAATCTGTCACATCACTGGCTCAATTATATTTTCAAAACTGTGGCCACATCTCAAACCAAATATATAGTGAGGCTGGATATGCTTTTTGTTTTCTTGTAACCTTTTTTAATTGCTACATCTCTTGAGAAGTAAGAGGTTTTATAAATAATACTTCGAAGCCAGTTGATATCACCTTGTACATACCCTTTCCTCATAGCTTTTTATGTATACTCAAAAACGTGAAGTAAATGGATAATCTTGTCAGAGATGCTGGACTCATTCATTAAAGCTGCCATCTTGATTAATGACTATTTGGTATTAAGTAAGTTAAAATTCAGTGCCAAATCCCCAGCTCAGAGAGAGAGTTGCATGTTTAGGGAGGATTGACAATATTACATTTACTAAATTGTCCTTTAACCAACTAAAATTTTGTTTACATCTTTCTTAATGCTAAGGTTATATTTTTTATAGAATAATAAGAAAGAAACATCAGCAGAAGGAATTTATGTTTCAAAAATTTTGGAAAATGGACCTGCCGACAGAGCAGATGGCCTGGAAATTCATGACAAAATCATTGAGGTAAGACAATAATAGAACACCAATATAAGCCATGGAAGAAATATTTGGGCATTTTCAATTTCCAAATTTATTGTTTTACCTTGGTGTGGTCCTTATTAGAGTACTAACTAGAGTATGTGTGTATCTAGAGTATATATCTAATCTATATCAATTATTAGATCTTAAGATAAAGAATAAATCACCTGAAGTTTCCAAATGTGTTAATGAGTATCTCTGTTTTAATGAACTGCTATCTCTGTGAACTATGAAGATAGTTGTGTGATTATTAAGGAATTAGTTTTATATTATATTTCAAAAGATGATAAATCTCTGCTAAAGAACATTCTTGATGAGGAAATGTTACTGTCTTTGAACTTGTGATTAGTATGTTATATAGAGAGTTTTGAAATTATTTATACAGTACCTTTTACCATTTCTTTAACATGGTTATCTTGTTCATGTGTTTTTCCATGGGAAAAAAAAAAAGCAGCTTTTTTTTTTCCTGTTGTGAAAACCTGGTGGGAACTCTTCATTTTCTCTATTGTGCATTATAGCTATATTGTTATATTGGGAGTTGACAAAGTAAATATAAATAAGTTAGTGAAATCTGGACTGTGATAATGGAATTTTAGGTCACTGCCATTTGCCACCAAAGTGCTTTTGAAATTTTAACTGGTTGAGATAGTATTATTTGGTGTTACTAAAAATGATTAGATTACTTTTATCAGTGTAATTACTTCCAATGTATTAGTAAAGGCATAAATAGGATTTTGGAAGGTTTATTGGACTCTACTATTTTGGAAGTATTTTGTTTATTCTAAATTATATAATCACTAGTGCTGTCTTTCTGAATATCTATATAAAATATCGGGTTGGAGATTTTTTTTTCCTATTAAACTTTGAGTAAAGTTTTATATATTCATTCATCTGTGCATTAAAAAAAGTTGAATTTTGGATAATTTGACCTTGGATAAGAGTAAAGAATGCAGAAGAGCCAATAGCATATTTTGTTTAAAAAAAAAACTCATAACATTTAGAAATTAGCTGACTAGGGACTTTGGGGAAGGGAGAGGAGATGCCCTTTGGCTGAAAAACTGGGTTTTATCTGAAGAGGTTTCTTGTATTAAGATTTTCTCCTTCCAGTTGTATAGCCAAGAAAGTACAGACCTACTTTCACTGATGCTGTCCAGTTTGTCTTGACAATTTGTCCAGTGGAAATATTTACATGCTGCAGTTTGTGTAGTTAAAAATTTTCTATTTCTACTTGTGTTTGGGCAATATGATTTAAAGGGCAACGTAATTTAAACAACAAAAAATTATCCTCACTACTATCTGCCTTATCTCTAAAACATTTTGATCTTTCCAGTTAAATGGAAAATGAATGCCTACATTTGATCCTCTTAGAAAGGCAAATGTAGCTGAATAGATATATTCAGTTAGCACACACACATATACACACACAGAAATACATAATGGGGTTTTAAAAACAATTTATTCTATCTAGGTTACAACGTTATGTGTCATTAACGCATCAAAAAGGAGGAAGAATTTGTTTTTTATATTGTGATATAGCACTTTTCTTAAAAATGCATTTTTTTAATGTGAAGAGATAATTTGATAAAAGCTGTGGTTGATAAATTGAATGCATCTAGACATCTAGCTAATACTATTACCAATATATGTCAAAATAACCTTATTTAAATTGTATAGGGAGCAAAGATCAACCATGTAAAACTAAATTATAATTTATAACTAGCTGCAGTATTATTTCACCTTGACATGCATATATTATCAGTTAACAATGAGCTTGAAATTTGTCTCAATGATAGAAATTTATCAGTATACCTTTCATGCTAGGGTACATTGTAATAGGCATATTTTTGTTATACTTCTCTAAGGGATTCATGTGAACACATTGCAATTGAAAATGAGTTAAGTATGCATATTTTTGGAATGTTGTCTGTTAAATAGCATGAGATATTTTAAAAGGAATATTATTAGAAATCTCTCATATTCAGTTGTTCAGTGATGCCATCAGCTTTTAAAGTGAATAGTTATAAATGTGTGTATGTGTGCTCAGTGATTTGTTTATTGAACTAATTTGATGCGATGGTTTTTTTTTAATTTTTGAACTTGAAATGGCTATGCTGGTTTATAACTGGTGCAGCAAATAAATTTTTTAGTATACAGTACACAGTAGTTCATATATTATGAAACTATCCATATGAGCTAATTGCCACAGTCTGACACATTAGTAAATTCTTTGAATTCTGTGATATGTGACTGGCATAAACAAGAGAAACTGTTAGACAATTCTTTTTTTTTCCACTTATAGTCAAGATATGCTAAAAATATTTTGTCTAGTTAATTGCTTAAAGCACACATTACAACAGGTTTATGAATTGTTCTTATAAAATACGAAAATTTTCTTAAGTCATTCATTTGGAGGGGAAGGTAGATATGTTAAAGGTCTGGTTCTGTTGATAAAGAGATTTTACGAATTCTAATAAAAAATTAGATTTATTTACTAATGTTTAACAAAAGCCAACATCTCTAAAAGTATTATTTTTAAAATAGTCTGCATTCCACTGATGCTGGTCAAATTCAAGAATCATAAAAGAAAAAATCATAGTCGTAAATCCATGTCCTAGTTTTCACATAATACAAAGAAAATTCATTTTTGGAGTCAGTCTGCTTGAGCAAAATTATGTTTAGTAGTTTCTAGATGTTTACACATCCATATTAGTTAAAATACTTTTGGTGTACATTCAGAAAAGAAATCGTTGTGTTATTGGAGTTATGGTATTAGGTGTCAGAGTATCACTGGAGACCAGAAAGGCAGGAGACATTGTTAAAGGCATTTTGAAACATGGCAAAAGTTCACATAGACCGGGAATTCACCACAGTATACATCCAAATAAAAGCATCTTTTGCATGCTGTTTTACACCCTTTCCAGACTCAAAGGAACCACAGAAGAGTCTCGATACCATCAGAGGCTTGGGCACAATTCCGTAAGAGGGCGGCAGCATTACTGTGATTATCATAATGTTAGGGTGCCTGTGGGGTATGTGGGAGTTGAGAATCATAGTTCGCTGCTGTTGTCAGCAGTTAGTCCTCTGTTACTATTCCTGTGATGCTGATAGCAGGCAATACAACCTGAACCCCAGAGAGGGAAAGTGAATAGAAGGGTAGAGAGTCATTGATGGCTCTTTGTTCCCATTTTCTTCTCCCCACCTTTCCCCCATCCCCCAGCGCCTAGCCAGTGCCGGGTGACAGGAAAGTCCACCCTTCTAGCTTCTGGAGACCAGGGAGTAGGGGTGGAGGTCTGTGAAGTCTATGGGAAGAACAATTTGGAGCAGAACGCAGAGTTTTCTGTAGAGTCTATATGAAAGTCTCTTCTATTTATGTAGCTCGAAATTCATAATGACGTGCAGCACACAAGGCATATTCATTTACTTTAGAAACAGTTCCCACATTGAACAATGTCAGTGTCGCGCTTTCTGCAAAGTGCTGAGTGTAGTACTGGCCATGTCTCAACAGGACTTAACCATTCCCACCTGCCAGCCACATGATCTTTTAATTCTGTAATGGTGTATCTTTTGCATTTTCCAGCACTGTGCTGCTAAAGTAAAAATCTTTGATGGTTATCATGTTTATTTGCTGAAGTCTCTGCACAGTTCATTTATAGGTGTTAACACAGGAAATGTAAATGCAGATCAGAGCTAAACATTTAGGAATGCTGTTGAATTGAGTCTACGATGTGCTACCCCTGCGTGTGCTTGATGGCACAGTGGGACTTACTGCCTCATAAAGCGGCCGTGCTAATTTATGTATGCTTAGGAGGGATTTACAAGTTTTGTAGGTCACTTGTAAATCTGGTGGGCAATTAGGGTTTTGATAAATTGCTGTTTAATTTGAAGACGTCACTGAACTCTTCAATAACATATTATTATCATCCCACATTTTTGAAGTGTTTTTTAACTGTCCAAATAACATTGATTGATTGTCTGAAAGAGTTAGGAAAGAACTGAAAGCAATCATGTTAGTGCAATAAAGAACTGTAATTGTAAAGCAATATGTTAGTGCAAGTAAAGCATTTGTAATCATGATTAAATGCTACTTAAATTGACTGCAGGTATTTTGATATAGTTTTCATTATGTAATTGTATCTTTTAACGTATCTTGAAAAGTATGGTGCTGCAGTGGGAGAGCGTGAATCCTGGAATCTAGGAAATCTGGTTAGAATTCCTGTCCTGCCTCTTAAATGTGTGTGACCTTGAGCAAGCCAGTTGTTCCTCAGTTTCTATGCCATTCGTGTTTACTGTGCATGCAAAATGCCTAACACAAGGCAGGTTCTTAAAACAAAATATTATGAGCCTGATGTGTCTCTCAGCTTATGCAAGTAGTTTGCTCTTCAGAACACAGAGACAGTGGGGTCAGGGCTGTTTTCCTTTCTTGGAGAATCTAGGTCACTCTCCCCAACTTTTAGTCATTCCCATTTCTATAGATACAAACATTTGGATGACTAAATGTAGGAAGTTTGAACTCCTGTGTTTTCACATATTCATAGGGACACTTGGATACAAGAAGGGCTGTGGGGATGACTTTGTAACTATGCACTTATGACTTAGTCATTCAACAGATATTTATTAATTGCCTATATGTGCCAGGCAGCATCTCTGTATTACGGAAATAAATAGCAATAAGAGCCATTCTTTGCCCCCAAGTAGCTTGTGGTGTACAGGCCCCATTTTCTGCCTATACCCGGCAAAGCAGGCCTTCATGGGAAGCTGTTTCTTCAGTGGTTACGAACTTAAATGGACATCACCAGCATATCTTAGTGGAATGACATTGTGGGTTTGTCCTAGTTTTCTTGTTCTCCCAGGAGTAAATTCATTTTAAGAAATCATGATGTCGGATTAGTAAAGTAATAGAATCTGAGTTTAAGTCAGCATTGTAGTTTCAGGAAGGAGCGTGGGCTTTGGACTGGGATCTTGGCCTTGAATTGATACTAGGTTATCTCGCAAAGATTTTTCAAAATTTCTTTTTCTCAGTTTCTTTCCTGTAACTATCAGGGTAAAAATAGCTAGTCCCTCACATCTTCTCTATTGATGATCATAGCATTTTGCCATTCTACTGAATTTCCATTACTAATAAGTATTGTTTTATTTTAACTTATAAGGAAAAGGCTAGAAATGTCTTTATACCATCTAGCTTTATTGTGTTAAACATTATTTCATCTATTTTAAATCTATAAGGTATGAGCTTGAGTTTGAGGGATTTTTTTTTTTTTTTGAGTGCTCAGCTTCTGAGTAAGGAAACAGGACCACTGTGTACGTGGGGTCCCTGTCAGAAGGTCTGGGTGGTTCCCATTCTCCTCATCATTCTGTACTACAGAAAACCTCATCGGAGCACCCATAACATTATTTATTTGTTAAGGTAAAACACATGCATACAATGTTGTATTAGTTTCAGGTGTACAACATAATGATTCAATATTTGTGTATATTGCAAAATGACCACCATGATAAATGTCATTGGCATCATCATCATACATGGCTACAGAATTTTTTTTCTCTTATGATGAGAACTTTTGAAATCTGGTCTCTTAGCAGCTTTCAGATATGCAATACAGTGTTATTAACTGTAGTTACCATGCAGTTCATTACATCCCTATGACTTATTTATTTTATAACTAGAAGTTTGTACCTTTTGACTCCTTTCAACCATTTCCCCCATCTCTGGCCACCACCAATCTGTTCTCTGTAGCTATGAGCTTGTTTTGTTTGTTTTTGAGAATTATACAGTATTTGTCTTGCTCTGTCTCACTCGTTTCACTTAGCACAATGCCCTCAGGGTCCATCCATGTTGTTGCACATGGCAAGATTTCATATGTTTTTTGTGGCTGAATAATAACCCACTGCGTGTGTGTATGCATCATATACATGAGTATTACAATTTCTTTATCCATTCATCCATTGATGGAGACTTAGGTTGTTTTTATATCTTGGCTATTGTAGATAATGCTGCAGTGAAGATGGGGTGCATATATGTTTTGAGTTAGTATTTTCATTTTCTTCAGATAAATACCCAGAAATGGAATTGCTGGATCATATAGTAGTTCTGTTTTTAATGTTTTGAGGATCCTCCATATGGTTTTCCATAGTAGCTATAGCACCAATTTATATTCCCATCAGCAGTGCACAAGGGTTCCCCTTTCTCTACAATCTCAACAGCATGTGATCTCTTATCTTTTTGATAACAGCCATTCTAACAGGTGTGAGATGAAATCTCATTGTAGTTTGAAATTGCATTTCCCTGGTGATTTGTGATTTCGAGCATCTTTTCATGTACCTGTTAGTTATTTGTATGTCTTCTTTGAAAAACCCAAAAGGCCTATTCCTATCTCCTGCCCATTTTTTAATCCAATTGTTTATTTTTCATTGTTATTGAGTTTTATGAGTTCTTTATATATTTTGGATATTAACCCCTTACAGATATATGATTTGCCAATATTTTCTCCCATCCCATAGGTTGCCTTTTCATTTTGTTGATGGTTTCCTCTGCTGTGCAGAAGCTTGTTGGTTTGCTGTAATTCCACTTGTTTATTTTTGCTTTTGTTGCCATTGCTTTTGCTATCAAATCCAAAAAATTATTTTCAAGAGCAAAGTCATGGAAATTATCACCTATGTTTTCTTCTAGGAGTATTATGGTTTCAGGTCTAATGTTCAAGCTTTTAATCTACTCTCAGGTAATTTTCATGTATGGTATAAAAAGAGTGGTCCAATTTCATTCTTTTGCAGGTGGCTGTCCAGATTTCCCAGCACCATTTATTGAAGAGAATTTTTATCCCCATTAAGTATTCTTGGATCTTTTCTCTTAATTGACCATATATGCATGGGTTTATTTTTAGGCTCTCTATTCCATTCCATTGATCTATTTGTCTGTTTTTACATCAGTACCATTCTGTTTTGATTACTATAGCTTTGTAATATAGTTTGAAATCAGGGAGTGTGATGCCTCTAGCTTCGTTCCTCTTCTCAAGATTGCTTTGGCTGTTCAGCGTCTTTTACCATTCCATACAAATTTTAGGAGTGATTTTTGTTATTTCTGTGAAAAATGCCATTGGAATTTTGATAAAGATGGTATTGAATCTGTAGACTGCTTTGTGTAGTGTGGACGTTTTAGCAATATTCTTCCAGTTCATGGACACAGAGTATCTTTCCATTTATTTGTATCTTTAATGTTTTTATTACTGTTTTATAGTTTTCAGTGTTTGGGTCTTCTGTTTCCGTGGTTAAGTTTATTCCTAGGTATTTTATTCTTTTTGAAACAATTGTAAGTGGGATTGTTTGGTTGATTTCTTTTTCTGACAGTTTGTTATTAGTACATAGAAACAACAGATTCCTCTGTATTGATTTAGTGTCTTGCAACTTTATTGCATTCATTCATTAATTCTAACAGTTTTTTGGTGGAGTCTTAAGGGTTTTCTATATGTAATATGCCATCTGCAAATAGTGACAGTTGTATTTCTTTCTTTCTAATTTGGATGACTTTAATTCTTTTTCTTGCCTAATTGCTCTGCTAGGACTTCCAGTGCTAAAATAAAAGTTGAATAAAAGTGATGAAAATGGGGATTCTGTCTTGTTCCTTAGCTTAGAGGAGAAGTTTTCAGCCTTCACCACTGAGTGTGCTATAAGCTGTGGGTTGTCATATATGACCTTTATTTGTTGAGGTATGTTTTCTCTGTATCCACTTTGTTGGGTTTTTATCATAAATGGATATTGAATTTTATCAAAGGCTTTTTCTTTTTTTTTTTTTTTTTTTTAATTTTATTTTTTTTTTTT